>NC_062289.1:78732250-79050888 GCF_902655055.1 Lutra lutra
GCACATGGTGGCCCCTTCGGCTCCAGGAGTAGGAGCCTCAGATCACACTCACTTGACCCTGGGCTCCTCGACGCTCTGTGCTCCCTGAGCCTCACGCCTGGAATACCACCTTCCCCACGCCCATCCCTGCAGAGCTGTCACTGCTTCCTGCTGTGGCTTCCTGCTGGGTCTGCATCAGAGACCCAGCCAGAGCCCCTCCCTGTCGCCCGTGTGTGGACACCAGACATCAAGGTCCCTCCAGCCTCGGCCTCAACACTCTGGGCCTTTGCCTCAGCTACGCCTCCCCCTGCCCTGCTCATCAGGATATAATCGGGGACGTAAGGAGGCAGCTCAGGAAGCTTACACACGTCCGGAAGGACTGGGAGCCCAGGAGGCCCCAGTTCCCCAGACCGGGGATGGAGAGCTGATTGTGCAGAGCAATCTGCGAGCCAGTGGGTGCACCTGAGGATGGACAACTTGATGGGCTTTTCTTCTTCCAGCTCTATGACTCAGCCGGTCAACTCACTCCCCAGGGCTATGAAACACTTTGGAACCTTGACTGAATGGGGGTGGGGAGGAAAAGCCTGCAGTGCGCAGCCCTAGATGCAGGAGGGGGCGAGCCCCCATTTCACCTCCTGTTTGCCCACACCAGTTCCCTAAGCAGAAGGAATGCATGGGGGTCATTGTGCTCCCACAGCGACATCCTCGGCCACACCCCCAGATCGGGACCCTCAGTGTCCCCTTTTACAAAGGGGCCAGCCAGAGGCATGAGGATTCATCAGGTAGCCCAGGAAAGCGAACGCCACCTAGAGTCACCTCCCCCACACCACGTGGCCTGAGACTCCAGCCCCTGCGATGTGTTGTGAGGAAGGCTCCTTGGACTGGTGTCTCCAGTGTTAGAAACGGGTAAGGGGAGCCGCATTCTCTGTCCCTCTAAGGAATTGTGAGAAATCCTGCAGGTAAAACCAAAACACTTGGCACTTGTCGTGCTCTCAGGGAGAGGAGAGGAGAGGCCGCCCCTCACCTCCAGAGACGGTTCTGGAACAAATGCTCTTACAGAGATGTTTTTGGAAGTAAAACCACACGCAAAATGCCAGCATTAAATGAGAATGCCCTCTTTGCTGTCACAGGTAATTGAAAAGTCTCCTGGCTATCACGATGGCCCCAGAGACAGAGGGAAGCATCACAATTGAAGGGTTTATGGACATCACGGACCCTCAGCTCTTTGTAGAAACTGGGGTCCACTTCGGTGGCACCCACCAAATGGAAATGGAAATGGGAGCACGTGAAGGGTGACAGCCATGCCTGGCTCACGGGACCCCTTCAGCCCTCGGCCTCTGGGAACCCCTCTCAGGTCTGGCCCGAGCCGGGGCACTCCACGTGAACCTCCACACTGCCCCATCACCACCTAGACCTTTCTCCCTGGAAGATGGAGAGCTTGCTCTGATGGACCGTCATGCCTGTGGCTCCGGGACCACTGGAGTCCAGAGGTGTCCGCCTGCTGAATGCGGGTGGCAGGGGGCACTCTCCCCTCCTCCAGGGAAGGCACGCCTAATCCACACGTGCGTGCCTGTGGCAGAGACAGCCGGTCAATGCCGCTGTGGCTCCCAGATGCGCGGGAGACCCCACACACACAGCAGGCTCGCAGTGCCCAGCAGAAGCTTCCCCATGGGAGCGCTGCAGCCTGCCAGCCACGCACGGAACCCCAGCCTCTGATCCGCTAGCCTGCTCCGCCTGGAGCTTCTGATAACGGGCTTCCCACCCTAGCCCCGGACCCATAGCTGCCCAGGCCCACCATCGAGCAAGCGGAAAACTGGATGGCTGAGACAGGAAGAACGTCACAGCTGTTACTGGGCGCCTGGTGCACGCAGACAGTGAATCCTACAGCTGCCCTGTGGGTGGGCACCACAGTTCTCACTTGCAGAAGGAGAGACTACACAGCCAAGAGGGGCAGCACTGGGCTTCCATCTGCCATAAGCACGCATTGAGCACCACTGTGTACCAAGCTCGGAGCACACGCCACAGGCTGGAAGCAGGCGAATGCACGGGTGAATGAACAAGGTGGCTAGTTCCTGCTTGGACAAGGCTGAGACATGAGCCAATAGGGCCGCGGGGCAGACGGCCTATAGAGGACCGGGATTCGGGTGGTCAGTCTCACTCGGCCTCCGATGAGGGTCCTCTGGGTCCCTCCTTACTCCTTGGAGCCGATGCATCCCCAAGTGCTGCTGGTTCCTCTGCTAACCCAGGCCACACACCCTCTCCTTCTTGATTCCCAGAGCTCCCACCTTTGTCTCGCCCAGCTTCTCCCTGCGCCCCCCACCAGTGTATCAGGGCCACCTTCAGTCCAGTCTCCATGGGCAGGACATCACCCCAGCTCACTCCCTCCATGGCCCCTGTCCTGGATGAGACCCATATTCCTTCCCTCGGCCCTGCATCTCTGCCTCACCAACTGGTGGCCCTGTCAGAGGGTCCATACAGGAGAGCAGGACCCTCCCAGTGACTTGGGGGATGGGCTTCGACATGGGATGCAGGTAACAAGAGTGTGGGAGTCCCTGGAAACAAAAGCCATGAGGCACCCCAGGGAACAGGCATGGCATCTATCCCTGTGGGACAGGAAGGTCAAGGAGGTGAGGGGGTGGGAGCAGAGCAGGGCCAGCAAGGAGGACAGTACCACTGGATCAGGGAACACAGGGGACCCAGGTGAGGCCGGGAGCACCCGGCCGACAGCACCGCAGTATCATACCAATGCCTGTCCCTCATCGCTGGCCTGGCTGGGAGGCCAGTTGCCAGGGGAACCTAAGGCTGAGCAGAGTGAAGGACAAGTGGGGCGCCACGGGTGGCGCATACACACACGCAGCCCTTCATGGCTGCTGACCCACGTCGCTTTCTCTGCCTCCGCCGCTCACCCTGGCTCTTTCCCGATGTCCGGTCTCCAGGCTCTCGTGAGCCAGCATCCCTTCAGCCATGCTCTCTGACCCCAGCTTAGCCATACCCGCTCGCTCAGCTGTGGACAGCAGGAGCCTGAGGCTCCCTGGGCCTCCAGGGTTTGGTGACAGTTCCTGGGCCTCACCAGGTGTAGCTCTGCAGGAACACACTGCCAGCCTCCGGCTGCATGAAGCCCAGGCTGTAGGCATATGGCATACTCCAGGGATGAGATCAAGGCCACAGGCCTGAGGACAGGCAGAAACGAGCTCCCTGGCTGGCTGAGGGGCACAGATTGGCACCCGCGGGCCTGCATTGGTGGGGAGTCTCCCCCACACTCCCACCCCCTGCACAGAGACGTGGCTATGTCTTTAGGAAGACCTCTAACTTGTCATGGTCAGGCCAGCTACCTCATTAAAGGAGTGAGCCGGGGCGGAGTGCTGAACCCAGTCACCCCTTCACCCAGGCCCCCAGCCCCCGGGGCACACAGCTAGCTCTGAACTGGCACCATTGAAGCCCTTAAACAGCAGGAAATTCCATTCAAGGAAGTGTTAACAAGGGGGTGGGGGGAGTGCCATGGAGTGGAAGAAGCAGTCCAGGCAGGAATCACAACGGGGCCTCTCCCCTGGCAGGAGGGCACGGCCCGCGGTCGCTGGGAAAAGCTGGACCAGGGGCTGGAGGTGACACGGCCACTGCCGGGAAAGCTGCCAGCGGCACAGTGAGGGACGGGGGCATCGGGGCATCTGGGGCATCTCCCCAGTCTCCTGCTGTAGCCCCAGCGGACCAGGACCCTCCCAGGTGCAGACCCCAGCAGGGGAAGGGGGTGGGCCTGACAGCAAAGGCCCAGCCCCAACACACTTGGGGTCAAGTCCCTGCTGCACCCACTCCTGGGCAGCCATGCCGTGGGGGACAGGGAGCCCCCGGACCTGCCCCTGAGGCCAGGGCTGGGAGGCGGGAGCTGTGTGGTCCCCGGCTTTACATGGAGGCAAGGGTTCTGTCAACACTGCTGTGAAGCATGTATGTTGTGCTGGGGGAGGCGCGGACGGGGGAGACATGGACCTGACCCGCAGCCGCCACTCCAGAGGAGCTGGGCTGCTGCAGGCCCCACACTCGGTAGCTGCGAGCGTCTGTGCCCGCTTGGAGCCGCACGCTGCCGCCGAGCAACCCCGCCTGGGGACACACTCACAGACACGGGCCTTTCCTGTCTGCCGGGGCCCGAGGGCTGCGGACACCTGACCGCCTACCAGTGGAGGCAGGAGCCATCAGCGGCCTCGTGCTCGGGTTAAACAAATGAGACAGGCCTGTGCACTGAGCGGATGACAACACACGGTGAGCCCACGAGGCTCCCGCAGAACAGCCTCTGTCTCCCCCCTCAACCCAGCAGCCCAGAGCCTCCTGCCTCGATCCCAAACCAAGCCCTTGGTCTCCTGTCCCTCACACCCGGCCCTCCCAGATGGAGACACGCCTGCTCCCCCAACCCCAGTGTCCCCACCTCCAGCCTGAGCAGCAATGACTCCTGAGACTGGTCGGTGGTCAGCGTCCCTCTGCAGGGCAGCCCAGCCCCCAACAGCAGCACAGCATAGTGTTCTTCCAGAAGACTCTACAGTAAATGAGGCACCATCTCTGGGACTGTAGGGCCCAGCCCATGGAAAAGGTGAGCACCCAACAGCACCCAGCCAGCGGCTGCCCCAAGAGTGTGGTTTTCCTCCTTGATGTTCCTATCCCACCTCCAGGGCCTGTTTCCACGAATCCTGGGTGAGCAAAGCAGGGTCCCTGTGTGGCTGGGTCCTGAGGGGAGAGATGGAGCAGTAGCCAGTGGCCCAGCACCCCAGAGAGGCAGCAAGGCCACCAGGGGGAAGGGCCCTGGGAGCCCAGGAGAGAGACAGGCAGGAGGGGGATGGGAGGGGGCAGGGAGGGCAGAGTAGGGGAGGGAGCAGCGAGGGAGCACCATCAGCAAGAAGACAGGTCTCCCAGGGCCCAGGACTCCACCATCCCTCAAAAGGATGAAAGCAAAGGGGTCAGAGAGTGCGGGGAGGCTCAATCCTGACTCAGGCCTGCTGCACCCCAGCCCAGTCCTGCTCTTTGGGGACGTCACCCAACTCCTCGGGCTGGCTGCTCAGCCACCAGGTGAGACTTGCTCATTTGGATGTCACTGTCACCTTAATTAGGCTGGGTGCTTGGGCTCAGTTCTTGGGCTGGGTGCTCCGAGCTCAGTACTCCAGGGAAGTCACAGGTGGGCAGGCCGAGGCTCAGGGCAGGCACTTGCAGAAGGCCACACAGTACGTCAGGAGAGGGACCCTGAGCGTCTGCTGACCAGGGGGCAGAGTGGGGCCACTGCTGAGTGCACCCCAGCTATGAGGACAGGGCCGCACACAGTAGGTTCTCATCAGAAACTGCGTGAGGAAGTGACTGGCACAAGGGAGACCGCCTGAGCAAGCCTGCTTCCCCATGGTGAACGGAGCGGGCGCATCTCCATGCAGGCTGGTCCGGGCCGTCTGGGACACGCCCAGCAGGACCACAGAGGCAGCTCCCAGGGGGCACTGGAGCAGCCCCAGCCACGCCCTGCAATTAGGTCCCCGCACTGCAGCTCCCCGCACTCTCCCCACCACCCAGAGCCTGCCAAGCGGCTTCAGGATGCCGCACCAGGTGCACGTTGTGGCCGTGGACCCAGGGTGCTCGAGGGGACCCTGAGGGATGGCGGTCCACGGAGGCGAGACCCCCGGCACACACGTGCACACACCCCGCAGCGCCGGCCTCAGGAGGCGTGGCGTGCCCCCGCAGTGCCCTTCCCTCCCCGCCCTGCGGCTAGATTTAGAAATGCCCAGAAAAGCCTGGAGTTTGCTTTGGGACATGGGCTCCTCTGAGTCACAGACCACAGACTCCAAGGCCTCTGGGGAGGCCTCTTACATAAATTCATGAGGCCAGCTGCGAGCCTGCACACATCACATCCAAGTGGAACTCTTGTTTCAGAAAGAAATACTTCTGTCTTCCACTTTTTGCAAAGCCCTGCGTAGTGGATATGTCATTTTCCGCCCCGGGAAAGAGCCAGAAAGACTTTTCTGTCCTCCTAGGAGCGGAACAGCGGTGCCCCTGTGAGGAAGGCGGTGGGGGAGGCCAGTGCGCAGTGTGGGGAGGGTGGCGGGAGGTGCCGGGACTGTGGTCAAGTGCAGCCCCCACCCCGGCCTGCTGGGGGCAGCAGCTGCTCGGTCATGATGCCCCAGGTAGCCCAACTTTTTTTTTTTTTTTTTAAGAAAAACAAAATTCAAAATTTCAGATAATTTCTCTTTTGAAATATTAACAGTCGAGCTAAAGGAATCGTCCCAACTGGCCAGCCTCCGGACCGGGTTCTGTAGCTCTGTCTTCCTGAGCGGTAACTTGGCCCTGACCCCCACCCGAGTCTGCCCTGGGGAAGGTTAGGAGTTTCAGGGGACTGGCTTTCCCAGGTGCACCTGTCCTGGCACAGTGCTCCCACTGCCCCCTCCCTAGAACAGATGCCCCTCCTTGGCCGCTCCCAAGGGACCCGCTGGAGGAGCCAAGCAGGGGCGAGAGGGCCTGCAGGACGTGAGCAGGGGAGCGGCAGCACGGGGAGGCAGCGCACAGAGGGGGGGTCTCTGGCTTCCACCAGCGCATGGGCTGTTCTCACCATTGTACAGACAACCAGACTGTCGCCCTGGAATGTGAACCTCGGGTGGGGTCCCAGAAGCAGGTGGGACTGACTCGCCTCTATGGCTTCTGTCACATCAGCCCTCACCCCTCCAAGTCCTCATGGTTCCAATTCCCCTTCCTAGGAATCCCGTCTCTGAGTTGGTCACTGGGGCCACGGTGGTGATCCGAGCCCCACCCCTTCCTGGGTCTGGCTGGGCCAGCCCACTGCAGCAGCCGCCACTGCGGATCCCGTTCCCCAGTCCCCAGTGCCCCTGCGGGCCAGTTCTGAGAAAGGACAGTCCCAGGGCCAGCCTCCTGTCCCGGTCCCCGGTTTCCCGGGAACAGGCCGTGTGAGTCAGCCTCACTCCTCGTGCAGCTGCACGTGGCATCCTGGTGTCCAGAGAGAGGGCTTCCTGGCCTCCCTAAGCTCCTCTCCTACAGAACAAACCCCCTTGTTCACGCACAGTTCACACCACACACTCTCACATGGCCTCTGCCTGGCGCCAGCTCCAGGCCACTGAGCGAGGAGAAGCAGGGCAGCCAGAGGCGCTCTCAAAGCCGCCATGCCGGAGAGCAGAGGTTACAAACTGCCTCTTTGAGCTGTTACTTTTACTATTCAGTTCCACACAGATGTACTCACAGGGGCCCAGCTCACCAGCCGGGGCTTCATTCCAGGGTCTCGCGACCCGTGAACGGCCCAGAAAGGCACCTTGGTACATTTCTCCTGATCACACATCATGACATGACCTCACATAGGGGACCTCACATAGGGGACCTCACATGGTTTCATAAATATGAGGTGTGTGGGGACGCCTTGGGGGCTCAGTCAGTTGAGCGCCTGACTTGATTTCGGCTCAGGTCACCATCTCAGGGTCATGGGATCGAGCCCCGTGTCAGGCTCCACGCTCAGCACAGAGCCTGCCTGACAGTTTCTTCTCCCTCTTCCCCTCCCTGCACTCAGTCTTTCTCTAAAATAAACAAATAGAATCTTAAAAAAAAAAAAAAAAACAAGATGTTTGTTCGCTACTCTGCATCCCGTCCTTCCCCCATGACAAAGCCTTGGTGATGCCTCCAGGTCGCCGGCACCATCACAAGCCACTCCAACAGCCGCAAGTTGGCTCTTGATGGAACATTCTATTAACACGGAGGCGGGGAGGTGCGACGTCCTCCCTGCTGTGGAGGCATCAGAGTCCATGCACTCTGTGGCGTTAGGCCCATTAACACTTCCATTTTCTGTTACGTCCACGACAAAACAGGACGTAATCAGGCTGGAAATAGTGTTTTACTTATTATCTTGCTTTCCGATTTTTGGAATTCCATGATGCAGATCCTCGTGGGTGTACCGACAAGTCCGGGTCTGCCTTTTGGACATATGGGGACACCACACTGTCTTGACCACGGGAGCTTCACGGGGACCCACTCTGTGCCGTGCAAAGTCTCTCCTACCCTGTTTCCTAACTTTCTTGACTACACTCAGAACGGACTGTTCTAAAATTAACCTGAAGATAATTTTAAGGAGATGGTTCCTAACAGAAGAGCGTAGGGTCAGATGGAGTAAGGACCACTACTGCCAGCCAGCCACAGCTGGAGTGACCGGTGCTCTGGGTCAAGGGGGCCCCACAAACCAGCCGGTGGGGGACCCCGTGGGGTCGGCACTCAGTGGGAGGGATTCGGGCCTGTTTCCCACTCGAGGAGCACGAAGCGCATTGTTTCCTCACCCCAGGGTTGTGGCTGGCCCAGCCCCTCACCGTTGACCAAGTGGGACCCCATACCATAGTCCCTCCCACAGAGAAGAGCGAGCAGAGCGAGGCCTGGGGCATCCTCCTCCATGACCCAGCCCAGCCACCCCAGGCACCATGGAGAGGGGTTCCACAGAGGCCCTGCTGGGGCGCAGAGGGAAGGCGGGTGCGGACATGAGCTCCGAGGAGAGACCCCAGACCACGACACCCCCTCCCAGAGGCCCTCGGGAAGATGGAGAAAAGCCATCCTGCTGTTCTCACTAAATGAGCTGAGCCGCAGATCGGCATCCGCTGGCGATAACTGCTGTCACTGTTTAAATGTTCCTCGGAATGTTCATTTTTAGCATGGGTAATTTTGAATCATTTTCAAATCAACCTTTCCTGGCAATGAGCAGATATGATTTGCTCCCACGAAGTCACCCACAGACTGTCCGAATCTGGTGTCACCTACACCGAGTGCTGACAGATTTGTATCATAAATGCTCTGTGATGGGTTTTTTTAGCTCCCTGGACTGAGCTGCCTCCCTTCCTCCCCGTCCTGCCAACATCCCAAACCCAACTTCCTGCCCACACCCACCACCCAGCAGCCCCTTCCACATCACAGAGGCCCACAGCATGGACCTCGTTCTCTGTGTGCAAAGGACCCAGAGGAGCCGTCTGGAGGCTGGGCCCCAGCCCCAGCTTTAGGATCTGGAGAGCAGAGCAAAACCTGGGGCTCCCCTGCCCCGGGTGACCTTGGGCAAATCCCCTGAAATGGTATGACGGCTGTCCTGCCCACACCAGCACTCACACGTGGTCTGCTCCTCTGTGTCTGTGACATCCCCTCTGCCCCTGACATTTGGGTCTGAAGCCCCGGCTTTGAGCCCTGGCACTTTTCCCAAGAGCCCCCCGGCCCCTTGCTGCTGTGTGCCCCTGCTCCTTCCTCCCAGGCCCATGAGGCTGCAGCCTCCTCCCCGCGGTCGCTCACCGGCACCCATCTCCAGGAGACCCTGTGGGCTGTGCTCTGCCTCACACCGGCCCCTGTGGCTTCCAGGGGGCCCTCGCCGCGCAGGACAGAAGGTGCTCTCAAGTATGGAGCGCCGGCATGCCCTCTCAGGGTCCTGAGCAAGGGGATGCGTCTGCTGCTTCGCTCCCAAGGCCCAGACCAGTGCTTTAAAGGCCTTGGGTGGTCCTCTCAAACCCAGTTCTTCATTGTCGGATGAATGAATGACCCCAGCCCATCCCCCTCTCTAGGCCTTGCTGTCTCTACTCAGCCACCACAGCCTCAGACTGTCCCCGCCCTATTGGCACTTTCATTCTGTAGGTGGCAGCCCGGTGCGTTTCCCGCTGGGACAGCTGAGGTGGGTCGGTGACTCCCATGTGGTGCCCAGAGGACACGATGGAGGCATGTGGGCTGAGGCCCTGGCAGGACAGGCGGAGATGGAGGCACAGGCCTCACAGTGGCGGGGCCTGCCACTCCCCCAGCCCGACAAAGGTCTGTGCAGAACAGGACAAGAAGGGATGAGGAGAGCCTTGGAACGAGTGAGATTTCAGAGGGCACCCCATGCAGCCCAGGTAACTGAGGGCCTCTCTCCACTTCCAGCCACTCTGGAACCTTCTACTTCACCCCCCTCAGTGTGCCCACAGCACTGGCACTGGCCCACCACCTGACTTCCCTGCAGCTAACGGTACAAAGCCACAACACACACCCCGACTTGGGCAGCACCAGGCAGAAGAGCGGGGGACAGGAGAGAAAGGGGGTGACAGAGGGCCCGGGAGCAGGAACCAGATGGGAAGTGGTACCTGGCATCTGAGGGGCAGCTGCTGCCCACACGTCACTCTCACTGGGACCGCCTGGGGGTCGCAGCTGCCTGAACACAGGTGTTCCCCCCAGGGCACAAGGCAAGCTGAGGGCTCACGCCCCTCAAGCCAGAGACAGCACCGCGCGTCCAAAGCTCCGCATGCTCTCACTCAAAAGCCTCCTGACCTGCAGGAGCCCAGTTCCACTCTACTCCCGTCGGCAACCCCGAGTGATGGGCCCTGGGACTTCGGCACACCCCCATCTCCTGGAGCTTCACCCCCAGCAGAGTGAAGGGACCCCCCCAGCTCTGACCTGTGCACAGTGCTGGCGTGTCTGCGCGCAGAGCGGGAGGGGCCGCGGTCTGCTCCCACACCCCCCTCCTCCTGGGGGTCCTGGAACTCCCCTCTGCAGTCTCTACAAGCAATTCACAGTCCAGACGCAAAACCCATGGCACACACGGCACAGGAAGGAGCCTCCCGTGCTCGCCGCCTCTCCCGGGGACACCCCAAGCCCAGGCCCGCCTGCTGAAGCCACACATGCTGCTCCTTGGCCTGCGGCACTCTCCCCTGCCTGTCCCCTGGTCGCACCAGCAAAAGGCTGCTCCTTCCTCGCTGCACCTGCCACATCACTCCCTTCAATCGTTCTTCACCTGCTGCTGCTTGAAACAACCCTGTGTTTGCTAAGCTGTAGCCTGTCTTTCCCACTGGGATACAAACTCCTCAAAATCAAAAGTCACTGCTTTTCTTGTTTCCAGCTGACCGCCCAGGTTAGGTGCTGAAAAGTAC
Source organism: Lutra lutra (assembly GCF_902655055.1). NCBI lineage: Eukaryota > Metazoa > Chordata > Mammalia > Carnivora > Mustelidae > Lutra > Lutra lutra. The sequence goes on from NC_062289.1 coordinate 78,743,101, forward strand.
TCGTTGAACGGCCGTGGATGAGAAATCAATGCTTGTGTGACGACCCTGGGGGCCACTAGGAGTCGCGCCCCACCAGCCCCACAGTCCTGCACACATCAGGGGCTCGGGTGCTCTAGACCATGGGACCCAGGGCGGGGAGTCTGTCTGGAAACAGACGGGCCCCATGGGGTTGATGTGCCAAGGGAGGGACGTGGTGGAGCCAGTCGGGACAGCAGAGGGCTTGTGACCTCCAGACCCCAGGTCATTTCCATGCACAGCATAGGGGCTCAGGGCACCTGCCCCTGTGACTCAGGAGGTGGGGGTACACAGCTCTGTGGAAGGGAGAAGCCTCTGGCTCCCTGCTCTGTGCAGCCCAGCATCACCAAACCCACAGATCTCTAAGAGGAGTCGGAAACTCAGAGTTATAAAAAAAATTTTTCAATTTCTAAACACAGTTTGGGATGAAATGGGATATGTCTGTACAGGTGCTTCACTTTCCAGGGACCTTCAGAGATCCCTGGGCTGACCACCATCTCCTCCCCAACCTCCTGACTTTAGCACAGAATTTCATGTTCCACTGGGGTCTAAAAGCCCATCAAGTCATTCCCACGCAGGGGCCAGGGACCGATCAGAGTTGAGAAGGTCCCACCCTGGGGCATTGGCATTTTTAAAGAGTACTTTTTCGGGTGCCTGGGTGGCGAGGTGGGTTAAAGCCTCTGCCTTCAGCTCAGGTCATGATCTCAGGGTCCTGGGATCGAGCCCCACATCGGGCTCACTGCTCAGCAGGGAGCCTGCTCCCCCCACCTCTGCCTGCCTCTCTACCTGCTTGTGATTTCTCTCTGTAAAATAAATTAATAAAATCTTTAAAATAAAATAAAATAAAATAAAATGAAGAGTACTTTTTTTTCTCTTCCAAGCTTGCCTTAAACCAATGAAACGAACATCTAGCCCTCAGGGCGCCACGCAGCTGCCAGCTTCGATACTCTGGCGCAGAGAAACGCAGGCAGGAGCGCCTCCTCCACCCTTAGCCCCAGCCTCCAGGGAAGGCCGTGGCCCCATCAGAGAAGAGGACAGACGCCCCCCTCGTGTGCCGGGCCCTCCCTCCCAACTCCCCCACAGCACAGAAGCTCCACGGCCCTGGGACCTAAGGCAGAGGACACTGGCACACCTGCCTTGTGCACGCAGACCCTCGGGAAGGACCGAGGCTCCGCACAGGGCTGCCACAGGGAACTTGAGGCAAAGGTTTTGGTTTTGGTTTGGTTTTTTGCTAAAAGCGTAGAATGTCACAAATGTCACCCATCACAGGGTCTCCCCAATGAGTGGGACCACCCGTGTGCCCTGCCCACACCCTGAGGTCAGAAGGACATGTGCTGTCAGGGCTTGGGGACCCATCGGGGCTTGGGGACCCGGCGCGGCTCTTACCTCCATCGGCACCACCTGCATCAGGATGGCAAAGTTGGTGAGGTGAGTGCAGCGGCAGACGGAGTAGCTGAGGTTCCCCTCGGCGAGCTCACAGCCCTGGTTGGACCAGATGCCTTCTCCAGAGCTGGGGACACAGGAGAGAGGGGCAGTGGGCTGAGAGCGCAGACGTGCTGGTGCCCGTTAGAAGGACCGCGGGTACCCGCCCTGGACCCACAGCCCAGGAGAAGACACATGCTCGTCCTACGACCCACCAGCCCCACTTCTGGAGAGCTCTGAGCAGCGCGCCCGGGGACACGCCTGGGGGGGGGGGTCCTTGCCCAGGGCAGGTGACACCACAAAAGCAGCCCAGGGCCCGCCACAGGGCGCACGCAGACGTGAGAAAATGTGGCACGTCCATCGCAGACGAGTATCCGTGGAAGGGGGAGTGAGGCCCTCGCACCTCACATCCAGGGCGCAGTCAGGCAGGACGCGCACACATGAAGCAGAGCCGGACGGCGTGTGCTTCACAGCTGTGGCCCCAAGCGACACGCATGGTTCTGAGGACACCCCGACCGGCCACCTCCCATGAGAGGGGCTGAGACTGAGCTGTCAAAGGGGTCTTTGCTTTCTCACAACATTTCACTTTTTTACAGAAGTGATTTAGGCCTTGTGTTACATTGTGACGTCTCCACCTAGCTGGAAGTGGCTGCAGGCAAACATGCTCATGTGTTCACTGTGGTTTCGTCCTACACTAAGAACATCAGGGATCATCATTTGCTTCGGTGTCTCTCTGTCTTCTCAAACTCCCAAGATGTTTCCAAGACTCTTTCCAGAAACAACACCTTTGAGTTATCGGCAAAGACAAACATTCATTTCAGCCGAAGGCTGGGCCCTCGGGGAAAACTTTTGTGAAGATGAGCACATTCAAGGGCAGTGCTTTCTCTCTGTGGATGCAGCCCATGAGGGATGTGGCCATCCCGGGAGGGTGCCGGTGTCCCGTGGGGGAGCATGCACTGGTGGCACTCATTTCCACCCCCGAGGCGGGAGTGTCCCTGCGACGATGACGAGGTGTGACTGCGTTCTGGTTGAGGCCTGGCTGCTGTGGAAGCTGAGGGGGGAGCAGGGAAGGGACAGTCAGCCACACTGGCTGCCATACTCCATGCAGCTCCTCTGTCTATCTCCCCAATGCATACACCACACTTCCTTCCACTGGAGGCCAACCTGAACCCAGCGGGCGCTGGACCACACGAGCCTGGTCACGGGGATGAACGACGCATCTCTCCGTACACACAAAGCAATTAGGAATTAAAAACCAGGAAGGTCACATCTTCCCAGATGGAACCACAAAGGTGTGATGACACACGCATTCACCAGGGCTGATGAGCCCAAGGTGGCACCGCCTCCCGTGGGGTAAGGACCCACTTCCCTGGGGTGAGCCTGTCCATGAAGGATCTGCCACGTGAGCCAGGCCAGGCAACACTGAAGAACGTAAGACACGCACGACCCTATGACCTAGAAGTCAGCGTCCGAGCAGAAGCTGCTCGCTCGTACACGAGACTAAAGTGTGGGATAAACATATTCAAATCTGACACAGCAGCTGAGGCTGTGTGGGCCGAGTACAGCACTGAGTGTGGTGGGATGGGACCAGAAGCATGGATCTGAACAAGACCACGGATTTTTGTTGAACGTAATTATAACTCACACTGAAGTTATTGAAAAAGCACCTCAAGCCGTCCATGCTGCGGCCTCCAGAAGGGCGTGGAGAGGGGTCAGGAAGGGAAGACGGTCCATGGGACACTTGCTCGTACTTTCTAGAAGATTAATGTGCTGGTGTATTCCCTGTACCACTTCCTAAAGTCTAAAGTGAGCCAGCATTCTCAGTGTAGTGAGAACATCTTTGAGAAAATAAAGAACATTTTCTGAGACAAACAGAAACTGCAGCAAACTTGCGCTGAGGTTCAAGGAATATGCTGGACGGAAATTTCAATCTACAGACAGAGCAGCGGGAAATGGAAAACGTGCACCTGTTGTCTTATTTTCAGTGTCTCTAACAGGCAACTGATTGAAGCAAAAATTCTAGCAAGGCATCGTGTGCTTCCGGCGCCTGCATGGTCCAGGGAGCGACCAGAGCGGGACAGGGCCCGACGCTGCTGTGATGTCGCAGGCCGCGTGAGCAGTGGTGTCCTAGCAGTGGAGGCAGATGCAAGGAACCAGAGACACATATACAGGGAGCCCTGGGACAGCTGCTACAGAAGATCACAGGGCAGCTTAGAGGTCAGTTGCGGCGATAAAGCAGCGTTGTGACATATGTCCTGATTCCAAGTGACGTAAGAAAAGACAACACAGGAGACAAGGAAGAGATGAGGAAATTTGAAAACAGGCAGTAAGATGGCAGGTTTCCGTCCAAACACATCTGTAAGCACATTAAATGCCAATTGTCAAAACCCACCGGTCAAGAACAGAAATGCTCCAAAGGGATCAAAAAGCAAGATGCCACCACATGTGACCTAGAAGAGACTCACTTTAAGCACAGAGGTGATAAATAAAGAGGTTGAAATGTAAGGTGGGGACAGACACAGCACCCAAGCACGGAGTAAGGGAGCCAGAAGCGCTGTTGTCAAAGGCAGGCCAGGTGGGACTCAGAACAACCAATATTCCCCCCAGCAGAGGGACACAGAGCAGTAAGGGTCAGTTTCCAAGAACACGGAATGATCCTAACTAGAAAGGCTACTAAAAACACACCCAGGGCGCCTGGGTGGCTCAGTGGGTTAAGCCGCTGCCTTCGGCTCAGGTCATGATCTCAGGGTCCTGGGATCGAGTCCTGCATCGGGTTCTCTGCTCGGCAGAGATCCTGCTTCCCCCTCTCTCTCTCTGCCTGCCTCTCCATCTACTTGTGATCTCTCTCTGTCAAATAAATAAATAAAATCTTAAAAAAAAAAAAAAAAACACACACACCCAAACCTGGAGAAATCTCAATGGAGAAACAGTTCCCTCACGACACGTAGACGTCGCCATCCTCTCCCGTGAACCAGTGGGACCAGCGGGCCAAAAAGTCATAAAGTCACAGAAAGCCCGACGAGCACTATCAACGTGACTTTGCCGGATGTATCAGATCCCGCCAGGAGTGACAGTCTTGGAGGAAGCAGGGCGTTCACCAGGACTGAACACAAGCTGGATCATCACACAGAATCTTAGAAACTTAAAAGAACTGGATTTTTTAAAAAATTGAATGTTTTCCCTCCTGTCTTCTTGTCAACAGAAATTGATCACCAATCAGGAGCGGAGAGATCTCTGGAAAATCCCCGAGCAGTCAGGCTAAATGATGCATTTCAAAGCAGCACACAGCTTGAAGAGGAAGCTATGAAAAAGGCTAGAGAACATTTCATGAAAATGAGGGCCCCGTGCTGACACTGCGAGACTCGGCCCAGTCAGCATCCGCAGGAGATGCGCAGCCCGAAATGCCTGCATCAGAAACTATCGCGGGGGAGCCTGGGTGGTTCAGTGGGTTAAAGCCTCTGCCTTCGGCTCAGGTCATGATCTCAGGGTCCTGGGATCGAGCCCCGCATCGGGCTCTCTGCTCAGCAGGGAGCCCACTTCCCCCCACACCCCGCCTGCCTCTCTGCCTACTTGTGATCTGTCAAATAAATAAATAAATAAATAAAATCTTAAAAAAAAAAAAAAGAAAGAAAAGAAACCGTCAGGGCCTCTGCCACCACGGCCCGCACCCTCAGCAAACAGCACCCCTGATAAGCAGATGGGAGTAACTGAGGGACAGAGAGACTAAACCAAGCGCTCGAGAACAGAAATGCAGGGGAGAAAAACCAACAAAGCCAGAAGCCGTCTCTTTGAGAAAGACAGTGAGGCTGACAAACGTCCAGTATGAGGGACCGCAGAGGGAGAGAGGGATGCAGCTGGCAGACACCCAATGTGGAAGGGGCATGCACACAGGCCCCCCACAGGACCGTGGGCGCAGGGCCACCGCTGTGCTCATGCTTTAACCACACTGCGGACGAATTCTCCAAAAACTCAACTGTCCAAACTCACAAAGAAGTAGATGGCCTGAGTAGTTCTGCGCCAACCAAAGACATTCCGTGGTGGCCAGAGGCTGGCCAATGACAAAAACAGGCTCAGGTGGCCTCACTGGTGAGTCCAAACGAACGCGTGGGGAAGAAACCGCCGCGTTCTGCAGAAACCGTCCGACCCACACCTTTCACAAGGGGACGGCTGCCCTGGTACAAAAACCAAAGATGTGACAAGACAAGAAAACTGCAGACCAGCGTTCTCCGTGAACACAGATGTGGCAGTCACCGCCTGCAGCAAGTGACACTCAGATCACCTCGAGCAAGTGGGCTCTCGGGGACTGCAGAGCCGGTGCACACTCAGCCACTCTCGCTGCCACCCAGATGTGTCCCCGGACCAGAGGGGTCTCTGTAGAACGCCACCCGGCAGTGAACCGTAGCAGGGAGCTGTTATCACAGGCGACAACGCAGGGGTGTCATGCTCAATGATGGAAGTCAGACACAACACATACGGTGGCTCCGTCCACGCAGCACGCTTGCAGACGTGGAACCATGTGGGTGGAAGACACGTCTGTGGCCACAAGAGCTGGAGTCTGAGGAGTGGTGGGGAGTGGGCCAGGGGATCTGGTGGGGTCAGGCACTGGCCTGCATCCTGACTGTGGGGATGACACCACTGGGCTCGTCTGTCCAAACCCCTAGAGCCACAGGACCAGTGTGCCTATCTCCGATGGGTGCTACCTGCTAATAAAGAAGTCCCTGGGGACGGGGACAGAAGCATCCTCTTGCTGCACGCTGGGTGGTGGTAGCCCTGGGGACTGGGGGCAGAGAACAGGAGTGGACAGAGTGTTCTTTGACATCATCTGTGATGTTTTCGTTGTTTTATTCTTGAAAATATAAACACGCTGATCATGATAAATTTGCGGCAACGGGTAAGTGGTTTTCGGAGTATTCTCTGTACTTCTGTTCTGAAGATGTCTTCAAAAATAAGCGCCAGCAGTGTATTCTGTTGCTACCAAACTCTGTCTGCCCCGCTCTATCCATAAAATATTTCCCTGCGATCAATGCCCCCAAATTAGGATGACCATTTCTAGACGGACGTGTCTCTTCATTTTCATAATTTGCAAAGATATGATGGGCTGCAGTGGCTGAGCTCGGCCACGGCAAAACCACTACAATAAGAGCGCTGGCCACGCGTTCCGCAGGCGGTGGGATGTGTGCACTTAAGGGCACAGCCAGAGGAAGGCGCTCCCCAGACCAGAAAGAAGTGGGATTTGCTGGGCGCTCGGCTGGGGGGGGGCGCTGGGCTGCACTCCTGGCTGTGCGTGGAGCAGAGATGGGGATCAAGCGCACGGCTGCACCAGCTCAGCACCTCAGTCTGATCTCCTGGTCACTGAGAGTGGAGACGGAGGGGTCTTCTCTGACCCACAGAGCCGCTGAGAAGAGCCCTGACCCCCAGCCCCGTCTGCTCCTGATTCTCTCTCATGCTCTCCTATGGCAGCTCCGTGGCCCCAGGCAGGAGGGGGAGGGAGGTTCTGCTTTCTATCCCTGCTCTGACCATGGGAGCCATTCATGGGGGACCCTGCTCACAGAAGCATCACCATTAGAACTCCATCAGGAGAAGGCCCCCTGATAATGGGCGGGGTGCCTGTGGAGATGAGCAGGAGTGGGTGTCCAGCACAGAGGGGGACAGTGGATTCCAAATTCCTCGTGGAGATGCTGAGAAGGACGCCCTGGTCTGTGCCCGTGCTCCCAGAGCTTCAGCGGGGCTGACGTCAGTGCACCCCAGGGCAGCCACTGGCCATCGGGGCTGTGAAATCCTGAAAGGCCCGCGGGTCCACCAGGAAAGAGCGGCTCAGCCAGCCCCTCCCGGCTACCTCCCCAGTGCGACACCCAACCCCCAGCACAACCAGGGCCCAGCTCACTGGGCTTTTGGCGGACCAGGTGAGTGTTCTGAAGCGTGCCCCCGGCTTTAGAGGCTGAGTTCTGCTAGGTGCTAACACGGCCTTCAGAGAAAACGTGACCCAGCACCCCCTCCAGCCCTCGCCTGGGTCCCAGGATTTGCTGGGCGCTAGGGACAATGCAACCGCATTGTCTCCAGAGGGGTGACCGGAATGTAACCCAACCAGGCACCGTGTACTCACCGCCCCTGCTCCCCTCCCCTCATCCCTGCCCTGGGGCCGCCCGCCGGCAGTACCTGAAGTCCAGGAAGGCACAGTACAGGAACACCCGGTTGCTGCTGTTGGTGGCCTTGCTGCGCTGACTGTGGGACTGAAACGAAAGGGCAGAAATGCTTCGTGAGGCCACTGGAGAAGCCAGGCTCCCAACACTGAGCTCAACACCCCACCCGCAGCCCCTGGGACCTCGGGGTGGTGTCTCAAGAGGCCACGGACTCCATCTCAGCCCTGTCGTGGTCCGAGGGCCATGGCATCCAGCCCACCTCACAGTCCCCTCTCCTTCACCCACTCCAGCCAGGAAGCCAGGGCTTCTGTCTCAGGGCCTTTGCACTTGCTGTGTCCTCCCTTAAGAATGCTCTTCTCCCAAGACAACACATGCCCCCACCCCCCCATTTACTGTGGGTCTATGCTACATGTTAGTCCCAGTGGGACCTTCCTGCCCACTCAAACAACACCAGCCGGAGCAGCCCACCCCTTCCTCTTGTCTATTCTCTTTCCAGCCTTGCTTACCAGGCAAGAGGACATGCATTCACATATTCGTTCGCTTGCTCTCTTCCTCCCTGGGAAGCAGGCACAATGAGCCCTTGTCCGTCCTGGGCACTGCTATGCTGCTAGTGCCTGGCCAGAGAAGGCACACAGCAGGTGCTCACTACAGGCTGGTTGAGTGAGAGGACAAAGGAATGACCAAGCGACCAGATCAACCCATGACCTTGTTCCTAGGACTCTTGTTCTCCCCAAAGAGAGAAAACTCCAGGCCCTGGACTTCTCCAGGATGCCAGCTCAGGCCCGCGGCCACAGCTGCTCTGCCCGAAGCAAGTCACAGGGGGTCCGCCAGGGGCTACGGCAGGAAGCTCGGGAAGCCGGGGCTGCTCCTGGACACACCGTGTCCCACAGACGCACAGTCACGAAGTCAGGACCTCTTCTGTGGCTGCCCACCATTCCCACCGTCTCATCTGCTCCTAAGACCCCACCCCAGCTCCACGGTGGGGCTGCACAGGCCACCGTGGGAGTCAGCCTTCTGCAGGACAGGGGAGCAACAGGACGGTTCCCGCCACCTCAGCTCCAGACGTACCAGCTTCTCTTTCCCGGCACCATACATGCCAGCAGCAGCCCCTGCGCCCACCACAAACTCTGTCCTCTGCTTCATGCTAGGACCATGGCTGGTAGTCCCTGAGTGCACAACACAGTGACACAAATGCCGTGTCTTCCTGATATCTTGGCAAAACACAGAGCACATGGAAGTACTCGCTGCATGAGTCACAGTGGAAATGCCACCTTACAGGCTGGCAGGCACAGTCCCTGATTTCCGAGGGCACGTGCGAGGACGTCCGCCAGCAGCACGGCCCACTGAGCGAGGCCGCAGGAGAAGGTGCGTCAGAAACCCACAGGCCGTCGTCTCTCTGTGCACATGCCGCATCAGGGCGCAGGGACTGGTGCTCAGGGAGACAGGTTCAGCTGAGCCTCAAACTCTAAAAGAAGCTGGAGGGACCACACAGCACAACCCCAGACTCGAGAGATCCATGGAAGCCTCTTTGCATCCTTACTCCATTCCCAGACTCTGTCCAAGGAGCCCGACACAGGACGCCACAGAGTGTGGTTCTCCAAGTGCCGCAGCCAGGAGCCTGGCATGGCCTATCCTTTTGCCCCTCCAAGGGCAGAAACCAGGGCTGGGGGCAGGGACAGCAGCTTAGGTTTTTATAAGCCCTTGAATTTGAGAGCCACCTGCCCCTCCCCATCCCATGTCCCAGCCACTGTGAGCATCACGCTCAGACACGGAGACTCCTCCTGCAGCCACTTAGGGACACAGGAACCATGACACACACAGGAACCACGACACACAAACCCACCAGATCCAAAGTACAGATAAGGACCAGGTGCTCGCCCCCACCTGGAATCGCCTAGGTGCCCTTGGCCCAAGTGGCCCTGGGCCTGCCCCCAGGACAACATCAGGGGTCACTGTGCACGGACAGGCATACCTGTGTGTTCCCATGCGACAGAAAGGCAGGTGGACACCAGCCAGGACAGGAGGGAGCCTGAAGCCGGGCTCACGGAGGACCAAGGCACTGAGGCCCGGAGGAAGGAGTGATGCCCACCCCCACTGACCGCAGTGTGTAGCCGGCTTGCCCCCCCTTCTTGCCACTGAGGCCTCTCCTGGGCCCCCTCTGACTCCAGATCCACATTCATGGGGATTTAAAAATCAGCCCCGACTGCAGCGAGCCCAGCACGTGTGTGGTCGGAAGGGCGGAGGTGCAGGCGGCGCTCCCGGGTCTGGAGCCAAGGTCACACCCCGAGTCGGGAACCTCCTGGGCTGGCAGCCGGGGCTCCTCCCGACGCGGAAACAGCAGACCGCCTCCTCATGTCTGGATGCGCAATCCAACTGGAACAGAGGCCCTCAGCACGTCTCCAAGAAAGGAGGCCTAGAATGTTCCCAGGAGCTTGAGTTGTGAACATATGGGAGTGGTGCAGCCAGAAAGAGGAAGGTGAGTCATCGAGTCACGGCCCGATTTCCCGGAGAAATGTGGGAGGCATTGACGCCCAGCGGCCTTGCAAGCGCAGGGACCAGGAAATGGGGCGCAGGGCAGAGCCGTCATCTGACCCCCTCCTGTGCCCTGACCCTGAGGCCCAAGCTGTCGACAGAGAGAGGGTCTTCAGCAGAGAGCTTTTCCTGCTTCCAGCCTCCTGACTGCCCCAGACACACCTCCCTTAGGTGTCACGGCCCTGGAGCACCTCCTGTGGGGTCGGAGACTTCTTCAGACAACCCAAATGCTGGGACTAACCAAATATTTACTGTCTGCTGTTCGTAATCAAAGTACAGAAAGGCATCTGCTTCTCAGGAGAGGAGAAAAATCCATCAGACAACAACCTGTAAATGTTCTTTGCTTGGAAATCTGTTTGCTTTTCATCCAGGTATACGTTTTTTCCTACAAACACGGTGGGGAGAACTTGCCTGTCCCTACCCCCAAGCAAACCCACAGAAGGCTCTATGATTCTCAATTCTGACCCTCAGCAGAGCACTGGAAGGACTCAGGGGCCCCACACCCGGTGCAGGGGGTAGGGGCTCCGGGACGTGGGCCTGCCCCCCTTGCCCCAACCCAGCTCATCTCACCACAGGCCAGGGACCAGGGCTCCAAACGGCCGAGATGTCCCACCGTGGAGGAAAGCAAGAAAAATGGAAGTCATGTTGGGAGACTGATGAGGAACCCCTTCAATCAGTCTCCAAATCCCAGTGTGTGCGAATGTGTCTTATCTTGGTGAGTGCAGCAGGAGGACAGATCCCCTACGGACAGATGCTCACACAGGCCCTGGCAGCTGGGGCGGGGCCCCACGGAGGAGACAGCGGAGGAATCACCTCCAGAAAGAGGGTGGAGGGCAAAAGGTCAGACGGGGGAGGTTTGTGACTCAACGGAGCAGGGGCTCACTGTCCCATGCAGGGCCCAGCAAAAGTGGGCAGCATGGGGAAACTGAGGACACACCCACGTGCTACGCTCACCGCTCACCCCAGGCCGCGTGGGGACCACAGGCGCCCTTGTTCAACGTGTCAGTCAGGTCATCTGAGGACACCCCGAAGACCCTGACCCAGGCCCTCCCTCTGCCTCCCCTGTCCAAAGGCTGCCGGAACGCCCTCCTACCCGGACCTTCCAGTCCCATGAGGCCCTTTGAGCTGGACGTGCTGGACTCTGGTCTGTCCTGTCAAGGGACGCGTCCCGACCATACGATGTAGGCGCCCGTGCGATGCCAGCATGAGCTCGTTTTTATCTTCAGGTGACAGCCCAACCCCCCCAACCTGCCTCTTCCGTGCACCTGCAGCTGAGCACAGCAGGAGGTCAGCATGTGCCAGGGCCGTCTGGGACCAGGGTCAGAGATGCCGCGGAGCCCTGGGGACCAGGAGCCCGGGGAACACGGGGCCCGCACATCTCTGAAAACGAGCTTGCCCGTCCTTCCTCTGTCCCTGTGGGATTCTGGGACTCTCAGGAGGGAGCGGCATTCCCCACCAGTGTCCTTCCCACATCCTCTGTCCTGAGGACTTGGGACCCTCCCCTGGCAGCTCCCGGGTCCGCACCGTGGGAGAGGACACCGCTGGGACGCCACACGGGGGCTGCCATCAGAACCGCCTGCTGCGGCATGCAACCGAGAACATTTTCAAGTCCTCCCCGGGCCCAGGTGTCCCCGAGTCCTGAAGCTCTCAGTGGACAAGGCACCAACAGAGCCGGACGGGACCCCGCGCGCAGCACAGAGCAAACCCGAGGAGCCGGAAGGAGGCGGGAACACGGGCGTGAGGCCGGCTGTGAGCTCGCTCCTGTCCGCATGGGACTTGGAGGCGTTTCGTCCCCGTTTCATGTGAACAAGCGGCAGAGATTCTTGCTTTTTAGAAAAGAAACTGTGCTTGCGTTGAGTGGCGTGGAGTCACAGACGCGGTGCGTGTTTGCTGCTGCTCCCAGCGCCCAGCACTGCCACACACATTTGGTCCCAGTTCCGCAGATGGGGTCGAGGCTCCTTCCCGGCCCGGAGTGCCAGCATTTCCCTCCTCCAGCCCTGGCCCCTCTGCTTAACCACAGGGACATCAGGGGTCCCCAGAAGCCCCTACAGGGAAGGGCGGCCCCCAGACCCCGGTCTCAGCCCTCTCCGCCCTCCCCCTTCTAGTCCAAGACAAGAGGCTGGCAAACACATCCCAACCCGTCAGAATTCAGACAGATTCATACAAGGTGCGACATCTTTCGTCTGGGAAACTCGGGATTCTCAGTTTGATTTCCTCCCATTAGAAAACATGCTCCTTAAAGAACCAGGTTCAGTGCTTAAGAAAGTGCCTTCTGTGCACTCAGAAGCCCGAGATACCACGGGGCTGACCGGGAGGCAGCAGCTGGACAGCCAGAGCAGGGAACCCAGGAAGACCCCACACGGGGGCGGGAACACATGTGCGGCAGAGCGGAGCGGCTCCGGGAAGGAAGCGCACTTGTCCCCACATGTGGCACCAGGCCAAGCGGGCGCCCATGCGCGAGGGCAGAAACCCACACACACCTCACCTGAACCCCACACCTCAGACAGAATTGACCGGAGACGGGTCCCTCGTTAAGCGTTAAACAGAAAGTACAGGACTTTACAAGAGAACACAGGAGAAACCCTGCAGACCCGGAGCCCACTGGAGAACACTTGGCTAGGACGCCGGAAACAATCCATGAAACTTCAAGAAAGAGTGCACTGGACTTCCTAAAAACGAAAACCTCCAGCTCGGCGAAACACTGTGTGAGCAGGACACGAAGACAAGCTACGGACGAGGTGCACACACTTACGAAGCACACGTCTGACCCGGGAGTGACGTCTAGAACGGATTCCCACAACTCAACTCTAAAACACAACACAGAGAACCCAGTCAGAAGACGGACCAGGGCCAGGAGGAGACATCTCCCTGGAGAGGACACGCGACGAGCAAACGAGCCCCGGGACACACGCCAAGCTGCTGGCCATCGGGGAATCGACCGTAGCAAGAACAAGGGAAATAACAGGGACAGTACCAGACGCAGATGACACAGACACCGCGGTGCTCACACCTCGCTGGTGGAAAGGCCAGTGGGACCGGCCCTCCGGAAAACAGTCTGGAACTTAAAAAAAATATTAAGGATCCTTACCCTGTGACCCTACAGATACGCTCCCGGGTGTTCATCCCGGAGAAATGCCGGCGGTTTCCCCAGAAACCCCCCCATGGCTGCTCACAGCAGCTTTCCTTGCGTGAGCCAACACCTGGGGACGACCCACACCTCCCACAAGGGGTGAGTGGTTGGGGACCCTGGGGTCCCCGGCGTGGGGGCTACTGCCCGGCCTCGAAAACCCATCAACCTGACACAGCTACAACCAGGACGGGCCTCAGGCGCGCGAGTGACAAAAGCCAGGCTTGAGAGACGACACGCGGTGCGACTGTCTTCATGCCTTTCTCAGAAGGACGGATTAGGACACGGAACCGGACGGCTGGTGAGGGGAGGACCTGTGCAACAAGAGACGGTGTTGGGGCAACACCAGTGGGCAGCCCGGGCTCTGTGGCAGTCCTGGGAGTCCACGCTTGACTCACACCGACAGGCTACACTCGAGCAATGGTTCTGCGGCCGCACGCCAAGTTCTAGCGTCCCTAACAGTGGGGGAGACTGCGTGTGCGGCACACGGGCTGCCTTCTGCGCCTTTGCAGCTTCCTGTGGCTCTATCCCTGTCCCGAAATGAAGAGCTTTAAAAGGGTTAAACCCGCACGGGATCAACTCTAACAGAGCCAGGTGTTCCAGCCGAAGGCACACAGGGAAGGGACCGGCCACTGAGCAGGGCTTCGGCGTTCAGGCCCCACCTGGCGGAGGCTGCGCCGGCTCATGCCATCCTTCCGCCGGCCGGCGCAGGGGCCCCAGTCAGCAGACGGTGCTCTTGTCAATGGAGACGATGTGACCCTCCCCGGCTCCCCAGGACCTCCTGTCTCTAGTCTGTGGCCCACACAGAGTGCCCCACGCCCCATAGTCGGTCCACCCAGGACCCCGCTCCTTCCCGGGGCTTCCTTCCACCTCCGGGGGCCCCGAGGGCTCTGCACACACCCATGTTTGCATCCTAAGGCGAGTTCTTTGTTCTCACCGTGAAGCCCAGCGTCCCCTGTGTGGTCCGGGCCAAAAACAAGGGAAGCCCTTATTCCTCACTCTGCGGAGGGCCCGGCCGCAGCCCCCCCACCCCCGGTGTCAGCGTCCACCCTCCACCCACATCAAAGCGATCAGCGTTTGCTCCTAGCCCTCTTACTGTGATATTTTTCTTCCCAGACGCCTCTTGCTCATGGAATATTTGTGTTATAAATTGTTTCTCCCTGGACACCTGGTTTGAATCTTTCAAAAATGTTCTGCCAACTTAATTTTAACGTCATCTGTACTGTGATATGAGAAAGAAAAGAATCAGCGCTTCAGTCACGGCTTCAGCCATGGTCGGCTGGCCTCTTGGGGTGGGGCTCCGCATTGCCTCTGGTCCCTGCACCGTGGGGCCTGCACCCCAGAACCGCTACGCGAGCTCGGTCTCTGTACAGGTGGAAGGAGCACCCAGCTGTCCTGAAATCAATCCCCTTGTTGGTTCTGGTTTCCCGTGCCTCATGTCTGAGTGTTTTCCGACAGCCAGGAAGTCTTCCTGAGGTTTGGCCTCTCACATATGTCTGAAACAAAGGACTGGCGATGGAAACAGATCAGTGCTGCTCCCACGCCTACCAGCCCTCCTCAACTGGGAGGAAAATGTATTGTTTTCATTACACAACGTACAGAGCAGAAATTGCAATATAAAGCTTTAGCTGCCGGATTTGCAGACACTGGGGAAGCTACGATTATAGGTGCGCCCCAGGGGGCCATGCTGGGGAGTGCCATACTTTCACTGCTCTGCAGGTGACGGTGTGAGCTTGAAAGATTATAAAATTCGGATCTATTTTACAACGTGGTTCTGTGGCTGCTAATGATAATGGGTTGTGTTTGGTATCTTGAACTCCCCTATAAACCACATTAAAAATGATGCTGTTTGCTCTGAAAGGTGCATGGCCTTACTCAGAGGAGGGAGGAAGGCAGAGCCCAATGCATGCCTTCTAGAACCATCAAGGACACAGGTGCTCAGGGAACCCTCCCTCCTTGGGCTCTGTCAACCCATTTCCCCATTTGCTTCTCTATTTTACACGCTTATAAGTAAAACAGCCTAATCCAAAGTTTCCTAAGCTTTAAACACATGCACGGGGAAAAACCCTTTTTTAATAAGCAAGATACTGTCCTCCTTTTAAGTTATCTTTCCACGTGTTAAGACAGCACTTTTCACAAAGGTGGAATCCTGACTCTCAACCAGGTAAACAGGTGTTAAAGGAATTACTGGACTCACTAGTGAGCAAGGCTGCGGCTTCCAAAGCATCACACCCGAATGAGCCATCGGGAATGTGGAAGGAAACAAGGAGACAGGACACCGGTGAACTGATCAACATCCCCAGGGAAGTGACCGATCGGCTGACCGCGCACGCTAGGCAGCGAGACCTCAGTGCACAGAACAGAGGCTCCAAACGCCCACTGCGGAGCCAGCAGGTGGTAACCCAGAAGGCGGGAGGTCTCCTGACCGAGGCGGACAGAACACAGTTTGTCTGTCCAAGAGCCGCAGGTCCTGAATTCGAGCACAGCCCCAGGAACTTCAGAAATGAATGCCTGTCCTTCTTGGGGCACAGAAAGCGGGCCAGAGCCTTTCCAAACCAGTGTGTGAACTTCTGGGGAGAAGCTTTTATCGAACGACACAAACCTTCCTGATCTGGCAGGGCGTGCTGGCAGCCGTGAGGAGCCGTGAACACAGAAGCATTTGGAGAAAAAACAAAGAACACGTTTATAACACATGGGGCATCAGTACGAGGAAGAAGAGGCAGCCGTGAGCCCACGGAAGGGAAAGGGCGAGGGACAGACAGGCTCGTCTGCGCCTCCCATTCTGCTCGTGGTGGGGCAGGTGTGATCCCACAGGAGGACCTCAGAAGAGGCAGGGACAGCCCCGACTCAGGGAGATGCCTGGAGCACCAGCATGGGCCGGCCCGATCCAGGGGTTGGGGGGCCCGGCTACATGTATACATGAGGACTACCGGCCCTGAGCACAGGTGCAGCAGGCCAGGAGAGCCCCCACGGCTTGGTGCTGGGACCAAGCCTGGCAGCCTCGCTCCATCCCCCAGGCCACTGCAGGTCTGGCTGCTGAGGCTCACAGTTGCATCTCGCGGGGCCCTCACAGTGTCAGAGTCCCCATGGCTCCATCCTGTGCATGACATCACCCCCGCCTCGCTGAGCCGCCAAGTAAGCATGAGTCCCGGCGCTCTGACTTCCAGCTGCTCACGACCGCTCACGCTGGGCTGTCTTGCCGTAGTTCCTCCTCTGCCCTTCTGTCCAGAGACAAGCCCTCACTGCTGGGTCTAAGCTAGTCTGTGTGTTTCTCCCCCTGACTAGTCTTGAGACAAGCAGCCCGACCCTGCTGCAGGAGGGAAACGGGCTCGGCAATGTGACGCCACCTCACCCTCACCACCAGGAGCCCCAGAAGCCGTCCCTTGACTACCCAGTGACAGTGACGGTGACCGTGAACAAGGGCAAGAACTCTGCCCACGGCCATAGCGCTCTCGCTCCCCACGGAAGGTGTGCCGGCTGCGGTGCACACACTGGGGCCGGGTTCAGGGGCAGACAGGAAGACACAGAGTGGGAATTTGCTGTGACCCATGTTTGGTCGGTGACCCCTGACCTTCCAGAGCCGGTGCCAAGAGCTGGAGCACCTCGGGCCACCGGCCCTGCCCACGACTGGACCCTCAGGCAGCTGTGGCCCTGTTCCGTGGCTTCCTCTATCGGATCCCACCTAGGCCCTGAACCAGCAGCCAAGGCAGGGACTCGGTGCCCTCAGACGCAGGGAGCGGGCTCCAGGGACAACGCTCAGAGCCAGTTGGTGGCACGGGCAGGAGGCCCCTCAGCTCTGCTCCTGAGTGCCCTTCTCTCCTAAGACCTTGTCCTTCCTGGTCTGATCAAGGGGGCTGCTGTGTAGGCAGACCCAGACAAGTTGGGAGGAGGAGACCGCCACACGGACCACATAGATTAGGGCGGAGAGGACGGAAGAGGTCGGAGCCGTCCTCTGGCACGGGCTTGAGCCCCTCCCCAGGCAGGAGTCCATCCCCCGTCCAGCCGCAGACAGAAGGATGCCCTCCCTGCCTTTAAATCCACGAGTGCCGGTCAGGAACGGCTGTAATGTGTCCACCACCGCCCTGAAGAGCCTGCGCTCCAGAAAGTATGTCATTGCTAGGATTTCCTAATCATTTACAGGGAGGTCTCCGGATGGAAATGTACTGCTTAAACACAAACACCCAAGTTCTGTTTCAGACAAAGAGCAGAAAATGACACAGTGTGCGCCACTGGCTGCTCCTGGCATCAGTCACAGGAACGAGGGGCTCTTGCTTTTAGGGGCATAGCTGCCTCGCCCTACAACTCACACAGGTGCCAACGGGTAGGAGCAATGGACCATTGTCATCCTTCCGGCTGAGCCCCAGTGCTCGACGTGGAAGCAGGCTCGGTTTGCCACTCTGGAAATCTGGGCGGCAAACCGCTAGCTGCGTTCCATGTGAGCAGCTCTGGGACATGCCAGCCACCCAAGGAAAGCAATTCCCAGCTATGTAGGGGGACAGCGTGTCCTCCAAGAACCACATCGGGGAGGCCATGAAGCCTCCTTCAGGCACAGGACGAGGCTGTGTTGTGGACCACCGGTGGGCCACCAGCGAAGGCCACCCAGCTGGGACATGCGGGGTCCACTACCTCCGGCATGAATGCCGCCCTGTGCAGCAGAGGCTCCAAGCATTTGCCGATAAAGTCTTTGTGCCCAGTTTCATAGGGACCAGACCACAGGGACAGGAGCGAGCCGAAGCAGAGGAGAGACGACTTCCTGACCACCCAGGGTGACATCTGTAAGCCACAGACAAGCGTCCCACTTTTCCAAGCCGTCTGTCAGTTCAGACCTCCTCCCACCGCACCTCTCACTGCCCTACTTCCGCCTCTGGGTTGGAGGGCTCTCCATCTCGCCAGTAGCCCCCAGGAGAGCCAAGGCCATCCCACGCAACGAAACACGTCCCCAGAGCAGGTCCAGGTGCCCTCCCCACAGCCAGCATGGCTGCCCGTCCCTAGGCCTCCACTTAGCACACAGCAAGTGGCTCACGATGACGTCACGTGGCTCAGCTGCGAAAGTACCCAACCCCGTGACGGGTGATCCTGGTGCATGAGACTGTTGTGGGTGACGCACAGATGGACACTTTGCACGAACACAGGACGATGGCAGCATGAGCATTCCATCCCCAGAATCTGGCCAGAGCTTCTTAGAGAAGAGGGCATCTGGGTTGAAGAGAAGTTTATCAGCGGCAGACAGGCGCGGGGTACGACTGTGCAAGCACCGCGAGAGGCGAACACAGATGGGAGAGGCTGCAGACAGCTGTGCCTGGTGCCACCAGGCCCACGAGCTTCTCCCTGTCCAGGGCCAGCGGCCGCACCCAGCACCGCGGCACCCGCTCCACACCCTCAGCCGGCATAGCCCTCATGCTGGCCTGAAGACAGCCCAGCGGGCCCACCGTATGCAGCAGGAAGCTGAGACCAGACACCTCAAGGCCCAGCCCGGGGCCACACAGCTGACCCGTGATGGAGCCAGGACTTGCACACAGGGATGGCACTAGGACCCGTGCTCTGTCCCATGCAAAGTGCCGGCTGCCGTCTGTGCTCACTTGTTAGTCCCCCCGTGCTCGCCCTGCCTCTTCCTTCCCCCCACCCCTGCTCTCCCCTCATTCTGCTTCTTTTCTTGCCAGCAGGTGGAAAAGCATCGGCCCAGCCCAGCATCAGCAAGGACCCCAAGCTGGTCAGGAAGCCGGCGCCCCAGCATCTCGGAGCCCCAGGAACCACTCAAGAGGACACTGGGACTCGGGAGGAGAAGGCCGGTCCTCTGGAGGCCTAGAGAGGAGAGGCAGAGGCCCTGCTGCCAGCCCCTACAGGACAGGCCGGGTCAGGCTCCCAGGCCCCAAGCATGGGTTTGTCCCACAGTGTAGAGGAGGGCCACGCCAACATCTAAAAACGATCCCATCCTGCCCAGAAATGAGGTCTGTTTTCTCAGAGAACAAGAGTCTTTTATGTGAACTATAAAAAGTTACTGGATCAACAACCTATTATCATCGTGGAATAAATTACTGATCTGAGCGTCAGCTGGGACGGTGCCTAGTTCAGCCCTCCGCCCTGCAAATCCGAGGAGCGCAGGTCACAGATATTCCCTCCAGGGCCTGCTTGCCAAGTGCCCCCTCCCGCTCCCAGCTCTTCCCAGAGGCCAAGGGTGTGAACCCAGGCAGGCGGGGCACACCCCTCCGCACATCTGGGCCCCAGGCCCACGGAGACACACGGAGGCTCCCCTCCGAGCCCCAAGGACAGTGGCTGATTCCCATGCTCGGGAAGCCAGTGCGTCTGGCCACCTGCAGGACAGGCTGAAAAGAAACACTCCCCCTGGGAAGGGGAGCTCAAGGGTGACATGCAGCCCCAGCCATGCACCGTCCACACCCTGCCCACGGTTCCAGAAAGGCTGCTGGCCGCTGTCTCCTGCATCAGCAGCCCCCCTTCTGCAAATAGTGGCCGTAGCCCTGAGCACCCAGGTCAGGGGCAGGACAGAGGCACATGACTGATGGACATCTGTTCTCCCTCATCCAGAGCTAAAGGGTCTGAGCAGAGGCACGTCAGCAGACACGCCCTTCAGAGGCTCTGGTGGAGGCCCAGCTGCCCCACCCCCGATGTGTAACACAAAGGTGACAAGTGGAGCGCCGTCCTGGGCTTGAGGACAGGGTCCAGATCCTGGAAGGGGCCAGGGCCCTGGGACAAGCCTGGGGAATATTCACCTCCAGAGGAGAGCAGCCCCCTGGGGACACCATCGTTCCTTGCTGACAAGGACACTGATTTGTTCGTGAAGGCAGACCTCTCCCGTGGATTCGTGGCTTTCACAAAACCCCAAGAGGTACCTTTATGGCACAGCCGCGGCGCCCCAGAGGAGCCAGAGTAGACGGGAGGGCCCCTCCTGCCATCGCTGACTTCTGTCTGGAGAGGATTCCTGTCCCCCGAACAGGCAGGATGACACAGCTCGAGATTCGATAATGAGATGCAATAAAGGTGCCGTTGGCACATCCCACAGCCAGCAGCCGATGCGCGTCTAGCCCTGGACATTCTCTTCAGCAAGGAGGGCCGCATCCTGACTGCTGCCTCCGGGTGCCTCCTCGTGTCCCCGGCAGCCAGCACTCTGGTTTTCTGTGCTCTGCAAAGACCCTGCGCCCCAGCGATCAGCGGGCATTCCTGGGAAGCGTGCCGCCAGCAGGTGTCCCCAGGGGAGGACACCTGGGTCCACAGACCCTTGCATGAAGCACGGGGTGCGGTCACCTCTGCACTTCCACCATCCTGCCTCACGACAGGACCGGCACACCCAGAAACTAGAAAGTAAGACGTTTGGGTCAAAATCCCAACTTTGAATATTGGTGACTGCTTCGAAACCATTGGAACTGCAGTGCAGGGCATCCTCAGGCTGAACGTGACACAAGGGCCACCACGTTGCAAGGTCAGCTCCAAGAGTGAATGTGACTTCTTAGCTTCACTACAGCGTTCCTCGTGCGTGTTCCCTCCCGCTGCCCCATGAGGCTGGTCCCATGCTGCCGCCACGAGCCCCGTGTCCCAGACAAGCCTCAGAGGGTGCGTGCTTCACCCCACATCTCAGAGTTTGTCCAGGGCTACAGCTGGGGCTTTTCCAGAGCTGTCTGAGCCCAAAACCTGTTGGTTTGCACCCTGCGTCATGGGCGGGCTGCTCACCGAGGACTGCAAGATGATTTTATGTCCACACAAGTAGAGAAATGGGAGCATTTTCTGTTTAATTATCACGTTTGTTTTCGTGTCTATTTAAAAATGTGCACCAAACACATGGGCTTGAAGATATCACTATTTACCACTGTCCCCTTCTCTGAAGGACCGTTATCAGTTTAGGAGGAGAAAGAAAAGGAGGAAGGAGGAGGGGAAGTGGGTGGTGATGACGGCCCTCCTCGCCGGCTGCCCATGTCCCACTGACCACCGTCCCCAGATCCCCGTCAGATGAGCAACAATGCTGGGAAGCCCGTGTGGCCACAATAGAGCTCCCTGCGGAGGCAGCGTCATGTCCCAGCTCTCGAGCTTAGGTTCCGTGAGGCAGGAAGGTGACCCACGGGGTCCACCACAGGGCCAGGCTCTGGAGACCCGAGGGTCACCAGTGGCTGGCAGCTCAGATGTGCATCATTCTGGGCCCCCTTCAGATCCTCCATCTTCCAAGGGAGAAAACGGACAGAATCCGGGTTTTTATGTGAAATCTCCCAATTACAAACCGTATGCAACAAAGTCATGATGTGAGAGGAACCATCTTTGGGCCCCAGGGCAAAGCCATTCTTCTGCTAAGCGAGCGCTCCTCCCCGTGCCCAGATGCTCCCCGGGGTGGTGTGGAGGGCTCGGCGCGTCCGTGTTCGCGGGGAGCACGCTTGGGGAAAAGCCACACCAAGCAGCGGGCTGCCAGGGTGGGATGTGCCGGGCTGGGATCCACTGGGAGCGAGAACACTGCTTTCCTTGTTCTGCTCCGCGAGCGTGGCCTCATCCCTCGCAGCTCACAACTGCTCAAGATGCCGGCCTGCTTCTACGGAGACCCTGTGCGCATATGGAGACCCTGTGTGTAGGCCGGTTTGACTTGCTCCTGCCCGGGCTCCAAGAGACAACAAAGCGGATACTTTGCTGTGCCGGCCCCTGGGGGTGGGGGCTCCCCGCAGGGCGGCTGTGCCACCTCCGAGCTTCCCCCTGGCCAACTCTGGAACCCCTGGGGACTCAGAGCTCCAGGCACAGTATCTATCCCAGGGGACCTGAAGGGGACCGCTGCTCTTCCGATGACCGTGCCTCAACCTCCCCTCTCCCCAAGCATGGGTCCCCCACCCCATCCTGCACACTTGGCCCCGGTGCGTGCCCCACCCAGCTCCTGTCGCCGGCCACATCCCTTTCGTGAGTGTCTATGATATATACGTAGAAATCAGAAAATTTCACATACAAGCAGCCCCTCGGGAAAATGGGCAGACTGGGAGACAGGATGTACATGCGCTCAAGGTGGCTGGTCAGTGAGCTGGGGAACCCCTACCATGTCCAGTTTTCTCCTGGTGCCAATGTCAAGGGTTGGGAAAGGCTCTCATCAGAGTAGAGGAAGGTGGGTGCTCTTGGTCACCTGGGACTCAGACCAGGCAGGAGCATGTCCCACAGGGTCCTAAGTGCCCACATGTGTCACCTATGGGCCACTTCCAGAGCCGCCCCAGGAGGGCAGGCCCAGCCTCTCTGCTGCATGGTCTTAGTCCTGGGTGGCCGCAGCGGTGCTCCTGCCCTCCTGGGCAGCTCTGGCCGGCACCAGACGCAGGGAAGCGCCCCCGCTGCTGTTTGCATCAGGACCAGGGGTGGGGAATGTGTGCGAGTGATGCGTACCCTCCCGGGTGGCCAGGCTCACCCCCACTGGGGCCTTGAGCTGACCTGTGCTCCTCTGCCTCTGTCTGATGGCTGTCCTGCCGGGCATCCCCCTGCCAACCTCTCCCGCCATGCTGGCCATGAGGGAAGAGCGCCTTCCTCCAAACCTCCCCCAAAAGCCCCACTCCTGGATGACTTTGTATCCCCTTCCAGGCAAACGTCTCAGGGAATCTGCAAGAACCACAGTCGCGCAGCCGGCCGGCCGAGCCGTCCCCACGTGTACAGCGTGGCCTGAACAAGGTTCAAAATTTTTTAAAAATTGCATATTTAAAAAAAGGTCTTGATTCTCTTAAAAAAATAGAGAAAATTTATCAGCTCTAGTTTAGAAAACACATGAGCTCTCCATCAACCACTACACCACTCTGAGATGCCAAATAGAAAGACAAACACCCAGCAATCAGAAGGCGGACGGGAGGGGAGAGACCCCCACCCGCCAGGGTCTGGGCACCCACCGCCCGCCGGCAGTCCTGAGAGCCTGGTGTGCGTGTGAGCCCTTGGGCAAGGTGCCAAGTCACTTCAACCCATCGGCAAGAGCTTGGGGACACGTTTCCGAGAGGCTTAAAGATTGAAACAGAGGAGTCGGGGCCCAGCTGGGTCTGCACGCACGAGCTGCCATGAAGACGTGGTGGGGGCTCCGACCAGCCGGGGGCAGCCAGCGGCGGTCCTGCACCCCTGACGTGGCCAATCTGTAAAGCCGCATGAGCTTTGCTGAGGCCAGTGAACAAGGAGGGGCATGAGTCGGTGCGACTGGGTGGTTCTGTCGGTGAGGCATCTGCCTTCAACTCAGGTCGTGATCCTGGGATCCTGGGATCCTGGGATCGAGCCCCGCGTCGGGCTCCCTGCTCAGTGGAGAGTCTGCTTCTCCCTCTCCCACTCCTCCAGCTTGTGTTCCCGCTCTCTCACACACAAATAAATACATAAAATCTTAAAAACAAAACAAAAACAAAAAGAAGGGGAATGAGTTTCTTAACGGCATCGTGACTCCTCCCTGCGCCGGCTGACGCAAGCAGACCTCCCCACGGCCACCCTACCTCGCCCGGGTGTGCAGAAAACAGTGAGCTGGGAGCACAAACATTTGCCCGGGGTTGTAACCCTGACACGTAACACGCACATGCCTGTGTGAGGGATTGACAGGTGTGTGGGAAATGGGTGTGTTCTTTTCTCTGACTTCTCTCAACCTTGTTCTGATACAGCGTCTTCAAGGGCCCCTGGGGGGCTCAGTCGGCTGAGTGTCTGACTCTTGGTCTCTGCTGAGGTCATGGTCTCAGGGCCGTGAGCTTGAGCCCAGCTCAGCGGGCATCTGCTGGAGGTTCTCTGCATCTGCCCCTCTCCCCGTTCACATACGCTCTTGGTCTCTCTCTCCCTACAATAAATCTGTTTTTAAAAATTATGGTTTTTCAATTGAAAAATTAATTTTAAAAAATTATGGTTTTTCAAAACGTAATAGCAGTGACACGCTGTTTAAGCGATGGGCTGTTGCAGTTTCTAATCCGGAGTCTCTGAACACCCGAAGGCGGGTCGTGTTGGGGCCAGCCACGAGCACGGCCTCCGCGCCTCCTGCAGGAAGGCTCAGGCCTGGCGCAGCGAAATCTGCCGGGGGCGGGGCACAGGGGCCCCAAAGCTGAGCAGGTTTGAGACGCAGGTGAGGCGGGACTTTACTCCACAGACAGGCGTCCCACCGACACACGAACTCAGAGCTTCGGAGGGTCACAGGTCTGGCCGCGACCCCGCGCCTTCTGTCCTGCAGCCCACATACCTGGCTGTGTCACCTGGAAGACGGCACTGTCTTTCCCAGCTCCATGTCCCCGTCCTCAAGGCCTCCTGAGCACCCCGCGCTGTGCGCAGCCTGACAAGTGAGAATGCGCCCAGCGTGGAGGCTACGGGAAAAGACGAACCCTAACAATATGACCACATGAGGCACGTGTTGCCACCAGAAATGGGACACCGCAGCGATGCCCACCCAGTCCAGGAGTGATGGCAAACTGAGACGGGGGCCACCGGGAGCAGCAGGAGCAGGAGCGGGGGGAGCTCCAGGTGGAGGGAACAGCGGTGCACAGGCCCTGTGGCTGCGGCAGGGGTGGACGAGGAGGGTGGCACAGGGGGGCTGAGACGGGCACACTGGGGAGGGGTTTCTCTTCACTCGACAGGGCAGGGTCCCCAGCAGAGAGGCAGAGGACCTGATGTGCTCCTTCAGGAGGCAGTGATGCCGCTTTGGGAGGGCTGTGGCAGAGGAAGGGGCAGCTAGTTCTGTGGGTCCCTGGAAATGCAAGGCAAGCAGTAGAGGGGCTGCACACTAGAGTGACAGTGACGGGCTCCTCGGGCACCACTCTGGACGTTCTGTGTAGCGGGACAAACAGGAAATGGGAGCACAGTTGGCAGGCGGTGCTGTAGTTCAGAGGAGAGATGGCGGTGTCCAGGGGGAGGCCGGTCACGAGAGTGACCTAGGACAGTAGCCAAAGTCCAGCAGCCAGACTGCCATGTCTTCTTGCTCAGCGACACCGGGCAGCAGAGCCAGCAGATGGTGGGCTCCGTCCCATCATGAGCTCGGTGCAGACGCAAGGGTACCCGTGTCCTAGGTCCTCAGCACACCCAGAACTTTCTTTAGTGCCACATGATACCATGTGTCCCCCCAGGCCTCACCCGCCTCACGAAGGCCACCGTCTGCCATCTCCCCAGCAGGTACAGCTGCCGTGGATGCAGCAACAGGGGACAGTGCAGCTTGTCCCCACGCCAGGACCACAGCCACTCACGGGCTCCCCGCACCACACACCTCCAGCCTATGCCCAGAGGCGGCTCCAGGCCCCGTTCACTGAGGAGGATCAGCCCGCCTGGATGCCCTGATGAGCCCAGAGAGGATTCCAGGAGTCCAGGCCAACCTCCCAAGAGCTCAGGAAGCCTGCTGTCCCCGTGGGGAGGAGAGGGCACAGAGGGACAATCTGTCCCGCCCTCTCTGTCACCAGAGCCTGAAACACCGCACACCGCACAGATGTGGGCTCAGTCAGCCTTTGCTGCAGGAGCGAAGAGCAGCTGTCACCATACCAGCAACCATGACAACATCAGCCGAGGGGATGGCCAGCTCCGGAAACCTCTGCCTCCCAGACACCACCCCCAACCCCTGCCTCACAAAACCGAAAATCAGCTCCATCTAGACACGGCCCGGGGGACTCACCCCACAGCAGCCCCACCCAGTGTCCTGTTGCGAGCGGCTTCTGTGCGCAGCGAGGACCCAGGTGGGCACCCCCTCTCACCGGGACAGCCTCACAGACCTCAGGCATGGCGGAGCGTCATGGGCTGCTATGAGCATGTCTGCACTTACTGGGGCAGGAGAGTGACCGCCTGCACAGGAAGTGGCATCCCTTGACACATACGTCCCGGGTGGGCAGAAGGATGGAGTGAAACCATCCGTACGCGGCTGCTGTGGCAGCTTGCACAATGGCCCACAGAACCCCCTCACCACCATCCCTCCCGGCAAAGGTCACGGCAGGATGGCCAGAAATGCCCTGAGGCCCATGAAACTGTTGGCCTCTCGCACCTGGAGGGGAGGGGCTCAAGGCTAGTGACCCAGGAAGGCTGGTGATTGCCAAAGACCCAACCCGTTAGAGCCCAGCCCACAGCGGGAATGACTGAGAGGTGGGAGCCTGGGAACGGCCGGGGGTGGGGGGGAACCACAGAGCACACGCGTGTGATGGCATGGCTTATGTGTTAGGCTGTGCAGTGTGTCACCAGGGACAGGTCAGAGCAGCCCTGCTCCACAGTCCCCAGGGACCCCACGACACCCACCAGGCCCGGCAGGCTCAGATCCTGGAAGAAATGAAACCAGGCCCCAGGGGAATGACAGTCGAGAGTGCTCGCTGGCTCTGCCGTCGGAAGCCTGGACCCAACATTGCTGTGCTGTGCGGCGACAGGACCAGCAGACACACACTCCAGCCACCTGCTCCAAGAGCAGTGGGGTGCCGACTGCACGGTGCTGTGGCAGAACGAGGCCTTGCCTGGCCCTCCTCCACAGGGGTGGGCAGAACAGCTTGGGCAATGAGCGTGTCTGGCTCGTCCCTGGGCCCCATGCATCATGGGAGGATGGGAGCAGCTAGGACAATGTTTGGGACACATGGCCCCTGCCCCTGAGCCACATGATCACCAGCTTCTCCTGACACAACAGACGCCCTGTGTTCAGCAGACTCCGGCTTGCTCAAGGGCTGGGCTTGGAGACGGCTGTCCTCTGCTTCTCCTTTGCTTCACGGTGACACACTGCAGCAGCAGTGTCGAGTTCTCCAGCAGCTGCGACGAGTGGCCATGCAAGTCAGGGAAGAGTGCTCTGCTGTCCCACAGAAGAGGGCAGACTACTTGTTCCTCGGTGTGTAGGACGATAGTGTGCCCCAGCCCTGACGTACAACTGAACAGTGTCCCCATCGGGCCCAGCCTCGGGGGAGGGGTCATAACATGCTGCAAGCACTTGCCCATCCCGGTGTCCCATCACATCAGTCAGAGTGGAGAGGGCCGGATGCAGAGACTCTCCAGAGGGACGGTGCCCCCCTGCTGCGGTAGCTGTGCACACTCAGGAGTCCTTCGAGGATTACGACAGCACGGGTCCACAAGGGGCTTCTTGACATCTGCCGCACCCAAACCAGCACCCGTCCCCCAGACATACCCAGGACCCAAGGATGTTCTTTACACAGCAAAGGAGACTTTGTGGATGGGCTTCGGTTAAAGACCTGGAAGCGGGGAGGTTATCCTGGATGATCCATGAGGGTCCTTCCAGAGGGAGACAGGAAGGTCATGTCGGAGACGCAGGCGTGACTATGGAAGTGCGGTCAGGAAGAGAGCTTTGACGATGCTGTGCCACCAGCTCTGATGCAGAAAGGGGGACAAGTGAAGGAACGCGGCACCTCCAGGAGCAGCAAGAGGCAAGGAGAGAGATTTTCCTCTGGGGCCTCCAGGAGGAGCACGGACCCATGAGACTGACCTCGGAGGCCCGAGCTCCTGCCTGTGGGGTCAGAAGGCCATGTTGTTTGAAACCACTCACCCCGTGGTAACTTATTATGGCAGCGACGGGAAATCAGCGCACACTTGTCGTGGACCCACTGACAACAGAAACAATCTGACTTGCACACGGCCAAGATGGAGTAAGACGTGAAGGTGGTAGATGATGCCGCAGGCAAAGAGGATTAGAAACCAGTAAGGAAACAAACGATGTAAAAAATAAAATTGAAAATTAAAACAACACCCATGTGATGGAACTTTGTACCCACCAGTTTGCAGCCATGGGGGGACACGGGCGCCAGCAAGCCCCTCTGGGGACAGCACAAGTCATTACAGCCTCCTGAAAGGCAGTTTGCAATGGGCATCAAATGTTAAAATGGGTATCTTACCCAAAAGGGCCCAGGCAGCCTGGAAGAACAGAGCCAGGGCCCTGAGCAGGCGGCAGGGCCTGGTGGAAAGCTGTGGCAGTTAGGACAGCAGGTACTCGCAGCAAAATAGACAGGATGCAGGAACAGAGTCCAGAGACAGAGCCACACAGACATGGTCACTTGATTTATGGCTAGGTGACACTGTTGTGGAGGGGACACTGACCCTCCTACAGAAGGGAGACCCCAACCCTGCTTCACAGCACACACAGGGACCATCAGAGAAGGGCTAGAAAACAAAGAAGCTTTAGGTAGGCTTTGCAACCGTGGGTGGACGAGGTTCTCAGAGAGGGCATGAGGAGCTTGCAGCACAAGGAGGAGCTTGGTGCGTTACACTGCATACAGGTCAAAGCTGCCGCTCATCAGGAGACACCCCAAGAGTAAAAAGGCCAGACCCAGGTGAAAAAGATATTTTCATTCACGTATCCAACAAACGACTCCCACCAACATATGCAAAGAACTCCTAAAAAACTCAGAGAGAAAAAACAAAAAAAAAGACCACCCAACAAGAAAATGGGCAAAAGACTTGAACAGGAGGGACAAAACAGGACATCGGGATGCTCAGTAAAGATACTAAAAATACTAAATGGCAACCAACTTCTGTAGTCACCAGGACAAATAAAAACCAAAAGGAGACACGGAACCACCAAACAGCTAAGCTAGAACAATAGACAACACCAGGTGCTGGCAGCTGGGGTTCTCATCTGCCAGTGGTGGGGGATAAACCAGCATCCACTCTGGGAACCAGGCTGGCATTACCTACTCAGCTTGAATACATGTGTGCTCTAGGACCCAGCAGCTCCATTCCTGGGTTGGCACCAAACGGAAGGCACATGCACAGTCACCAGAAGGCACACGGTCCTGGAGGAGTGCTGTCGTCCCTCCCACATCCAACGGATGGGGTGGGGGCGATCTCACAGGTGTGTTCACCGTGGGAAGTGTTGCCGTGCTGCACACTCATGCATGTGCTGTACGTCCCTAACACGTCTACTTTCAAAACCGTGGGGAGTGAGAAGCTGGGTCTGGAGAGTGTGAACTCCAGCTCCAACACGTGGTTCTAGAACTCAGGAAACACCGTCTGCCTGAAACGTCTGTCCACGGTAGACTGTGAAGTGGGAGAACAACATTTAGACGTCGATGGAGCAGCTCTAGGACGGTATCCTAAAGTGATAATTGAACAGGCGCACGATGGCTCTTTGTGGTGTTGTTTATGATAACGAAAACACGCAATAGTGTACAGCCACAGAACAGTGATAGAGAGACTGTAGCGCAGCCATGAAAATAACTTATGGTGTTCAGTTCTCGGCACAGAAACATACACATGTTAAATGAAAAACTGGGGGCCCAACAGGGCATGGAGCGCGCTGCCCGCGGAGAATAAACTGTGTGTGGAGCGCACACGTGTATCTGCTGCAGGAAGACATGTTAAATGTCAAATGTTAACACTGGTTGTCGCTGGCTGCTGGGATTTCAGTGATGCTGGGCTATGTACACGCGTGTGTCTATGTGTGCCTGCTTGTGTGTGCCCCTCTGTGCATGTATGCACGTGCGTGCGTGTGCCTGTATGCATGTACCTGCGTGTTTGTGCCTTATTTTTTCCAATAACTGTATGTGGGCACCTCGGTTTCCACCACAGTCTGCAGGGTAGGAATATTCTAGGTCCTTAATGTACCAAAGAGTGACCATAAAAAAACATTGGAGCATTTTTCTCGCTCACAACAAATCCTAGAGAAGTGACAGCTGCAGGCTGTGGAGGGTCCATGCCCGCAGGGAAATTGACCCACTTGGTGCACGTGACTTACGTCTGGTTTGGATGTTACAAGTGAAGAAGGAGAGAAGACTCTTTCACAGCCCAAACCCGGAAAGGGCCAGACCCTGGACAACAGCACGGAGCTACGGGACTATGGTGGGCAGTGATGCAGCATGGCGGAGGCGACCAGCTCTCGCTGCAGTGGACCCCAGGAACCCCAGGTGAGCCACCTCGGCTGGGGATGGGGTGCTGTGGCAGAGGCCAGGGAGGCCGTTCCACCCCTGGAGTGCACAGAACAGCCCAGAGTAACAGCACCACGGCAGGAGCACTGACAAGATAAATTTCGTTGACATGAAGGGACACGAAAGAGGCGGAGCTGTCTGAGTTGGGAGATCAGTGCCCCGAGGACAAGCACATTCCAGAGGCCAAAGCTCAGACTCGGCCATGCACCTGCATACGTCAGAGCCTCTTCTGCTCACAGAGCCAGAAGCACCAGAGGGCTCAGTGTCACTTGGGGGCCACTGAGGACACCGCTCCCAGCGCTGGTCAGGCCTGGTGGATGAGACACAGGTGTGCGCCCCACAGACAGCAGAGCAGCACTCTACGGGGTAAGACTCCAGCCAGGCTCAGAAAGGAAGGCCTAACAAAACCCGTCAGCCCCCTGGAGGACCCTGGAAGGCTGTGGTGGCCCAAGACAAGAGAGCACCCCACCCAAGCATGCCCTTTCCACCCGCATCTCCATTGTGCGCTCTGGAGCCCAGGGTCAGAACGCAGCCTGGGCTCACAGGCGTCCTTAGCAGTGGGACCATCCAGAGTAACCAACAGTGCCCCAAGGCATGGGGGTAATGACTAAGCGCCGTGGATGGGGGAGGGGGGTTAGCAAGCTGACCTCCAAGGGACATCCCAGACAGGCCAGGCCGGGGCTGCCACCACCACCCCTTGCAGAGCCCTCCAAGTCCACACGACACTCTGCGCCTCAGCCCTGGGCTCACATCGGAATGAGCATGCAGCCTCCTCAACACCATGCTTCCCCGCAGAGTCGGGGAGACAGCCTGTGCGCACCCCGTGCCCTGTGTCTCCTCTGAGCTTCGCCTGCAGGGAAGACCTCCTCGAAAAATGCTTCCCATCAGACGAATCATTTTATTTCAAAAAAGCCTGCCTCCAAAAACATCCTGCAAAACACAAAGGCAACCTTCAAAAGAAAAAGCCCCAAAACCCTAGAGAACAGCTTGGTGAGGATAAGCCTCAATTAGCATCCTCTTTGGGTATGATAAAAATTCCTCTCTGCCTCTCCCCAAGATGGGATTCTTTGCTCAAAACCTTTCTCTTTTTAAAAATAACTATAGAAACCAACCATTAAAACAGGGACTGCATTTTAATCCACTCTCTCTTTTTCTCTGGTTTTGAAACTGGCACCT
The DNA here is from genome assembly GCF_902655055.1 of Lutra lutra. Taxonomy (NCBI): domain Eukaryota; kingdom Metazoa; phylum Chordata; class Mammalia; order Carnivora; family Mustelidae; genus Lutra; species Lutra lutra. The sequence goes on from NC_062289.1 coordinate 78,774,297, forward strand.
TCTCACATCACAGCAGACACAAAGGCAGACTCCTACCAAACCCCCACCCCCGGCTACCCTCTAGGGCACCAGACCCGAGCGGCAGCCTCAGGGCGCTAGACGCTAAGGGGTTGTGGGAAGTGTCTGACGGAAGCTGCCCCCTGCTCTGTGCTCACACCATCTTCTGGACCCGTCCCGATGCTACCGTGGCAAGAAAATGTCAAGGGCCAACGACAGCCGTCATGACAACCATCATGGGCCCCTGCCCCCAGCCTTCTAGAACAAAGAGATGCCTCTCCAAATACTGTCTCATTAGTGTCTTGCATCTAGAAGCCTAAATGGTGCCCCAGGGGACCTCAGCCTCCCCCAAAGCCACAGCCTACCAATGTCCACCAGGACCCAGGTGACACGGAGCCCCGGCCCACACAGCTCAGCAGAGCCACGCACCCCCACTGCTGCCTGGCCTCTCTGGCAGGAATGCGCTCTCCCTTGGGGGTGGCCAATTCTAGGCTTCCCTGCTCTCCAAACCTCGGAGAGACGGCGAAGCTATAAGATTCCTTCCTCAGCACCTGTGGCTGGCAGCTCACAGTGCCGGGTCTTCAATGGTGAATTACACACATTCATGCATCTCAAGAGAGCAAGAGGGGACAGAACGGGGCCGGGAGCGATCATTCCCAGAGTTCGCTCATTGTAGAGACACATCGTCTTCGCCTTCTCCCTGTAGTCTGTCACTCTGTTGCCCCTGAACGCTGCCAGGGGGCCACAACGAGGGAGCAAAGAGGCAGGCCTGGGAGGGCCTGCTGGCAAGGGGCCCGTGCCACACCCCGAAGGAAGGGGCAGGTGCACACGGTCATCAACGGCACCAAATCGACAAAGTGTGTGCAACTGCGAAATGCCAGGAACAGCACAGCCGCCTGTACACAGCAGAAGAGCAGAACCGAGCCTACGACGACTGAGCAAAGCCGTGCAGTAGAGTACCCTGCAGCCGTGAGAAACCGTGGAAGATTCTGCGAACCGGCTGATTTCCACGACTTCCCACGACATGCCGAAGGCCGTCTAACTGCCCTTGCTGGGAGCCGGAGGAGCAGGGAGAGAACATACGGGTCTGCTCAATGGCACAAAAGAAACACAGAAGGGTGAGCCAGAAGCTCAGGGGGCTGCTTATGAACAGGCCACAGGTGGGGGTGTGCCGAAAGCCCAGGAGAGCAGATGGAGCTGGGCGGGCACACCCCTGAGCTCCTGCCAGTGTTCACCACACCTTCGGACGGGCAGTGTTACCTCCACAAACCCCCAAACGAGTCAGTCACCAAGATGGAGCCACACCCATGGTATCGCACAAACAGACCCCAGCGACTCTCTTTTCATCACCAAGGAATCACAAGGCCACTCAGAAGGGAGGAAGCCCACCCAGCTGCCTTTGTAAAACGATGTATGCAAACATGGAAAACCCCTGACTAATGAGAGCCAGACCTCCAACTCTTGAGCTGACCCTGGCTCTCGGATGACCCCTGGGTCTCAGGGTAGGGAAGGACACACGGTGTGAGTCTGCTTTTTATGTGCGTTCATGCACTTCCCAGCCCTCTCTGCCCGGAGGACGGAGAAGCAGTGACATCCCAGCAGAGCCGAGCAGACCCAGTACCTGGACCCTGGTCTGTAAACCCCTCTCCCCAGCAAGATGACCCAGGGCTCCCTGGAGAAACAGTGGCTTGCATGAGCCTGGATGATACGTCTTCTGCCAGAAAGGAAGGACTCACACAAGTACGGCAGCGCTAAGGGACCCAGGAGCCACTGGAAAAAGTTCTGAGTGGTCGATGCTGGGATAATCTGGGAAACAAAACTCAGAACAGTAGTACTGGATTACAACCTATGGAATAAAATAAGTGTCCGTGAGTCACGTCGATATAAATAAGTAACCAAACACAGAAATAGCAGGCTGTCCTTTGAACAGAACACCACGGAACAAATGGAGAAGCGAGGACAGACATGGAAAATCATCTCCAGGCCAACAGTGCAATGCTCACGTGCAGGCAGTGACCACCAACAGAAGAGGAAATTCATGCTGAAAATACAGTAAGACCGAGGAGCTGTGGGGTTTTGTGTTCTCCTCCACAGGAGACTCGGAATCTGCAAAGGAAACGGTAAGTTCATAGGGGACAACCCGGCAGCCGCCACCTTGGCCAAGCAGGGACAGTGACCATCACCAGAAAGAACGGCGACTTGTGCTGCCTGTGTCATGGGCTGAACTGGCCCCCACTCCGGCCCCCATACCACAGATGTGACTGTGTGTGCAGGGGGACAGGTGAAGCAGGGTTCCCCAGACCGGCCTGTCCCACAGGACTGAGTCCCCGCGGAGAGCGGAGCGGGACGCAGACACGCACGCACGGGACAGGATGCCTGAGGACGTGGAGGGAAGACGGTGCCTGCAGCCCGGGGGTGGGGGGTTGCGGCTGAGGAGGGGCCAACCCACCACTGGGGATGGGACCTCTGTGGCACCTAGACTGGGACCCTGTGCCTCCAGACCCAGAAGGAGCAAACACCCCCACGCTCTCAGCCTCCCCATTACAGACGCTGCGGTAAACTGATAACAGCCTCAGGAGACATAGTAATGGTCTGGTTTTACTTCTGCGGCTTCCTTGTCAAAGATGCAACCTAATCCCGAGAAGACATCAGACTGTCCCAAAGCAAGGCAATGCCGCGAAACGAGAGGGTCACAAAGACAAACAGAAGATCCACCACGGGCTGGAGGAACTCTCGAGAGCCAGATCCTCCACAGAAAAAAGCCGTAAGCGGGCAAACTGAGGCCATCCGAAGCCCGTCTGCACTGTTTCCAGGCTTCCGCGATTACTTTAAAACAGCAGCATTAGGTCCCCACGAACTCCGCTGTCGGCAATTTTTCTGTACACTTAAAGCCACTTCAAATATGAAGCTCCGGACAAAATAGAGCTTATGAGGGGGCAAGTACTGGCCGGACACACAGGTATATTTCGCTTGACGAGGTTAAAGGTGAATGTGAATTGGCTGCCGACACCACAAAGGCAGAGATGTCACTGGAAAGCCAGGCCTATGGCTTCTCTTCCCCGGATCCCAAGTTGCGGCAAGCCCCGAAGAAGCCGAATCCCGCGCCGCTGATGGAGGGACCGAGCCAGGCCCAGCGCCACGTTCTCATGCTCATGGCTGTGTGCCGGGAGGTCCCAGATCCTACAGGTGCCTGGGGCCCCGGCTCGGGGACACCAACTCTGTCCACGAGCCTGGGGTGTCTCTGACCCTCAGAGGAGAGTCTGGCGGCTCCTAGCAGAGGAAACCGTCGAGGTTCCCGCTGCTGGGCCCTGTGACTGCGCCCCCCACCCCAGGAGGCGACGCTGTGGCTGTGGTCGGGGGGCTCCCCACCTTCAGAGCAGGGCCCTGTCTCTGCCACAGGCACACGCGGTCCCTCTGCGCCGTGAGCAAAGAGACAGCAAGAAGCTCGTCAAACTGAAGATAAGAGTAAAAACCTCGCGAGTGCCCATCCCTCCAAAGCCGGCAAACCTGCACACGCTAAAAGCACAAGGTCAACTGTGTCATTTTCTGGAACGTCCTCAGTCACTGTGATCTGTCACCGCTGACACCACGGAAGCACATACGGGTCCGTGTTCCATGTTCCTTCTGTGCGCTCTCGTCAGTGCAGATCGCCGTCCCGGGCAGGGTCCTCACCTGGCCTCGGAGAAACGCTCGTCCTTGTTTTTAAAACACTGGAAGCTTTGCTCACTGGACACTGGACTCTGTCATGCTCCAAGAGTGTGCTCCACAACGTGCACAGGCACGTCTCCGCATTCGGAGAGGGCAGTGGCCAAGTGCACACAGGCACTAGCGCTGTGCATGGGCCTTCTGGACTGACACTACACCACACGTGTACCCCTGGGGGAGGGACACCTGCTTCCCGGCCACCTTCAGGCCACAGACTCTCGCTCCCCGTCCTGCGGACACCGACACAGAGCACAGCCCACACCGGTTCACCTCACGGGCTGAAGTGACAAACCCAGCACAGGGCCTCTGGGCTGAGTCCCCCACCCCTACCCCACAAGCTACGAGCTGTCCCTCCGGAAAAGTCCCTCTGCTAACGGTAGCCAAGACTGGCTTCTGTGTCTGCACGGAAGTCCGGTGGCAGACAAGAAACCTCACCGGCCCCATGGGTGCGTGTTGTCAGCCCCGTGTTTGCTCTCACACCTCACGAGCTGGAGACACACAGAGGCTGCTCGCTCGGCCAATGTCACAGAGCCGAGATCTGTGGAGCACAACTGGACATGTCCATGGACGAGCTTCCCAGAGGACTGACACACCTTCGTGCTCCCCCGTGAGGGTTCCACACTGTAGACGCTCACGGCCCCAACATTTCCACGCTGCTCTCCTCCCAACCCAGCTCTGGAAGGGCCTCCCGGTCACCGCACACCCGAGCCTCCGAGCCCGCTGCCCTGCCCTGTCTCAACCTCAAACACACGAAGGTTCCAGAGTTTCTCAAAAGAAGGTTTCTCTACATTTACATACACTTGACTAGAGACTCGTGCTCTGGCCGGGCCACAGGGTAATGCCCTCAACACAGAAGCACCAACACATCTCGACCTCGCACCAGACCAAACCTCCACGGCCTCTGAGCCCACCCTGCCACACGGCCGTGGCCGGCGAGGACCTCTGGCCCAGGGGCAAGCATCCCGCCGTGGAAAGAACCTCACAACCGCACACAGACGCCAGCACAGCTCGAGGACAAGGCTGCTCCCCGGGGCCGCCGGCTTTCACCCAGCTGCAGCTGCCGAGCGCCACCCTGCGCCCAAGCTCACTGCCACGCACCACCAGGAAGGCCTCGGGGGTCCCAAATGGGCCCAGGGCAGCCCTCAAGAACCCATGGGCCAGCGACACGGTAGGGCCGCACAGTCACCCATCGTGGCGCTGGGAGCACAGAGGGGCGCTCGCGGGGGTCGGGAGACGGGGAGAGGACGCGCCCTGACACAGACAGCCAGCGCTCCAACCTGGCTGGAGGGTGGGGCTCCCACGGAAAGTCGGGGGGAAAGCTCGCCCAGAGATCGGCTCCTGAGGCTCAGAGTTGAGACTCTTCTTCAGGGAAGCTTGGAAGACTCCATGGGTGAGCGGGGTCACCTGGTCGGAGCTTCTGGAGGTGCTAAAGCCGGGGTGCGGTCAGGAAGCTCCTGGCCCAGCAGAACTGAGAAGAATGAGGGCCAGGGAGGGGACCCTCTGGCAATAAGGTCACAGTGGGTCCTGCGTGGTGCCCACAGACAGGCACCCAGGATGGCACCAAGGTTCCAACACAAAGGGAGTTCAGGCTCTGGATTCAGACCCGGTGATAACCGGGGTGGGAACTGGGAGCCCAGAGGCTGGATAGGCCTGGGGGAAACACAGCCTGCGGGGCACCTGGAGATGGGAAAGCTGCGAGAACAGGGGCTTCATGCCAAGGCCGCTGTGGGTTTGGGTCCTCAGTGACATCAGTATTTGGTGACACTAACATCTCAGCATTTCCATGAATTCAGAGAATTAAACAGTTATGTGGTCACATTACTGGGACACCTGCTCAGGCAGTTAGAGGAGGAGATGCTGCGGGGTACAGGGGTGGCCCCCCAAGAGGAACATGTCCTGGGAGCCAGCGAGGTGGGGACAGGGGCTGAGGGGCATGGGTGTCAATGGGGCCCAATGTGTCTACACGTTGGGAGATAGGACACTTGGTGGGCCAGAGATCTCTGGGCCTTACAAGAACGTTTTTTGCAGTCAGAAGGGCGGCTTCCATGTGAAGAGGGTGGGGGCCCAGTGTCGCTCTAGGACTGTGACCTGGCAGTGCCACCGCTGGGCACACAACCACAAGGACCGAAAGCAGGGCCTGGGAGAGAGAGCGCACACCAGGCAGCCTTGCAGACAGTAGGGGGAGCAGCCCAGTGTCCATAGATGGGGCAGGTGGGCCCAGAAAGGGCATATTTTATGTGCATGAGAACGGGACGTTACTTAGCCTTCCAAGGAGGCAATCCTGACACGTGCTACCACCTGGATGGACCCCAAGGACCCGGCGCCGAGGGATATAAGCCAGAAGCACAAGGACAAGCGCTGGAGGGTCCCACTTGAGTGAGTTCCCCAGAGCAGTCAGCTTCGGGGTGACAGAGAGCAGACAGTGGGTGTGGGGGCTGCGGGCAGAGCGGCAGTTTGGGAAGATGACCGAGTCCAGGGACGGACAGTGGTATGAATGTGCTTTGTGACACAGGACTGCACACTTAGACACAGTTAAGATGGCAAACCTTATGTTATATATATTTTACCACAATTTAAAACTGTTTACGTGTTTTGTGATTTTTTTTTTTTTTTTTTAAAGAGAGAGTCTGGGTGCCGGGGCATTCTGAGGCCAGGACTGTGTGCAGGTGGGTGGGAAAGGGCTGTGCAGACAGAGGGAATGAAAACACCCTTCCACATGGACAGACGAGAGGGGCCCAGAACACAGTGGCCGGCACACAGTAGGTCTTCAGTTACTGCTGGTGGAACGAGGTGGGACAAGATGGAGTAGAACGAAGTCGAAAATCCTGGAGGGAAATGTCTTTAGAGTGACTCCAAATGACCAAAACCACAGTGAGTTCTTAAAGAAAGGCCTTGAAAAGCCTGTTCGGGTGTTGAATCAACACTGTATCTGGGGACATATCCTGGCACGGGAGAAGCTGGGTGTTGTTGGAAGGACAGAGCACATCCGTGTCCCCGGACACTTGTCATTTTTACCCACGGACAACGACAAAGCAAATGTGGACAGAATTCCAGTGACAACCTGGCAGGACCAGGAACTCACCCCTCAGGACAGCGGAGAAATGGCCCACCCTCAGCCCCAGAGCATGCTTCACGGAGGACAGAGCACTACATGCTGCTAAGGGCAACCATCAAGACGAGTGACAGCTGCCCACTGCACCCCTCCGCCAAGAAGGACACTTACCACCAGCCAGAAACACCACACACACACACGCCTGTGAAGCCTTTTTCTCCAACGTCAGCCCCGTCCCACTGCTGTGCGAAAACCATGTCCTGGAGAGGAACTCCAGGGAACACGCATGTCCTATGAGACTTTCTCCAGCCCCAGAGACTCCACGATGTCCTCGACGCAAGACCAAAGAACGCAAGTGACAGAGAGGCCACGTTAACTCACCAGTCTGTGCCTGAGCTGCACCGTGACGAGCGGCGAGCCTGACAGGTTCTGGGACAGCACGGGCGGTGGGGACACCTCCAGAGAAATCAGGTAGCTGGCTGCAAATAGCGTGTGCCTTTTGTAATTTGCTGCCTCCGTAATCCTTGGAAATAAATGAGAAATCGTTACAAAAGGGGGAAAGGGGAAGGCCACACAGCCAGAACACCTGCGTTGAGAACTTAATGTTAGGCTGAAATTTTCTATACTGAAATCTTCCTGGGATGGAAGTTTGATTGGCCTCATTCGGTCTGCGCTGCTCTCTAGGGCAGGAAGCCGCTGTGTGACTTTGGGTAAGTGACTTACCCCGTCTGAACTTCAACCTCCCTGCTTACAAAACGGTGCGAGACATGGTAGTGCAGTGAGTGCCTGTGGTTCCCCTGTCTGATGGGGGTTCGTTCTCCGGAGAAAGGCCCTCAGTTGCCTCCAGGCAGCTGCGTCCCTCCCCATCTCCAGACCATGTGCTCTGCTGTCGACTCCAACCTCAGCTCAGGAGTAAGCCCTGCTGTCCAGGCCTGAACCACTCAGTCCACCGCCTGCCTCAGACCACAGGGACTGTTCAGAGGTGAGGGCATGATCCAGGAAATCCAAGGAGATGCAACAAGATTCAGACGGAAAATGTTGGGTCAGAGACCCTCGCTTCTCTCTACTACTTGTCTGCCCAGGAGGAGGAGGCCCTGGCAGTGGCTTCTAAACATGAGTGCAGAGATGAACTGGGAAGCGAGCCCCCCCCCCCCACCCAAGGAAGAGAAGAACTAGAGCTGAGTGACGTCAACTGGATGCTGGATCAAGCTGCTCCTGAAGCCAATCGACCTGTGTGCCCTTCAGCTTCCATGATCCAAGTACCCTCTTACTTGAGGCAGGTTAAGCCATGTTTTTGGACACTTACAGCCCAATCCAAAGACTCCTGCCTGATATATACGGTACTTGTCTCATGGAGTTACGAGGTTAAATTACGAGGTGATATTCCGAGCCAAGGCAGGAGCAAGATAAGAAGCCCATGGTACAGGATTTAAGGAGGTGCCCACACTCAGGGCCCAGCACATGCATGTGGCACTTGTATGACTCCAGGAATGAGCACGTATCCGAAGTTGCACCCTCGGTGCCTGCTTGCCTCACCTTAGTCTCAGCCCTGCCCAACTCAGCAAATGTCTGTTGGCGTGAATTTCGACTTAGGGAAGTTGCCCTCAAAGGCCCACGATGCAGAGTCACTGCCCGCCCCCCACCCCCGCTGGGCCACCCAGCCCTCTGCTGCTGTCTTATCTGATTGGGAACTTGCCTGTCCCCCACCCACTCCCCCAAGCCTGCTGGAGGAGTCTGCTCCCTCCCTGTGTTTGCACCCACACGGCTGTCTTCATAACACCCACTCACGTCTCGGGGCACTGCGTGTGCAACACTCTTCTTCCCTCGACTACTTTTACCTAATAACGAACCTCAAGCCTACAGATGATTTGCTAGAAAGAGGACCATGAACACTTTCTCTCCACCTAGATCCACACCCCTACCATTCTTTCACGCCTGCCGCACCTGGCAGGCTCACACACACTCTTCTTCCTTCCGAAGAGGAAGCACGGCAGGACACTCCTCCCCTGCCATACTTTAGCAAGGACCTTCCAAACCTGAAGACAGCCCCCAGCATGCCACGGCCCAGTCATCACCCTCGCAAACTTGACACCGCCTCCGTGGTCCCTGCCTTGTGCCTCAGAGCTCTGCGTGGTCCCAAGGAGGCCAGTGCCTCTGCTCAGGAGCGCATCCCCGCAGGCTCCTGAGTTCTGGAACAGTCCCCACGGCTCTCTCTCCTTCCTGTCACGGACATACAGCAGCGCCAGCCACAGTTTGCAAAACGGCCCCTACTATAGATGGGCTGTGTCCCCAGGAGGAGCTCTGGGCCAAGCACCTGGGGCAGGACCACTCCATGGGCCACGTTCACTCCTTCCCATCGTGTCACCTCAGGGGACACAGGGTATCACGTCCCACTGTTGATGACATTGAAAGTGACCTGCTGGCTGAAGTGTGGGCCAGCTGTCTCTATTCCCAGGTGCCCTGCTCACTGTGTAAATTTAGCAATAACTCTGGGTGGGTGGCTCAGTCATTAAGCATCTGCCTTCGGCTCAGGTCATGGTCCCAGAGTCCTGGGATCGGCCCCTCAAGCCCCGCATTCAGCTTCTTGCTCAGCGGGAAGCCTGCTTCTCCCTCTTCCACTCCCCCTGCTTGTGTTCCCTCTCTTGCTGTCTCTCTCTGTCAAATAAAAATCTTAAAAAAATAATAATAATGACTGTTCTCTAAATACTGCTTACCCAGTGGTGTCTACACCCACTGATGACTTTTGCTCTGATCAGTAACTATACTTAGGGCTCCAAGATGGTGTCTTTCCAATGTTGTCTTTCCTTCTGCATTGATTGGTTGGCATTACTCTACAAAGAACAAGTGTGGACACTTGTCAGCCGCCAGACCCTCCGGGAACTTCTCCATCAGAAGCACGTGCGTCTGTCAATAAGACATGGAACCCAGAGACCCGAGTCACGGCCCTACCTCTGCCGGCTGGCAGCCTGGAAGTCCCATCCTCTCTCTGGGCCTGGGGCCCCATCTGCGGTGGGATAGTGGAACTGGGTGACACAGACTCCCTGCCCAGCTTGGATTCCTGACCCCACTCGAAGGAAAAGCCTGTCCTGGCTGCTAGCCAGGCACAGCTCACAGTAAGAGCCAAGCAGTCCTCATCGTGACTAGGCAGGTGAGACCATCTGCACGCAGGTGGCACAGCAGGGACCAGCTAAGTGTCCCCCCAGGACCTGTGGACACTCAGATTCTGCTTCCAGCAGTGGCTGCCTGGGTCCTCAGGAGTGGCCCGTCCAGGGCTTGGCTGGGAAGATGGGAGACCCCGTCCCAGCCTCACCCCCATCTTCATGCACTAAACTCATGTGCTGACTCCAACCCACCCCAAAAGGGGATTGAGAGGACACTACAATCCCACAGCACCCTTTGTTCTTACAAAAACCATACATGTACGTAGGCCACAGTGCCTGATACTGAAGGGAAGGGACTCCGCTGTGTCGCAAGCAGGATCACCAGAGCGCTTTCTGCTCACTCTACCCATCTACTCTGAACTGCGTGTGGAATGTGACAATCACTTTACAGTCAATATGGTGAGAACGTCCAATCATCTTGGAGGCGATAAGGGCAAGCACTTACAGGTCACGTTAAGAGCACCAAGCTTTGTTTAAACAGTTAGCTGACATTGCGCTCACAGCAGCCTCACCCATCAGTACTGTCATCAGCATTATTCTAGAAGGGAGCACACAGCCAACGACCACCAGGCATTGCCCAGCACCCACACCACCAACAAGGGTGCCACGGAGAGGACAGAGCCAGGCACCCAGCACCCAATTCTGCACTGCTAACTACGACACTGGTGGTCACCTTCTGTCCCACTCTGGTGCCACAGGCGAGAACACGACAAATACAGGGACTATGCCTGATGAACTATTTGGATGATTTTTTTTTTTCAAGGTTAATTTTGACAATAAGACACCTTTGCATTCAGTGCTGCCCTTGAAACTTCACCCAAGCTGAAGATTCCACACAGGAAAGATATGTTCTCATCACGGCAAAAAAATTTCTGTTTGACTTCAGGAAGCCAACTGACATGCATTTGCTGCTGACAAGGGTGCGAGTGGTCCCCAGGTGTCAATGCTAACAGGTAGAGGGCCGGGAGGGGCCAGGATCTGCCTGTGTGAGTCTCAGAGCCCACAGCTTGCAGGGACAAGAGGGGCTGACCACGGTTTTCTGGATCACACAGCACGGGATCTGCGGCTCCCGAGAGTCCTCTCTGTGCTCTCCTGGGGGCAGTGAGGACAGCAGGGAGGTAAGGTTAAGGCCCCGAGGCGGAGGAATGTCCCATCCGCCAGGCTTCAAGCACATCCTCGGACTCCCGGAAGCAGGACAAACTCAGCCTCGCCCCCCATCCACCGCAGCTGGCGCTGATGTAACGGCGTGTCTGGCAGGGGTGCCAAACGCGGGCCTGGTTCTGTAAAGTTTTACGGGCACACAGCCACTCCCATTCCGTCACGGGTCGTCTGAGGTTGCTTCCCGGCTTCCACGGCAGACTCAGTAGTTGTGACAGAGGCTTTATGGCCCGTAAAGACCGAAATATTTACTATCTGGCCCTTTATGGAAAAGTTTGTCAGCAGCTGGCGAGAGATACGATTCTACTCGGTCACAGCGAATTGTCCCAAAATGCGGGCCCACGTGGAGGTCGGTAAACAGCAATTCCACTTCCTCTTTCCTCTCCTGGCTGGAGGCGGAAGGGAACCGGAAGGGTGACACGAACCCTGTTCTCCCCGCGCTCCTTCCGGCCGCAGACAGGCCCAGCCGTGCCTGGTAAACAGACATTTCAAGCCTCCCTCCCACAGGTCAGCTTCAGCCTGACCGCTCGGCGGGAGAGCTGCAGGTCGGTAAGCCGGGCGGGAGGAGTCCGCTTTCCCTCGTAATCTTGGATTTGGAAACTATCCCCCAAAGACTTGAGAAGGCATCTTTCTGAGGAAAGGCGACGGGACTCCGCTCTGACAGGTCTCCTGAGGAGCTCCAGAAACCACACACGTGAGGGGCCGTCCCCGTCCCTAGCTCTAAGGAAACCGGCCAACGCGTAGGCTTCCCCAGGACCGGCGGCCCCGGGTCTACAGCCAAGTCGGGGCTGTTGTGTCCCCGACCCCACCGTCTCCCCAAAGGCTGCGGACATCCGGGCGGCGGGGGAGGGCTGCCTCGGAGACGGGCGGCACGGTTCCCGGTATTCGTCCCACATCCTTTGTTCGGCGGCGGCTCCAACAGCGGCCGCTCCCCGTCACCGAGGGGTCGGCACACCGGGCCGCAGCGCCAGCATCGGCCGCCCGCCCCAGGGCCAGGAGAGGGCACGTGCAGGGGAGGGGAGCGGGGCCCCATGAGAGGAGGAGCGGAGCCTCCCCGACACTACCCTCCGAGGAACAAGCTCCTCCCTGCGTCTAGGTGGGCTGACCCACCGCCAGGCCGAAAGGGCCACGTGAAGAGACTCCGGCAGCAAGAACAGGGCAGTCCGGCCACCATGACGGGCACATGACCCAAAGGAGCCAATCACAGCTTTCCCTGAATTTCCACAGAGCCATGTGAGCAGATCTGGCCAATGACAGAGCAAGACGTTCTGGCCATTGATTGGAGGGCGCCAGGATGGATACAGGACCCAAACGGGCCAATCACAGCCCTCCCTGAGTTTCCATGCACACATTAGGGACCACAGCTGCTGTCCTTCTGAGACCTGAGGACTCAAAGCCGTGGGGTAGAAAGACATGCCCCTAGGGAGGGGCCTGCCTAGAAAAGAGCCAGCACAGAGGAAGGCACAGGCAGGAGACAGAGCGACCAGGGCAGGAGGCCTCCCCTGGGCTTCTGGGTCCAGCCGTGCCTGAAGCCTTCCTCATCCCCCGAGGACCCAGCCTCCCCACCCACCACCCAAGCCCAGTCACCCAACCAGCCCTGACTAACACAGGTGTGTGCTGTTGTCCCCCACTTCCACAAGTGGCAACCAAGGCTCAGGCCGTGAAGGCACGCATCCACCACTACACAGGTACGTACCGGGCAGCTGTGGTCACCTGACTACTGGACCGTCAGCCTACATGCCCAGTGCCACTGAACCCCCAGCGTCTGAGGTCCTGTGTCCCCTTTCTGGATCTAATAGCGAAGCCCCAGGCATTGGCATTGTGAGTCCCTTCTGGTTCTGCATGCCTGTGCTGACCTGGAGGCAGGGGTGTTTGAGCGGTCAGCCGCCCACTGCCCTCTCCCTGTCCTGGGACCTGGGACACTCACTTGGTCTTGGCTGGCTGGATGTTGTCCAAGTAATCGTGCATCCTGTGGTAGAGAAGGCCCACGATGGTGGTCCAGGCTGCGGAAAAGCAGAGAGTCACAGACACCTGTCAGCCTGCCAGCGGCAGAGCGCCCAGCCAAACCCGCTTGCCCAGCAATGCACAGTGCCAGCCCTCACACCCAAATCCAGGGGCGGGTGGGGGGGGGGGAGAAAGTGAGGGACTCTCAGGGGTGGAATTTTGCATGAGCCTGGGTAGAAACTCTGTGACCCTTCAGCGGTGGATTTAACCATGGCAATGACTGCCTGATCCTCCCCTGAGCCGACTCTAGATACACAGATGCTGCTGCTCCCGGGGAGAGCCTGACTTGCCAGGAACGCTAGAGTTTCTGTGGGCAGAAGGTCCCCGCTCCAGCAGCGGTCACAGCGCCAGCCTCCAGTTTTGCTCCATCTGGGTGAGTGTGTCCTGTTTGCTGTTGGCATATGGAGTCTTTGCAGCCACACGAACACGTGAGCGAGGCAGCAGATGCGGGATTTACAAGTGGCGGTGATCACAAAGGTGTCCTTTGTGCCTTTTGGCTACATCCCACCTCTGCTATGTGACAACGTTGAAATAGGAATCATTTTTTATGTTGTGTCCCTCCACTATTAGCAGAGGACGCTTGAGGGAGGAAGCGGTTAGCTGTCTTCCAGAGTTCCTCGGGGTTATTTGTGGAATAAGTTAAAATTTCAGGAAAATATTGAGCATCCTATCACTCTCACAGTGTGCCAGGCAGAAGGGCTTGGCTCATTCAATTCTCAAAATGATTTTGTGAGTCTAGTACTAATATTGTCCCCATTTTACAGACGAGGAGACCATAACGCACGCAGGTTCAGTCACAGCCAGTAAGCAGCTGAACCAGGCTTGGAGCCCAGGATTTCCAGCTGCCAGTCAGTCCTTGTTACCAATACGTTCTGCTGCCACAGGGCAGAGCATGAGGCCGTGGTCCCGCTGAGTATGAAGAATGGAGGGTTCTAGATCCTGCAGCCAGGTGGTGTGAGATGAACAAAGATCACATGTGCGGTTGGCAGACCACAGCCTCATCCCCACACACCCCCCATTTCTGTAGTTCACCCTGTGTTGGGGGGGTGTTCCTGTGACATCTCCAGGTACCTTCCACGCAGGCAAACAAGAAGGTAGAGGGAGCAGAGGTGGGCCCTTGCGGGGTAGCAAGGGATGCCTCCTTGCTGAGGAGGAGACACCGTGATCCTACACTACCCAGGCTGCTCTTTGTCCCCAGTCTCTGGGCAGTGCATGTCCTCTGGCCAGATTGTCAGGAGCAGAGACTCCCAGACTCCCCCGACAGCCCAAGGGACGAGCAGTGGGGGCATTCACTTTTCAAGGGACCAGTGGGGCTGTCCCTGCAGCAAAAATGGCCAGAGCTGCCTGAGCCACCTGAGGGGGATGGAGAGCCCAGGGTGGACACCCCTCACCTAGCCTGAGTCCACCCTGGGTGGGGGAGGGGGCACGGCCCCATCTCTTCATAGTCTGCCGACATGTCACTATGCTGCTCTGGGAGGACGCAGGTGTCTTTCACAGTGGACCTGAATCACCTTGAGAGCCTATCCAAAATGCAGATTCCCAGCCCTCCTCCCCAATTCCAGTTCACGAGGCTGGGGTTTCCTTGGAATCAGCATTCTGAGTTAGCAGCTCAGGCACTTGCCAGGACCCTCCACCCCCACCAGCTCCTGAGAAATGCTGGCCCAGAGCCGCTCCTGCAGGAACAGGCGAGCAGGCGTGAGGGCTGCGTGTCTGTAGGGCCTCAGCTGCCCGCGCATGTGCATGGCCCCGGAGGTCCTGGGGCGGCCTCAGCAGCTGCACTCACCTTGGCTGCGGAACGCCTCGTGGGGAACCTTGATGTAGCTCTGCCCCTGGGCTGGGAAGCGGTAGTGGGAGGAATTTATGGTCTCGGGCAAGAGTTTGGCCACAGAAAACTCTGAGAACAAGCCAAAGACAGGAAGCCACAGTTAGTAAGCTCCAAGGCGCAGGAAATTGGGCTGTAAAGGCCCATCTGCTTCTGCTTTTGCTAACAGAATGAGCTCCCCTGGGCAGTGTAACTACCTCTAGACAATGACTACCTCAAAAAATAAGGGTCCAGGGAAGTCATTTCCACTGTACGGCTGCCTCACCCAGCTGGCCACACAGGGTGGGGGCCTTGTGGCCTGAGGTGACCCCTCCTTCCCTCGGGGCAGCCTGTCAGCTCTCAGAGCTGCTTCTCACCACACTCTGGGGCACCCAGGACACATGGGAGAAAGAAGGTGCCAGAGACGCTGGCCTTCCAGCCATCGGTCACTATCTCAGCCAATAGTCCCACTAACACTCACCTCCGTAGGTCAGTTTAGCCCCTGCCCAGAGTCTGGCTCTTGTGGGAGAGTATCAGCTGTGCAACGCTGCTTTAGATAAAGACTTTTCAAAGGGAGGAGCCATGAAGTCAGGGGAAGTGGGACTCTGTGCCGATTATCTTGGAAAGCAGATTTAGGCCAAGCCTCCATCTGGCTCTGCGAAACCTGATTCTGCAACCTTTTATTCCACAGATGCTCAAAGGAGCTGCTGCTTTTTGACTCCCGTTCCGAACAGAGACGACTGTCACCCAAGATCGGTCCAGCCCCTGAGTCAACATCAAATGCTCCCGTAGCTTTGTGTCCGCATCCTGGCTGAGCACATGGGCCCTGATCTCACGCTCCCTCCACAGCGAGACTTTGCGTAAGGGCGACACAGTTTACAAAAGCAGAGAGGTGTGTCTGAATCAATGGTGTGTTTGCTGCTACGCGTGTGTGTGCACCTGTGTGTGTGTCTGTGCACACCTGCACGCATGTGTGCCTTTGCCCGTGTGTTTACACGCTGTGTGTACAGAGGCGTGGGCTGGTGTGTGGGCACCTGTGCGTGAGCACGTGTGCACCTGTGGGCGTGTGTGCGTGCACTGTGTGCGCACCTCTGCAGGTGTGTGCACGCCCCTGTGCAGATGTGTACGTCCCTGCTTGTGCGCATGTGGGTGAGTGCGGGGTTGGCAGAGCAAACTGCACAGGCCAGCTGGCCTCCGGAGTACCCTGCCCCGACACCTGCACCCGTGACCGCATCCCACCCCGAGCCGACCAGTACCTGCCATGGAAGAAGAGCCGACGATGGTGACCTGGGGCTGGCTGGCGTCCAGGTTGGAAGAGATGTGGCCCATGACGGTGTCGATGGTCTCGATCAAACCCAGCACCATGGCGTTGTCCTGAACACAACGCCACATGAGGACATGGAGACAATGGAACCTGCACCAGAAGTGCCCTGAGGCCCACCCGAGGCCCACCCTCCCAACATGCCGCTGGTCTCTGCACTGGCCCCCCCGGGCACCCAGCCACAGTGAGAGCCCGCTGTGCCCCTGGAGGCTACGGTGGGCCAGGCCTATGCTCTCTATGAGCAGACGAGAAGGAGCGGGGGATAGCCCCCAGCACCACACCTTTCACGGGCGAGGCCCACGCGGCTGAGCTCACAGCACACAGACATCCCCGGTCACCCAGGTCGTTGGCTGTGTGGATTCTATGCTTAGACACAGGTGACAGAGACCTGCGCCCTGCTGCACCCAGAACTCACCTCTGTAATCTCTGACCGGCCTGCCCTAACCCCTTCTGTTTCAGGAGGAGGGGGCTGATTGTCCCCAAGTCCCCTCCAGGACAAGGACACCAGAAGCTTCATCCCAGCGTCCATGCAGGGGAGGGATGCTTTGGAGTTGTCAGAACCCCAAATCCCGTCTGACCTGCCTGGTGCACCCCTTCCCTCCAAGCGCCCTCTTCACTCATTCTGAGTTCCCAACGCGTACAGGATCCCAGTGGATGCTGCCCCAAGAAGGCGGGGGTCCCTCCTGGTCACTCCGCATCTCTGCGGACTGCTCAGACTGAGCTCCGCCCCCATCATCAGACACACCACTACTGGGGACAGGGCCTCTCAGGCCCTCGGGGGCACGGTGGCTGCGCCTCTCTGCCGCCAGGCCCCTTCCCTCCTTCCCTTCCTTCCCTTCTCCCTTCCCTCCTTCCCGCCTTTCTGGAAGGCGTGTGTTTGCTAAGGATCCTTAGCGCTCTCTCACAGATGCACATGCCATGAGAATCTAATAGCTGGGAAGAGAGCATTGAGGCCAATTTTAGACATTTTTTTTGAGGCCTGTGGCCTGATTTCAATCAGCCGAGCACAGTCAAACACATGGAAATCTGCGTCTCGGGTGTGCACTTCTGCTGGGCGGTAGCTGATTCATACTTTCTCTAGAAGGCACGTTACAGCCAGCCTGAGTCTGAAGAGCTTCATGATTATTCATATCTTGTGACACAGCATTCAGAGAAAGTCACTTTAAAATGACGCTGATGAAATGGGTCTGCTCAGGCCCTCCACTGGCCATTTTCCAGGGCTCCCGGCCCTGTACAGACTCCCCCGCCTCCCGGAAGGTGTGGACTGTGGAGGGTCGTGCCTTTTTAAAAAAGAATTTGTTTCTAGGTAAGACAGTATCAGTCTTAAAGGCAGGTCCTCTCTTTTCTTCCTCCCTTTGCCCATGTTCATTGCATCTTGTTCCTTTTGAAACTGTTCAAATAAAAAAGTCCAGAGACAAAACCTACTGCAGTCTCATGAACAGCATTTCTGCCTCAAACTGCCAAATACTGTTTAAACATCAGAGGGGTTCAGGAGAATGAGCACTTCAATCCCACACCAGTGTGGCTGCGACTCTGCTGAGGAAGGCAGCTCGGAGTCGTCCAGCCTGCCAGATAACCTTGGACCTCACGCAGTGAGACCACATCATTAGAAAATGGACAGAGCCAGGACCCCAAATTCACGGACTGAGGAAACGCTCCTCGGACCCACTTGGGACTTTGCAGGAGTGAGAAGAATTTTCAACTGTGCTTCACCACTGAAATGCGGGGGTCTCTCTGTCGCCGCAGCACAACCTAGCCTGGGCTGCCTGATGTGCCTCCTGTCGCTGGAAACCGTCCTGCACGTAGCTAAAGACAACCGGATTAAATCTGACAGCGGTGTGTGGGACGGAATGTACACGAGAGGGTTCACAGTCACAGCCCGCCTTAGGGCTTCGGTTGACGGCTCTTTTTAAAAGTTTTTGTCATCAGCAGTTCGCCTTCTCCACAACACGTAAACTTGTTTTGTTTACATGTTGTGGAGTCAATGCAGTTACTTTTAAAAAGAAAAAAGTATATTCCATTCTCCTTTCTAATTATTTGCAGTTCAGGGGAAATGAAAAGTTTTTTTTTTTTTTGGTTTTTATGTTTATGATCATGAAACATATCATCACATGTTCCATTTTTTTTTTTCATTTAATCTAGGGATCTTTAGACATAAAACATGTTTTTTTCTTACCACTCAAGAACAATGTGATGGTAAAAAATATTTTATTAAAATGATAAATAGGGGTGCCTGGCTGGCTCAGTGGGTTAAAGCCTCTGCCTTCAGCTCAGGTCATGATCCCAGGGTCCTGGGATTGAGCCCCGCATCGGGCTCTCTGCTCAGCAGGGAGCCTGCTTCCTCCTCTCTCTCTGCCTGCCTCTCTCCCTGCTTGTGATCTGTATGTTAAATAAATAAATTAAATATTTTAAAAAATAATAAATTATAAATAGAGGTCAACCTAGTATACACTCCTCATGAAGAGAGGCAGCTACTTCCCAGCTGAGAGTTGGGAAGGATAACTCATTAGTGACACACGCACACTTCCTGAGCCCCACAGAAGACACAGCCCTTGAACTCAGTTGCAGATCTGGCCAAAATGAGCTCTAATGACCCCGATGGCAAGACTGGAAGGTGCATCATTTCTCTCAGAAATGTGAATTGGGCCATATTTACACCACTTCTAGGAAGACACAGCGGTTGGCAAAGTGCATACATTTTGACAACCAAAAATGTTCTTTTTTTTTTTCCTTACCTCTGACACATCGACCCAACTGGGCAGTTGAAGAACCTCTCCCATGGTCTTTAAGAAAACCTAAAGGCAGACAAAAAATGACACTGCTTAGCACGTATCCTTAATGCTCAACATGTCAAGACCTTTGATTTCTCCGTGTCTTATCAAGCACTGGCTGGGTTTTACATACGGTCATAAAGACAAACAGCTCCCATCAGCACGAGAGGTCATGTTTTACAAAGTCCTTCAGAGCTGTCACCTTGTTCACTCCCTGTGACGAGCCGCTCGTCAGTGATAAGCAGACAGATGTCAGACTGAACACAGCTTAGTCATAGAGAAACCCCGAAGCACGGGGCCCGGAGAGTGAAGCGGCCCTCGGGACTGCCTGTTGAGTGAACTGGTGAATGAGCCGTGAGCCGCTGAACATGCCCTCCTTGGGTAGCGGAGCTGAGTGACACAGAACCATGTGTGCTCCCTGGAAACCACCTCTCCATAAAGAAGTTACTCAGAGACCCTTGGTCGGATCAGCTTAAAATCATGTTCGGTTTGGCTCACCACTGTTCTAAAGAAAGTAAATTAGCTTTTAACATGTTCAAGTGGGGAGATTTAAATGAAAATATGTGCATTTCCGGCTTCCTTGGAGAAGAGCAGAAGCTCAGGCCACCCCGGCCCACAGTCCCACACGGCCACTGTTGGCCAAAGTGAAGCGGGAGCGGCCCCCTTAGTCAGATATGTGTTCCTCCGTGCACCCCAGTCCTCACCACTCTCTATTGCCTGACACCTAGTCCAGTCCATATTCCTCATGTTGCCTTTTAACTGTTTGTCTCCTACTATAGACACAGAATTAAACTTTAAGCCTGACCAGGGCACCTGGATGGCTCAGTGGGTTAAGCCTCTGCCTTCGGTTCAGGTCATGATCTCAGGGTCCTGGGATGGAGCCCCTCACTGGGCTCTCTGCTCAACACAGAGCCTGCTTCCCCCTCTCTCTCTGCCTCTCTACCTCTCTCTCTCTTTTTCTCTCTGTCTCTTATGAATAAATAAATAAAATCTTAAAAGAAAAACCAAAACCTTAGATCATGATCGAAGTCTCCCATATCTCCACCAAACTGCCGTCTCCAGAATAAATCACATTCTTCCTCACACTTTAAGGCACCAAATATCTAGAGAATTCATCCTCAAAACTCCTCACTCTTTCATTGCCTTTATCTGATAAATGCTGATTAAGACCCTGAAGGGCAAGACCTTATGAACAAAAGACGAACAAAATACTGGGCTTGAGGTCTAGTGGGCAGAATTTATAATCTAGGAGAAGAGTCTGCACTTCAAAAAAAAAAAAAAGAAAGAAAGAAAGAAAGAAAGATCACCTAGTAAAGTATTGAGGCTTGAAGGCCATACAGCTCTGTCACACTCAACTCTGCTATTGTAGTGCAAATGCAGCCACAGGCCACTGTAACTAAATGAGCATATTCCAATAAAACTTTATTACAAAAACAATCAACACACCAGATCTGGCCTAAGGGCGATAAATTGCTGATTCCTACTCTAGCAGAGCAGTTTGGTGGGATAAAAATAGAATGCCGGCCACATTTCCACTTTTAAATTTTCTAGTAGCCATATGATTTGTTTGCACATGTGTATGCACCTGCTGGGCGGGGGGCGGCAGAGGGAGAGGGAGAATCCTGATCTCAGAACTCTGATATGACCTGAGCCCAAACTAAGACTTGGGGCTTAACCAACTGAGCCACCCGGGATGCCTCTAGTAGCCATATTTTAAAAAGTAAAGAGTAAACAAATGAAACTAATTATGTTTCTACTAATTATATGTTTCAAACTAATTCTATGTCTTTTTCTTAGCCCCATATTTCTAAATTACCAAGACCAAAATTGTCAATTCAATATTTTATGTTCTTCTCTTTCTCCTAAGTGTTAGGAATCCGGTGTATATGTCCCATTTAGAGCCTGGGGACACCTGGGTGGCTCAGTGGGTTAAAGCCTCTGCCTTTGGCTCAGGTCATGATCTCAGGGTCCTGGGATCGAGTTCTGCATTGGGCTCTCTGCTCAGCACAGAGCCTGCTTCCCCTTCTCTCTCTGCCTGCCTCTCTGCCTACTTGTGATCTCTGCCTGTCAAATAAAGTCTTAAAAAAAAAAAAAAGTCTTGGGGCGCCTGGGTGGCTCAGTGGGTTAAGCCGCTGCCTTCGGCTCAGGTCATGATCTGAGTCCTGGGATCGAGCCCCACATCGGGCTTTCTGCTCAGCAGGGAGCCTGCTTCCTCCTCTCTCTCTGCCTGCCTCTCTGCCTGCTTGTGATCTCTCTGTCAAATAAATAAATAAAATCTTAAAAAAAAAAAAAAAGTCTTTAGAGCCTGGATTTCATGTCTCACATCTGACTTTGATTTCACCACAGTTCACAGACTCCCCAGCCAGATGTGGCTAACGGGCCCCTTATCACCCAGCGCAGGAAATGACTTCTCGCCATTTTCCTGTCTAGTTGCCAGTGGTGGGAAGCCAGGACAGGGAAAACTGGATATTATTTCTCATCGAATCAGAGATGGGCAGGGTTCGGGGATGGATGGAAACACCTGAGAAGCCACCTCCCCCCCAACCCACAGGGGCAGGAAGGCGAGTGGGGCCCTCCTTCCTCTTCGGGGCGCCTG
This sequence comes from Lutra lutra, assembly GCF_902655055.1. NCBI lineage: Eukaryota > Metazoa > Chordata > Mammalia > Carnivora > Mustelidae > Lutra > Lutra lutra. The sequence goes on from NC_062289.1 coordinate 78,795,863, forward strand.
GGCACCCAGGACATCTTCTCACGCGCTCCTCAGGTCTGCCTTCTGCCAGCAAGCCTTCCAGAGTGCTCACCTAACACCACTGTCATCAGCACACATGAATGCACGCGGCTCCCCCAAGCTGAGTGTCCTGTTGTCTCCCCCACATCACAGCAGGGCAGAGACCGAGGACACAGGGCAGGGAACCACTGAGGGACATCCAGCCCTCTGCACCCTGCTCGGACCTGTAAGCTGTTCTTTCCGGAAGGAACCCGCCCAGGCAGAACTTCTCTCTCCACCTCGGCCCAGAACCCCGGTGCTCCCCCTCTACCCGCCAGAGACCCTCTACCTCGACCTGGAGGGTGTTTAGAGGAGAGCGAGAAGTGGCAGCACCTTGATTCCATGCCATCAATGGCACATTCACTAAGTGTTTTAGGTGAACTTGGCAATTCCCGCTGACCTGTAAGTCACAGCACTGTGGGTCACAATGTGTGCAGATGTGGTCTAGTTTCCCGCGGCTACACCCTCCAAGACCCAGTCCCACCCTTCACCTGTCGCCAAGGGAGGCAGTGGGGCTGGAACTGGAGCTGCACGCCCAGATGGCGGGCGGCCGGGCGGGTGTGGAGACGGGAGCCACAAGGAGCCGGGGCAGAGCCGAAGGAGGCCCCAGCAAGTTGGACGGAGCTGGCGGGACAGGCCACCCTACCCAGGGGCTCATGACGAGTCTGGAACCCAGACTGTCACGTACGAGTTCCCGACTTCCTACAACTCTGTGCAGATTGAACAAAACACGCCTGTAGGTCAGGATCTGGCACTTTGCCACCCCCGACGGGCCAGGCACAGAAATCAAGTAGCTTTACCTGGGTGAGGTTCAGCGCCATTTCCTGCGAGAGAGACTTATTGGGTAATTTGAGGGACACGTTTCGCAGGTAGCTCAGGATGGTTCCTGGACTCTGGAAGTTTTTCCTTGCCTCTGTCAAGTTGGTTATGACGGGACGGTAAGCGTTGGCGGGCACCTGAAAGAAATGACAGGCGTGATTCCAGCCGGGGACGAAAGCCGAGAGTCCCACGGAAGTCCTGCGTGCCCTCTTACAGCCCCGCGACGACGGCGGTTGTGCCGACGGTGTACCAGGAGGCACCTCCGCGACTGCCTGACACAGACTGAGCTTTCACCCCCTCAGCTACTTCAAAGAAATACGCACCCATTTGAGAGATGAAACCAAGCGCAAGGAAGCTCACCCAGAAATACACGTGGAACTGGCATTTGAACCTGCACCAAAGGTACGAGAGTCTGTGCCCTCCCTTTCCCTTAGAGTCCCCAAGGAAGGGAAAGTGGTGGGATTACAAGTACTAATTCCAGAAGGGAACGTTTCTGTATGGACTGATCTTCCCTCAAACGTCGGGAGAAGGGGCACGAAGAGAAAACGACCCTCGGCACAGGTCCCCCCTTCTCTCTGCTCACTGTGCCGCCTGCCCCAGAGATGGTCTCAGTGTTTGTGTCCCTGGGCAGACTGGTTGACTTCCTTTTGGCCCCTGAGGCCACAGACCACAAGAAGCAGAGGGCTTTCCCTTCCGTCAGCCTGAGCATCCAGAGTTAGTGCCAAAGCTAGCTTCCCCTCCAGGGCTGATTTCTTCCCAGACACTATACTGCCAAGAAGAGAGAGCCAGACTGTCCAGTGGAATTTGGTCCTGGCACACAGGCTAAGCGGAAGGGCTTCCACAAGAAGGGGGACGGAGATCAATGCATGTGCTTACCACGGTGTTGGCTGGGGGTGTCATGAAGACGTTTGGTGGTGTCGAAGACGACAAAGCATGCTTTCCTGGAAAGAATCAGTAACGCTTGATTAGGGACTGAAACATGGTCCGTCTTTCGCCCTAAGGAAGGCCTGTCTTTACTCAGGACTCTCCAGCTTCAGACACATCCAAGACAGCCTGAGAATGTTTTGAGTAGGAATGCTGCTGGAAAGATGAACGGCTAATAAATCAGCTTAATGGGCAGATGGTATGGATTTTCCCAGGTCACATTACTTTCCTATTTATGTTTCAAATTGCTTTTGAACACCCTTCATGCAAGTCATCATATAAAGCGATGATTTTATACAAGCATTTACCGATTTCAAATAAAGAGAGAACCAGAAGAAATCGCCCTCACCGCATCGGGACCAGCTGGGGATGGAACACAGAGGACTGTTAGTCTTGGGCAAGGACAAACAATCCGTCCGGTCAAGCTTCCCTCCCAGACAGATGGAGTGAGATGAAGTGGCGGGGGTGGGGAGGACTGTTCTCTTGAGTCCCTTCGACCCTGAGGATTCTAGTTCTTTCTCCTCTATTTGGTTAATTAATCATAAATTATTACAGCTATGTTAAACCTGGCTCTGATGGACGGCTGGATGCGGCCGTCCGAGAGACTTCTGGTCATTTTCTCTATATGTGATTTATGTCACATGCCCAGTCTTTAGAACCAGGTCCCCAAGCAACATGGGGTGTGATGAGTATAGTTCTGGTTTAGCAAAGATGCATGCATGTGCTCCTGGGACACATAAGGGTTAAGGCAACACCTCTCCTGAATCACCCCCAAACTCAGACACCACCTTCACAGGGCACAGACAGCAACATGGCCTGAAACACTGTGCTGTGTGGGGCTGGTGCTCCCCATCCGAGCCCTGGGATGTCCTGGGCACACGAGTTCGCTGAGACAGCTGCAGGAGCCAGCAACAGTGACACCTCTTTCCAGGGTTAATAAAGCGGTGAAGTATCAGGAAACCAGGCTTTGTTGGAGGCTTTCAGTAACACAAATACAGACAGCATCTTGGTCTCAAAGGGACAAATCTCTGAATCTTAGGCTATGAATGCAGGAGATTAATATCTTTTGTATTGTACAGGACCTATATTTTGTCCTTATGTCACTTATATATACGGAATGAATTCCACCTTCTCAGTGAAAAACGGGTGTTTCAAAGATGGGGGTGGACAGAGACGTCCTGCACGCACAGCAGCTGTGCCCTGCTCCCAAGAGTTGCAGCCCCAGTCACTGGGGGTCCCTCTCCTCTAAGTTGCAGATGCAGCTGACCCCACTGTCATGACTGCCTCTGCCAGAGGCAGACGATGACCCAGGCTTCAGGCCATCAGCATACTCTGCAGCCCCCGGGCACAGGGCTCGGCCCCCAGGGAAACACAGGGATCACTCTGGCCAAACGAGAGTCCTGGGCAGCCCTGCTGCAGGAGATGGCAAAAAAGAGAAGCTCTCGCCTTCTGCTGAGGATGGGGAGGGAACGTAGAGGGAATGGCAGCCATGCTGGCATCACAAGAAGGAGCAGCGTCAAACACATCTTAGTGATACATATGAGCACCTAGAGCAAACTGGTCCTGAAGCAGATGTTCTTCTATTGTTTCCATTGTGTGAAACTGTTTAATTCCCTTCTTGCCGCAAATCACTTTAGTTGTGTTTTCTGTCATGTAATCACAGGGTCCTAACAGCTGAGGGGTTCACTGTTGGACCCCGAGGGGAGGCTGGCTTTCCACCTCCTGGTCCTGACATATCTCTGCTGTCAGCGCAGTGGCCAACCAACGGATGTTTATGAACGACTGTCATTTTTTGGCAGATTATTTTATGTTAAAATAAAGAATCAGTGTGTTCAGCTGTTGGAAGAATGAAAACAAATGAAGGGAAAGGAAGTATTAATCTTCAAACAGTGAAAGTGTTGGGAAAACCTGCCACGTGTAGGCACTGTGCTGATGCCTTACCCTGGTCACTGTCTATCCGTGGAGCCCCCATCCCGCAGTTTCCTCCCAGTTACAAAGGAGAATGTTGTGATTTGGAATGATTAAGACACAGAAAGTCACTTGCTACCATTCCGTGTATGTGGAAGACCCAGAAGAAGGATCAGTGGCGGCCACGGGCTGGGAGGAGGACACAGGGAGCAAGAAGTACTGGGTACTGGACTTCCTTTCTGGGTGAAGAGACGGTTTTAAAACCAGAAAGGACAGCTGCCCAATGTGGTGAGCACAGTAGGTACCAGGGGACTGTATACCTTCAGATGGTTGAGTTTCTCTTCCCTGAATTTTACCTCAACAGAGGTGACCCCCAAGTCCCATGGCTCATCGAGGCTGAGGGAAGATTTGAACCCAGGCTCCCTGTCCCTTGGGTCCCATCTCTGAACAACCACTCTGTACTGAGCAAGAAGGGGCATCCTCGGGGCTCCCAGGGCCCCATCAGGGTCTGGCACACAGGAAGCACTGGCTGAAACTTTGTTGATCGAATGCACTAATGGGCCTGGAATGTCTGCTCCCAAAGCTGTCCATCATCACCCACCAGGTACACCTCAAAACCCCCCGGTGACCCGTAGGATACTCCTCTCAGGGTCTCTCCTCTAAGTTGCCAGTTCCTCCATCTTAGGGAACAGGTGTTCTGGAGAAGCGGCTGGATTTCTGAAGTTCATCAGGATGCCTCACCGCCTGCAGTGCAGATGGCTGCCTCAGGAGAGTGAGGAGTGAGGCGAGGTGGGAAGGGAGGTGGACAGAAGGAGCCTCGTCCTCCCAGAGAGGGCAGAGCTGGCCCGCGCCCTCCCCTACATGCCCACTAACCAATGGCGGCTGTGAAGTACATGGAGATCTCGTCCGGGGTCAGGGCCCGTTCCCAGATGATGAACTCATCAAAAGCTCCGTCCTCGTAACGCTTGGTCTGGTCCTGCTCAGACCCTATCACGAGGTTGACGCTGGGCTCCCCATAGGCGTGAGACACTTTGCCACTTGGGTCAGAGGTGCTCAAGGTCCCGTTGACGTAGACTTTCAAACCCTCCTTGGATTTCCATGTAAACAGGACATGAGTCCAGTAGGGACCTAGAAAGAGCAAAGATCACTGTTCTGCTGATGTGGAAAGAGCTCCCCATGTGTGTGTCTCCTAGTTGTTAAGCACCTGCCTCTTGAGATGATTAGTCACTCTTGACCTTGGTGAGTCCTCACATGGGTCAGAATGTACATCTGACTTTTCCTCAGAAAGAAGCAGAGGGAAGAAATTACCCCTATCCCCAAAACTCCAGAAGCAGTCCAAAGAGACCTTTTGCTATTTTAAATTAGATCCTTTGTTATTCTAAATTAAGATGAAATAATAGCTAACAGTTATAACTTGTTCAAAAATTTTTTTTGGTCCTGCCTAGGCCATCACAGTGCAGGTCAATAAAACTTATCTGACAATAAAACTTATCTGTGGGCCTGATTCAGCTCACAGCAGTTGGTGTCCACCTCTGCTCTGACATAGGACATGTGATATCAACCAACATGGTGGGACCACGGTAGGACCACCCTCCCGGCTCACTCTCTTTGCCACGAGAACCACAGTCGCCAATAAGAAGAATGTTCCTCAGACTCTGACAGCAGCTTGCCCCACGAAGGGCCTCACTTTGTTTGGCAAGTGCTGTGTTAGGCATCTCATGGGCTTGCTTCTGGAAGGAGCAGGGCAGCCTTTCAAAGGGTGTGTGCCACCGTGAGCCAGGCATCACCTTAAGTCACCCAGCAATTAGCTACTGGAACATCACCAGAATAAAAGCTTCTGCACGGCACAGGAGACCTCTAACAAAACCAAAAGGCAGCGTATGGAATGGGAGATGATAATTGCAAAGGACATATCCAATAAAGGGTTAGTACCCAAAGTATATAAAGAACTGATGCAACTCAACAACCAAAACAAATAATCCAATTTTTAAAGATGGACAGAAGATATGAACCATCACTTCTCCAGAGAAGGCATCCAGATGGCCAACAGACACATGAGAAGGTGTGCAACATCGCTCATCATCAGGGAAATGCAAATCAGAGCCACAGTGAGATCCCACCTCACACCAGTCAGAATGGCTAAAATCAGCAACACAGGGAACGACAGGTGTTGGCGAGGACACGGAGAAAGGGGAGCCCTCCTACACTGTTGGTGGGAACGCAAGCTGGTGCAGCGACTCTGGAAAACAGCATGGAGGTTCCTCAGATACTTGAAAATAGAGCTACCCTACGATCCAGCAATCGCACTACTGGGTATTTACCCGAAGAATACAAAGATATGAATTCAAAGGGCTACGTGCAGCCTTGCTGATGGCAGCATCGTCTACAACAGCCTAACCACAGAAGCAGCTCGTGTGTCCGTGGACTGAGCAGAGAAAGCAGACGTGGTGGGTACATATGACAGAATATTCCTCAGCCATAAAAAACGTGAAATCTTCCCTCTTGCAATGACAGGGCTGGAGCTAGGGAATCTAATGCTAAGGGAAATAAGTCAGAGAAAGACAAATACTGTAGGATCTCACTCACGTGGGATTTGTGAAACAAAATGAAAAGAGACGAACCAAAAAACAAACTCTTAACTATAGAGAACAGATGAGTGGTTACCAGAGGGGAAGGGGTTAGGGGTTGGGTGGGTGGGGATTAAAAAGTACACTTATCCTGATGAAAAATAAAATAATTTTTTAAGAAGATAAAGTTCTGGGGCAGCTAGGTGGGTCAGTGGGTAAAGACTCTGCCTTTGGCTCAGGTCATGATCCCGGCCGGGGTCCTGGGATCAAGTCCCACATCAGGCTCTCTGCTCAGCAGGGAGCCTGCTTCCCCCCACTCTCTCCACCTGCCTCTCTGCCTACTTGTGATCTCTGTCAAATAAACAAATAAAATCTTTAAAAATAAATAAATAAATAAAAATAAAAAGATAAATTTCTATCAGTCAACCAGTCCATCACCACCCAGCAATTACTCAGGCTCTTTCCGAGGGCTGGGCCGCTTCCTAATCCTGAGTCTCTGGAGAGCACTTGGGTCCTAAATGGGTCCAAAGTATTATTTATTGCCTTTGAGTTTAAAGCAAGAATAACAGATTTCTTCAGTGAACAGAGAGTGTATCTCCAGGCAGAAATGTTTACAATTCTTCCCATTTCCCTGGGTGGGAAAACAGAGTTCGGTAGACTTTACCTTAGGACGTGTTGAGGAAACCTACCAGATGCCCCATAATGTGTCAGCCCCAAGGAACACGGAGATAAGGCTCTTGCAGAAGAACCTGACTTGGGTAGAACATGATAAGTGCCATGAATGAGGTACAGGCTGTTCTGTGTGGGGGAGGGGGCCAAGAGTCTTTCTGGCCTGGGATCAGAGAAAGCAAATAGGCACGATTCTCCTAGCGCTCTTGCAGAGGCGAGGTGGAGAGTCAGGCTTGGGGAGAACGAGTAAGGCTCCCGGCTCACACAGGTGGCGGGTGCAGAGGAGGGTTCTACCCAGCCACTTCGGCTCCGGTGTCGTCCATGTCTTAAACAACTGGGACACACAGCCTCTTTAAATGGGCCAGAAAATGAATTGTCCTTGAATCTCTCAAAGATATCATTTCCTGCTGGAGGCCTTCGTTCTTCCCACCTCCCGCTCCGTGCTTCCCTCCTAGTGCCCGGCCCGGACTGGGCTCCCCCTCAACGTTACCCCAATACTTCTCTCCCAAGTCCACTTTCCAAGTCAGACCCTCTGCTCCCCCATCTTCCTGCCCCAGGCCTCTGACTCGTGCCCAGTGCACAACCCGATCTCATGCCAAAGAGAACACAGGAATCTCCAGACAGAGCCAGGAAGACCCCACAACACCCACCTGCAAAACCCCCAGTGTCTACACAGCCGCCTGCTGCCCCGCACTTGTCCCAGAGCACCCCTCCCCACCACTCCCAGTCCTCTCCTCCAGATCACCCTTCCTCCCTCAGTCTTCAGCCTCTGTTCCAAAAAATTTTCACAGCATATTCTAAATATTGCCAAGTCTATACCACTTGGGGGGGCATGGGAAGGAGGGGGAGCAGGAGAAGAAGAAAGAGGCAGCAGGGGGAGAGGAGGGGGACAATGAGGGGGAGGAGAGGAGAGGAGAAGGGGAAGAGAAGGGAAGGAGAGAGAGAGGAGGGAATGGGAGGGAGGGAGAACTAGAAACAGTGGCCATCATGCTAAGCACCTGGTGTCCACTACTGCGTTTCATGTCCCTGGGCCTCACAGGGCACGTCCCAACAACACCTTCCCTCTAGGACACGGCAGCAGAGGCCACGCATCAGGCAACCCGAGGCAGGCACACAGCGGGGGTGGAGGGAGCACAGGCGCCTCGCTGTAGGACGCGGTCCTCTCTGGTCCATCTCCCCCGGCAAGCCCTGAGTGCCGAGGCCAGGCCGGGCCCTTACCTGGCGGACTGAAGGTGGCCTCCCAGGTCATGGCGTTCTCCCGCGTGTACAGCTCCACGGAGCCCTTGCCGCCGCTGGAGCAGACTCTGAAGCCGTCGGAAATGACCTGTCCCCCATAAGCAAAAGGGGTCGGTCTGGACGCCTCTCCTTGTGTCTTCCAGAAGAAAGAAAACGTGACCCCTGAGGGAAGGAAGGGGACAGGGTCAAGACTGACGGACAGCAGAAGGGACCCCTCCCCAGAAGCAGGTGGTTCTCTGTGCCCCTTATTCTCCATGTGAAAAGCCTTTTCTCCCCTTCTAGAGACAATGCGTGTTCAATTCAGGAGACACGGGCAATGACAACAGGCCACATTTATGAAAAGCTCACCAAGGGCTGGACACTTTCCCAAGAGTTCTGAGCGAATTATCTCTTTCAACATCACGGCAACCCCGTGATCATTCCACCTATGCAAATGAGGACACTGAGGCCTGTTTGTCCCAGGTCACCAGACCAGCATCGAGCTCCCATCCGAGCTAAACCTAGTGATCGCCAACCTCACAGACACCGATAACCGGCACCGTCCTACGCTCGCTCCTCCTCTTGGTCCAGAAGCATCTTTATGGCAACTCCTGCTACAACCTTTCCTGCAAGCATATTTTACAAAGACAGGAACCAGCCCATGCACATGGGCTTATAGGCCACATCCTAAAACACTTCTTGCGTCACCAACTTCCTCCAAGGTCCGTAAACACACCCGCACACCATCGTGCAGCGTGTCTGCATGGCGTCACAGTCTAAATCGGGGCAGCTCGGGCTCCTTCAACTTCTCACTCTTCAGGCAGAACCAGAAGCTCAACCTCCGGGTACGTGTCAGATTCTATCCTTTAGGATAAGGTCCTAGTGGGGAACTTCCAGTCAAAGGCAGGGACCGCTTTTAAGGGTTTTGACATTTAGGAGAGTAATTTCCAACAGAGTCACAGAGGGGGCAGCGAAGACCCTGTCCCACAGTCTCCTCGCAGGCCTGGGTGCCGGGCTCCTCGGGGAGGGGACACAGGGACCGGAGCTGGCCGGAGGCTCCTCTGCACGTCAGGCTGCCCATCACCGCCTTCCCGACCTCTAACCGCTTCTATCCTGCTGGGCTCACTGCAGTGAAATTTACCCTTTCCTTGCATCTGAGTCAAGTCTGTGTGTGTGCATGTGTACACGCATGAGAAACAGACAGAGAGCATGCACATGGGTGAGTGCTGCCCTAGCAACCTGAGTGAACCTCACGTGGGAGCTGGACATCATCCCGGAGGCCCCACCCCGCCCAGTCTGGCCCACGCGGGAGAGGACGGTGCCCAGAGTTGATCAAAACCAGCCCGTGACTTGGGGGTTGAAGACGGTGGAGGGCCCTCGCCCTGGGCCTTATTTATACAAATGGCACCAAACTTAGACTTCGGGTCTTATCTTCAAATGAGATCATGGACACAGCCTGAGTCCCCAAATCAGCTGACACGCGCCATCACACAGAACCAACCACCTTTACTGTGACACCTTATGGACTGACACGTCTGTTACAAACTGTTGTCTTGTGACGATCAGACTGTATCGTGTTTTGTGGGCTCCGAGCCCTAATTTGGTTCATGAGAAGCATGTAGAAAAGCATAATTTAATAACCCCAGATTGGAACTTCTCCATTTTTTTATTTAATATAAGAGGAACTTCAAAATAATTGGCAGAGGCCTGGACCTTTCTTGACCTCTGAGAAGCTAGAGTACAACCCCACCTCAGAGGGGCGTGTGCTTAGGGCTCGCGAGGAAAGTAGAGAGCCCCCCAAGTTCCCTGAAGGATGGGACTGGCGATGGAAGGCTGCTCAGAGGTGGCAGGGGTCCCGGGACCCTCCCTGGAGCCCGCTGCCGGCACAGGACCCAGCCGCCCCTGCCCACCTGGCACCCTGGGACCAGAGTCCAGTGTGAACCGTGACCCTGCCGCCGAGCCTCCCCACTCTCAGAAACAACCCGTTTCCCCAGGAAGCGAACACATGCATTTCACAATTTTGGTTATGAAACGAATTCCCGGAGGATTCATGGAAGTTAATTTTTTCCAAGTATTTTGTTGCATTTAGAAATTCCTTTTATTCAATCCCATCTTGGCCAAATGTCTTTCTGTCCAGGAAGTAAAAGAAAAAGAAGGCAGTCAGTTTGGCATTAGTTAAGGGTGGACATGAGGCCAGTGACACTGCCTGTAAACGAGCATTTCGTTTTTGCCCACGTAACCTGCACAATAATCACTCCTATCTGGGGAATAGCTTTTTCCTGAAACATCTATTCACATCTTCCCAGAGTCTCAGGAGCTCACAAGGAGCCTTGAAGGCCAGCAGCCCCCAGGAGTGCGGCCGCAGGTGCACAGCCCATCAACACAGCGAAGAAACAGCGGGAGGGAAAAGAAGTGAGTGTGATGACTGACAAGTTGGTTCCCCACTTCTTTCTTCCTATGAGCATCAAATCTGAGTCTATCCAGAAAGAAAAAATGAAGAGAGGTCTTTCTCAACAAGACGCAGAAAAAGAAAAGAAAAACATCGTCCAGATACAGCAAGAAGAGACGGATGCGATCGAGTGCAGAAATACAAAATTCTGCAAGGCAAATAATTTACCGTAACAACGCCAAAGGGCAACTGGCAATCCAGGGGGAAAAAAGCTTTGTGTGATACATCTGACAGTCAAGGAATTCACGTCCTTACTATGGGAGAACACCCGATAAAGGCAGGCACCATCACCAGCATTTAGTGGGAAATTCCCAGGAGCAAGGAGGACTGCTCTAAGACTCGCACTCGTATTAATTCTTAACCTTTCCAACAACCCTGTGAAGCAGGTGTGATCGGTGTCCCCATTTTACAGGTGGGAAAACCGAGGCACAGAGAGGCCACATAGCAGGCGGCAGGCAGGACTGGAACTGGGCAGGCGGGCTGCAGTAATTACTGCTCCATTCCACTCTGTCCCGGAGACTGCCCGTGTTTCGGAGAGCACACGCTCCTGGAATTAAACTACAAAGCTCCTTGAGAACTGCAGCAAGAAAAGAACACACAGTTGGGTGCCTGGGTGGCTCAGTGGGTTAAGCCACTCCCTTCAGCTCGGGTCATGATCTCGGGGTCCTGGGATCGAGTCCCGCATCGGGCTCTCTGCTCAGCGGGGAGCCTGCTTCCCTCTCTCTCTCTCTCTCTCTGCCTGCCTCTCTGTCTACTTGTGATCTCTCTCTGTCAAATAAACAAATAAAATCTTAAAAAAAAAATAAAAAGAAAAGAAAAGAACACACAGCAAAGCCCCAGGCCAAGCGAGGAAGTCTTGGTGAGCACACTGTCCTCTCTGCTGCTCTGTAGTGGGCGGGAGGGCAGCTGGCAGGGGTGGGGCAAGGGGACTTCCCAGGTAGAAGAGCAGCCCTACCCAGGCCCAGGGACTCAGCACGGTGTCCCACACGCCGGTGGTTCAAAGTGGACCCAAGCAGCTGTGAGCGGAGAGGGTGCAGCCACCTGTAGGCCTTGTGGCTGGTGTGGCATCCAGGTGCCCTCGCCCAGAAGCTGCACCTCTGTGTGCCCTGGGAGAGCCGAGTCATCCTGCCCACCCCAGTGTCCTCCAGTCTGGGTGGCCCCTCCCACACACCCCGGGTGATCTCTGGGCGGCATCCATCGGAGTCACTGCTGGGCCCAGAGTCTGGACCAGCAGTCTCACACCCGGGTGCCTTCTAGAGGATTCCGAGCGCGGGACGTGTGTGTTCTGCAGAGTCTGAACGCCTGCGCTCGGCCTGACACAGAGTGTTCCAAAGCAGCTGCGATATGTCCCGTCCCGCCTGCTCCCGGGTCGCGTGACCCACCCCCCTACCCACCAATCCTCAGAGCCAAGTTCCCCACCTGCCCGGGCCTGACTCGACACAGAGGGGACAGCAGAAGTGACCCCTGGCCCAGCCCCAGCTGCACTCCCTGTCCTGCAGCTTCCACTCTCCCTCGTGAGCTCTGAGCCGGCGCGGAAGCCCGGGCCACACGCGCGAGCACAGAGGTGCCAGAGCGAGAGGGAGGGAGCCTGCAGGGGACCCCAGGCCTGGCCGCTCCCTGACTGCAGCTGTGATGCCGGGACTGAGAAGGGCCCGCTGAGCCCAGCCATCCTGCGGGACTGGGAGACGCGACCCCAGCCAGCGTTTCCCACTGCACAGCGAGAGCTGACCCAACAGTCTTACCTGAAGCCCCTCGTGAATGAGCCAGTAGATCCCCCCCTTCTGCTTAAGCCTGATCGAGGTGAGTTTCTATCGCTTATGATGACTCAGCTGACCCCACTGTCCCCCCAGGGGCCCCACAAGGAGGTACACACGCCTCCTTCCCTCCTTCCTGACATGTTGGGTCAAGGGTTCAGGGAGGGTCCCAGAGCGGCGCCTGCCGACCCTCCCTCCTCTCCTGCTTACAAAGGTACTTGGGTCCAGCCGGAGGCGGCCACCGCCCATTGAGACCATGACACGGTGGAGACCAGCCTGCCGGGAATGAGTCTGCAGGACAGTTACCTGAGCCTGAGGGACAGGCTCAAGAATGTTCTGGAGTGGGAAACGGCGTTCACGTCCAGGGCCACCAGCTTCAACTCAGCGCCAAGCTCAGGGCTGGGAGAAGACCCGTCCCGCAGCTGCGGCAGAATATGCAGACCGGGCGGTCAACCGTTTCTCACCTCCCCCAGCCCTGTCACCTGCAGACGCCCACTTCCAAAGCCACCCTACGACAGAGAAGCTCCAGCCCAGGAATGCAGGGGCACCAAGTTCAGGACACTGCGGTACCCTCCCTGCTTCCTTCCTTCATCCCGCAGTTGTTCATGGGGCGAGGGGCCGCAGACAGACGGGCGCTCAGACCCGCAGTGTCGCTGGGCTGCTGCCGTCACCGCGGGGCAGGCCCGGGGACAGACAGACTCAGAACACAGTCACACAGGGCTCTCCGGAGGGACCCCTGGACTCGGTGTCAAGAAGGGACCCCGGGGGGCTCTGACCTGAAGACCAGGAGCGGCTTCCCAGAGCGGAGCAGGTCGCTTGGGAACTGAGATCTGAAGGAAGGGGCGTGCTCCGACAGGGGAGGGACCGTGGGGTGTGGAAGGACCCCACTACCCTGGGTTTGGGGCAGCGCGTGGTGGGGGAGGGGAAGGGAAGCGGAGAAGGGGGAGCGGCGTGCGTGGGCCTCTGAGTGCCGTGAGCTTCAGAGGGAAAGCGGAGGCAGGGACGCGGCCCAGGTGTCTGCCGCCGCTGCAGTGAATCACCAGCACCCGACGGCCTCGTAACAGCACACATGGACGCTCGTCCAGTTCCGGAGGCGAGAGTCTCACGGGGTAAACTCAAGGTGTTGGCACGGCCGCCCTCCCTCCAGAAGCCCCAGGGGAAGACGTGTTCCTTCCCTTTTCCGCTTCTGGAGGCGCCTGCATCCCTTGGCTCGAGCCCCTCGCTCCCCACTCAAGCCAGCTGTGATTGTCTCTCTTGGCCTCCCCCTCCTGCGCCCTTGGAGGACCCCTGTGGTCACTGTGGCCCACACACGGTCCGGGACCCTCGAGGCCCCTCGCTAATCACACCAGCAACGTGGGTGAAGGGTGACATTTTACACTGCATGTTCGTCCACTGTCCCCTCCAACTGGAAAGGTTTTTAGAAAGAGAAAGAGCCTGTGCAGGGTCGGAAAGGCCTTCAGTCTGAGCTGGCTGGTGCCGTCTGACACACATACCAGGCAGGCACATTGTGCGTTCTCCCAGAACTGGGGCCCTGGGTCCTTTATTTACTGTGTGAATAGAGGCTGGCAAGGGGCCCCCCAGCGACTGGGTTCTCAGTGGGTTTTCCGGCAGCGCGGCAGCTGTGCAGGAGAAGATCTGGGCATGCAGGGCTCCGAGAGGGGAAACACCCACCAAGTGCTTCCACAGAGCACAGGCCGGGAGCAGAGTGACACGGTGAGTGTGGGCTTTGTGGATCACCCGAGCAGAGCTCCAGACACCTGGGGACGGTCGACCAACAAGCTTGCCACCTCCAGTCCCAAACCCTGATCTCCTAAGATGCTAAAATGTAATCTCCGTCCCCACAGTTCAGCATAGTGCTGGCGACAATGATATTTTCTACCTCCGTATTTTTGAGAGTTGGTAATTCCACAACCTAGGGTCCTAGACACCTGCTCTGAGAGAGGTAGGCACAGAGATGCGCCTTGACATGACACGAATTACAGCACAAGGGGCCACTTCCTCCTCAGTTGTCTGCTCTTCTGACAGCGACAAGGAGAAAACCTATCTGCATGTAAGTCACGCTCGTGATCCCCATTCAGCAAAGAAATACTGCGTCTCAAATGTGGAGCCCTCGGCAGGCACTGGTCCCCCAAGTAGAAGTCGCTAACACGGGAATCATTACTGGTTTTCAATTTGTGGGAGGGACATCGTTTCTTTTCCAATTCCATCCAAGGGGATGAAATTTAAAGAAAAACACTAAGTACGATAATAGTTCCAGTAATAAACACATATTGAATAAAAATTATACAAGTGGTTCAAAAGTGAGTAAAACTTAAGGATCACTGATCTTAAGAAATATTCCACCATTACTGGAAAGGTAGATAATTGCATCATCCAACTCAAACCAGTTAAAGTAAGTGATTCTGCCCTGGATGGTTGTCTAGTGTGGACACCATCCCACCTGTCACCACACTGGCTGGGTCGTCTGCGTCAGGTGAGCTGAGCTCTGGGCATCGGCACCCCGCCTTTCTGCCCACATCAGGACTGTGGCGATAGAATCATGTCTGTCTGGCAAGCTTCCCTGGTATGATTTCCAAGCGACCTGCCGTTGTCCATTCTCCATATTGTGGACACCCACATGCCAGAAGACACAAAGAGAAGAGCTCATAAGATTCATCCTAAGAAACATGGAACTACCGAGGAGGAAGAGTATGGCTACATGTGGTCATCCATGAACACAGCAGGTCTTCCCCCTAAGGTGGGACGTGAACAGGTATCAACTCCGTGGCCCAGAGTACAGTGTCTTCCTTCACGACATCTGACTTCAACTTGGCGCCAAGAGGCCGTGAGGATAGTGAAACCTCAGTACTATATCCTCAGGGCTTTTATTTAATTGTTTCCAGGTCTGTAATTAGAAGACGAGAAGTAACAGCCAAAGAACATGAGAGAGATAACACCATGAGGAACAAAAACATAGAGAGAAGAAGAGCCAGAGGTCATAGTGGCAGAGAAAGGACCACCGACCCTGGGTGATGGATGGGGATTTCCATCCTCAGGCATATCTGGGTTTGAAAGGATAGGAGAATGTGCAATGTATGGGACACAGGAGAGACAGAGACACAACGGGACAGTGTCTCTTGGACTCCACCGTGCACGACAGAGCCCGCAGACGCTAAAGCCCATCCGGCCAGGAAGACACCAGCCATGAGTGAGAAAGCCAGGTGGCTTCACAAAGGGAGCTCGGGCTGTGGGCTTTCAACACACAGCACGCTGCTCCTCAGAGCAAGCCTTCTCCAGGCCAGATACCGGCGTCTGCCCCCGCACAGACAAGAGGCTCTCTCTAGCCGCTTCTTTACACACCGGACACCATAGCAATCCCTTCCACTCCGCCGCCTCCCAATCACCACCCCTTCCAGAGAGCGACAGCGTGAGCGGTCTTGGTGCGCGCCAGCCAGCCTGGGAGGGAGCACCGGGGACCCAGGAGGTCAGAACAGTGCGACCCCTCCGAAGGGCATCCCTCAACCCCAGCCACCTGCAGCCAGGGTGCACCCGGGACTATGGTTGTGTTTTCTGATTTTTACAAAGAGAAGTCAAAAGTACAGATCTGACTTCTGAAATGTCTCCTATACAGGAATTGGATATGAATTAGAAAACAAACATTTAAAGCCCTGTGGGAGGCCGTTTCTGCAAATTTCCTGAGCTGGGATATTTGGCTAAAAACAGTAAACTATAGAAACCCCTGATTAGACCCACCTAATGCTACAAACAAAACACATTCGTGGGATAGCCAGCCGCGGCCAGTGTGGGGTTGGGATCCATGGGGATCACCTGGAGGACCCCGCTAAAAGTACGGGTTCCCGGACCTTGTCCACAGAGATCTGGATTCAGTAGGTCCGTCCTGGACTGGAGCGTGAGAACTTTGACCCTCAACCGTCTCTGCAAGTGACCCTGCTGCTTGTGGCCTCTAAATGATACCCTGGACTCACTGCCCCGAGCCAGCGTGCTGTGCTGGCAGGTCTCACACACCTCTGTGCCTCAGTTTCCCCATCTGCAATGTGAGCATACAGGTGAGTACTCCCCAGAGGACCATCCACTCCACAGGCTCCAACGTCCCCATAACCCCAGACCGTCCCGGGAAGATGGTGACTGGATCCACGCCCGGCCTGCATCCACCAGACCCCTCTGGAAATTTCTTTCCTGAAACTCCATCCTGTACAGAGCTCAGCATTTTGCTGGCAGCCTCCAGGATTCAGTAACCTCGCGCAAAGGGGGAGAAGTCACCTCAAGCCTGGGAAGGAAACGCTGCTGCCTCCACGGGGTTTCAGCGGCCCTCCCAGTGCTTACAGGCAAAAGAAGTTCTGGGCACGAGCGGAAAATGCTCCACGGACAGGGGAGCAAAGGGAAGCAGGTGGTACAACAGCAAGACCGTCTTTCCTGCCAGCAGCCACCGTGATTCAGAGTTGAAATGGCGTCAGATGTAATGGGCAGAAGGCACCCAGGAGAACTGGGCCCAAGCTCAGAGACAACTGCTAAAGGTCAGAGGAGAACAAGGACGGAAGGGGCTCCTTTCTGAGCAGCGAGCAGCCGGACAGACGCGACGGAGAAGTGTCGGAAGACAAGGAAGCATCGGAACAACTGACTAGACTCTTGGGCTCAGTGACACGTAGGAAGCATCTGTGATGCTGGTTTTCATCCCCAAAAATACAGCAGTGACCACGATAGACAGTCCCTGGCCTCACAGAGCTGCCCCCGCATAGGGAAGAAGGATGGTGAACCGGCCATTGCCCGCCATGCCTGAGCTGGAGAGGAGCGGGCAGTGAGCCCCGGGAGCACAGCAGAGCACAGGTTCCCTCCACCTGTCTGGAGGGAACACCTGAGCCGAAGAGGAGCGGGCAGTGAGCCCCGGGAGCACAGCAGAGTACAGGTTCCCTCCACCTGTCTGGAGGGGACACCTGAGCCGAGCCCCCAAGGTCTACAGGTGGGGAAACCAGGTGCCAGAACCTTCCAGGAAGAGTCCGTCCCCGAGCTGAGCTTCCCCACGTGTGCACTCACTGCTTGTGGGGAACGAAGGGCAGACACCTGGGCCTACAGGAACACAGACTGTATTTCCTTAAGTTTGTGTTCAGGAGCGGCTGGGCGTCCGAATGCCTTCTTCCCTCCCAAGACCATCAAATCTTCCCCAGTCTGCACCCAGCGCCCATGAGACGCTTCCCCACGAGGTCCCACGTGCAAGAGGGAAGCCCCACTTGAGCCGGCAGAAACGCAGAAGGCAGAAGCAGACGGAACC
Organism: Lutra lutra; assembly: GCF_902655055.1. Taxonomy (NCBI): domain Eukaryota; kingdom Metazoa; phylum Chordata; class Mammalia; order Carnivora; family Mustelidae; genus Lutra; species Lutra lutra. The sequence continues at coordinate 78,813,470 of NC_062289.1, forward strand.
CGGGCCCAGCGGGAGCAGGCGTGGGCGCAGGAAGGGGCGGCGGGCAGCCTGGTGGGGGGCGCTCGCAGGCTGGGGGGCATAGCTTCCCCGCCCTTTACGCCATTTTGAAAAGCTCAGACTTCCACTCTGCTCCTAAGAACATCCTCCCCCACCCACCCTGAAATAAAATCAGCCCAAGTCATGGATTGAGACCACAAGAGAGTTTAGAAATAAGGACTATAAAAATAGTTGACCGGGAGGACAGGGAGCGGGGAATGTCTCTGTTCATTTTGATGTTAGTTTCTCTCATACAAGTAATGGGCTATACTCCTGAGCCCACTATCGCCACCAAAAAATCCCAGAGAAACAGAGACAAACGTGGAGGAGGATGGGATGGGTGGATCAGGAAAGACCCCATATCGGGTCCCCGTGCCCTTCACATCTGACCACCCCATCCTCATCATTCCCGACGTCGTTCTTGAAGTCTGCCTGCCTTTTTCTTTTTCTTAGTTCACCTGCTTTTAAGGCTTATGACTTACTGATGTCTCCTCCTAAACCATGGCTAGGGAATCACATTTCTGTTTGTTCAGATAAACACATAGTCCTTACTGTCCTTCACTGCCCGGCATCCCCCAAATTCCTCCCATGCCCTCGGTGCCCTGCAGGGACGTTAATCTGGAAAGCACTGGGCAGACCTTCCCTATGCTCATCTTACTGATCTGGACCCCAGAAATGCGCGCTCGCACGGGCTGCAGGCCACCTGTCTGAGTGCAGGGTGCACGCGGGGGCACGCACACCACGGTCCTCAGATGTCATGCGTGCTCGACTCCCCATTCCCGGGAAGAGGGTTGCAGACCGAGAAATGGCCAACCTCCGTCCAAATCTGCAGGAAGCCTCACAACAGCCCCATCTCCGGGAGCCAAGGGTGATGTGAGGTTTCCTGGGTCCAATGTCTGGCCCTACTGGAAAGACATTCACATGGTTTGAACGTCTCTGGCTAACTCCAGCACACAAGAGGCCGCTGTCACAGGGGACACAAAGCCAGCCTTCCTGGCTCTGCTGCCACCCCACACTCATTTGTCCCAGTCTTTTTGCAGATGAAAGGAGCTAATACGAGTAATGACCTTGGTCCGGTGATCATCACATAGTCAGCGATCAATACCATTGGGTCCTTATGGTCGGTTAGCCCTCTTACAGGTGGGGGTATCGCCCTCCAAGCAGGCAAGCTGGGGTTCTCGTTAGGATAGGTGCCCAGGTCTGCAAATGTTCCCGTGGGGCCATAGCCGAGGAACCTCTCATGGCCACGGGCTGCACCTGCCAGGACCCCAGTGGCCCCTTCCGGCCTCATGGCAGCCTCGAGAGGAAAGACTATCCCTGACCCGTTTGACAGACACAGACTCAGGTGATGCGGTTTCCTGAGGTCACGGCAGTTGGGACGAGGACAGGGACTGGAGCCCACGCTCTCACTGTGCTGTGTCACACCAGCACCATGGTGGCGAGGGCTGGGGAGTGACGACCAGGGCGATAGTATCCATGACACTGGGGGGGTGCTAGGCCATGCCCAGCCAGAGTCATGGGGGGGGGGAGGGCTCCTTTCTCAAGAGAAACTGGAAATCCATATATTTAAATGAAAGTTTCTTCTTTTTCCACGTTGGCAGCTAGTTCAAAACCTTTGAACTCCGCGCCTGCCAAGCCAAATGTGGCCACAGGCTGGAGCCAGCCCAGAGCCCCGGGGCTGCGGTCTCGGAGTTCAGGTGAAACTTCCCAGGGCTCTGACTCCCCCGCAGTCCCCTCACAGGGACCCCTGTGAGAGCTGGTGTCCCTGACATCCCCCCTCATCATCACAATTCCGGTACCCACGCAGCCCAGCTCTCGAAAGACCTAAGACCACCCCCACAACAGAGCCAAAGCAGCGGAGGACCTGTCCCCCAAGAGAAGCCGCTCCCCTTGGCCTGGCCGCCCACCCCCAGCCCTCCTGCCCCGTGGGCTCTCCTAGTAGCCACAGCTGAGCCTGGGCTGTGTTTCATTTAGAGGAACAAACAAGCCTGATGTGTTTATAGTGCTGTCTGAACTCCGGGATGGCTCGAACACCGGGTTTGTAAACCTGGCCGTGGTTTTGGACCTCAAAACCATTTCTTGAAATCCTGGGTTCTGCAAACTCCAAAACATATCCCTCCCCCGCAACCACCACCATGTGTTCTGCCCTGTTAAACTTGTTTGTTTTTCTTGGAATGAAGTCCCATGTCCCCAAAATTGTGCGTGACAAGTTAGTTCATCACAACATTGTTTTGAGGCCATTGGATGTCCGAAAGGCCTTTGCTTTCAGAAAGGCTGGTATTACGCTGTTTCTTTCTTCCTCCCAAAAAGAACAGTCTCATCCTGCGTGGGGTAGCAGAACCTGAAGGCCTGAAGCTGATTCGGATGTCAGACGTTTCAGAGAGGTCTGAAGTGTGGCCCAGATAGCCACGGTCGGGCCTCTGATGCTGGAAAGCAGGTCACTTTCCACGGGAGAACGGGGCAAGGACACATCCGGCCCCTCCACTGCCTACACCTGCTTTGTCCGGGACACTCTTCCTGCCATGGGCCCGCAGCCCCTGCTGTGGCCCACCCCCACCCCCCGCCACCACTCCCCAGGCTCAGGGATGAAAGAAACCTGCCCAGGGCAGGAGTGTCACAGGCCGGCCCCACCCAGGGCCACTGTCCACATCCCAGAGTCAGAAATAACGTGGTGGGAGACACACCACCAATTTACTTCCCACAAAGGCCACGGCCCCAGCCAAGTCCCATGTGACATCACCGCGTCTATTTCTGTAGTGGGTTTTTTTTCTTTCTTTCTTTATAAGATTAAATAGTTTGCTCTCACGTCTCTGCAAGACGGTACTTCCGTCTTTCTCAGTGTCCAGGACATATCTCAGGTTAGAATCCTGGGCCCCTGCACCACCACCCCTGCATCCCCTCCCACTCACCGCCTCGTGTCTGCAAAGACTCTGCAGCCACAAGCTGGTGTCCCCGCCCACCAGTGCCCAGAGGAGGCGGCGTGTCACTCACCATCCGGGTCACACTGCGCCGGGCTGCTGATGCAGGAAGCTCTGTACCTCCCGTAGTAGAGAAGAGTTACTCCTTTCTCCTCCTTGAGGTAAATGCCCTTGTTGACCTTCCCCTCCATGATGTCTACATTAGAAGAGCGACAACATCGGGCGTCAGCAAGTGTCAGACTTACACACAACCTACACTCTCCTGTTCATGTCCATAATATTGTGTGCCCTCTACATTAACATTAATGCTTCCTATTTAATATTAAACTAGTCCTAGTGAAGTTAGAATCCTGTAACAAGAAAACGTGACTACTTCACAACAAATTGATCATAGTAATATTTTGTCATCAATGACTACTATATTAGCACGTACTGTGCGCTCTACAGTAACGACACTCTAATCCGTTGGCTGGGGATTGGGTTCCCAGGAGCGATGTGGTGACAGCCTCCTCCTGTCCCGAATTTCAGTTCCGTCCACAGGCTTCCAGAACCCCTCTCGCCCATCTTGTAAGTGAAAGGCTTAGGTACATGTTTGAACCTAAGTACCACCTGTGAGCTCTCCTTGGAAGTCCCTAATCCTAGACTGGGAGCCTACAATTCTGCAAGAATCCACGCCCGGACTCTGGGAGGGAATCCCGGTGGGGCCTGCCAGGTCCAGGCAGTGGCCATGAGCCCCATTGGCCCCCACCGCTCCATCCACCCCTCTGTCTGGCCCCATTCCCACAGCAAACGTCCCTGATGGTGTGAGTGTGGGGTAAATGGTTTACAGGACCGATAAGTGAAGACTATAAAAACCAAGTGTGATTAGGCATTTATTGTTCATTGGGGTCAAAGTCGCCCAGATATCTCCTCTGTCGAAAGGACACTTACCCACTGTCCTTGAGCTGTCACACAGCCCGGGATGCGCAGCCGCTTGGCTGAGCTCTTGGGGCCTGATGGCTGCCCCAGTGCAACTTTTACAACAGCCACTGTCAAGGGGGAGAGCCCCTCAAAGGGCCTCCGTGTGCTTCCTCACTGTTGTAAACTCATTATTTTTTTGCGTATCTCATTTATTGCTGGGGAGCCTACATATCACAAAACTAAACATATCGTAAAAGTAAGTTAGCAGTTACATGATTGAGCTGGGCCGTATGAACCCCTCAATAAGATGTCGGACTGCAAAGATTAATTTTGGAAGGCAGACCCCTCACAGCTGAAAAGAGCGATCAGATTAGGTATTGCCCCAAACGCAGAGGGCACGAGGCCTGAATGATCCAAACGGACTTTCCACGCTGCTCAGGGAGCCGCCACCATAGCTGCTCTCCCTCCCGCTTTGAGCTGCGTAGGAGAAATAGGAAACATATGGGCTCGGAGGTGATTAAGTCAGATAATAATTTAACCCTGACTCCACTGGGTATTTGGTAAGGCAGCTCCTAATAATTAAATAAAACTCCAGCTGCAGAAGACATGCTGATTTTAATGTTTGTAAGAGATCAAATTTGGGGGGAGGCATCTTAAAATCCGTTTCCATTTTCCATTCCAAGGGTCTGCTTTTCCTCCCCCCAAAGAATATACACCACTGAAAAATCCAAACAATTTCTATTTTTAGAAAGTATCTCGTGTCTGTCTCGGTCTGAAAACCAGCAGCTGGCTCGGGAGACCCTGGTCACTGATGCTTACGAGCATCAAGGCCTTGCAGTTGGGAAGGGGCACTATGTCCAGACATAACGTGAAGCGCTTCTTCCCAGCACCCCGGGTCTCGGACTGGAGGCCTGATCACCCACCGAGACGAAGTGCTTTCCTACAGAGCCCAATGGAACTGGCCTCCAGACTCCTTGCAGATCCCAACGCAACAGAACACGGGACGGGAGGGTACAAGTGCTCACCTACGGTTGCAGACAGATTTGAGTAGGCAGAGTCATTGGTACGAACAAAGGTAGAGTTATGGGAAGGAAGCACAGTGAGGTTGTGGGTTCGCAACACTGGGTGGGACAACAAAAGAGAAAAGCACAACACATGAGTGACATGAGCAACCAATGGAACCCGCATATCTCTCAACCTGACGCGCACCGAGCGGCCATCTCCCAATGGCCAAGTACCTTGGATTTTCTCGCCCGACCTCGCCTCCCCGCCACCCCTGCCCTCCCGCGCACTGGGCGCCATTGGGGCCTGCCAGTCCCAGAGCCAGGGCGCCGCGGCTGCTGGCTGTCGCCACAAACATGGGTTCCAGTTTGCCACATCCAACGCCCTTAGATATTCAGGTGAGAGATACGGAGCCGAGCTCGGCCGCACGGCAGCCTTGACGACAGGGTTCATGTGGTGATGTCACAACAATGGACGAGCCAGGACACAGCATGGAGGCAATGGCGTGATATCATGACACGTGGACACAACAGAGGGTTCAGCGACAGATAACACGACTGCGGGAGCACGAGATGGCTTCCAAAGCCATTCCACGGTCCCCGGCATCAGACTGTGCCGACGGACCCTACTCTCTGTTTCTGGAGATGCCTGCGATGGAACTGAAATGGGCCAGTGTGCATCCTTGTGTGAGGATGGGTCAACGGCCTGCAGGGACACCAGCACCCTTCGCATGTTCTGGGACACACGTGAACACACTGAGTTTCCCAGGAAGTTAACACATCGGTCAACAAAATTCAGCCAGAGCCAATTGGGTCTTGGCGATCATAGGGCTTTACGAGAACTCCCTGAGGGACAGGTGTTCGAGACACCCAAAGGCACTGGTTTGATCCCAACAGTGAGCTGTGGTGAGCGGTTGGGACAGGAATATCATTATCTGAGCTACTGTTTGAAATAACGACTAAAAGGTGACTTTCTGCATCCTAAACCGGGAATTACGTTGATAGCGCCTTTCCACTTGCTGGGATGGTCTTTCCTCACAGGGTTTAAAATAAAGGCCCTGGGAGGAGATATGAGATTGTAACAGAGGGGAAAGCAGTCCCTTTTAACCCGATCTGGTCGTGTAATGACCTCCACAGGAAGCTTACATTCCCGTGGCTCAGACCTTTCGGACAAAACACGGAGCTCCAGACAGGTCTTCCGTGTGGGGCGCTGGCTTGCCGTGTGCAAGCGGGAAGGCAGGAGGGGCACTGAGGGCTCCTGAGCTGGTCTTGCACTGGTGGGCCCTTCCACCACCCAGAGGTCCCACTCCTTGACGGCCCCACTCTGGGGACACCGGTGGCCCAGATCCCAGCTAGAATGCTTCCCAGTTTGCAAATTTTAAGGGAAACGTCTCAGAATCTTAGGCGGCAATTTATGGCAGCACGTGAAGTCCCAGGGGTGTGGAAGACGCCGGCGTGCCAGTGTGGAGGGCATCGTCGTCAGCGGCGTGCGGGTTTTTTAAAAACCCCACTGCACGGAACTGGAAGAGACCCGACGTGAGCCTGTGCCATGCCGGCGGCAAAGCCCTTGCTGCCTACGACATAATCAAGAATGGCGAGGAAATGGGTATTGAAATGCAAAAGCATCCAGAAGCACCGACCACTTACACTGGGGACAAGTTTCTTACTGGAAAGGGAGACAGTGCTCGGGGGCACGTGGGACTCCTCCTTGGGGCCAATGCCTGAATTCGGGCAGATAGAGACTGTGCTTTCCGGGGAGTTGGGAACGTTGGGAGCATCTTGGGAGATGTTTGGTCTTTTCAAAGTAGTGGCCAGTGATGTGTGCAGAAGCTGATTGGTCGGTGGGGGTACCTCTGCCGAGGGAAACAGCAACCCCCCGGACGTGCACAGTTGTGCCGGTTGTCACGCCCCTCGGCAGTCGGCTCAAATGCACCCCTGGTTTGGCAGGTCTGTCTACCTAGAAAATGGACACCTAGACCCGTAGGCAGACTGACCCACCACCTGCAGCTTCAGGCCTCCGATAGCTGCTTTCGCTTTAAGGTTATCGGAGGAAAGCACACACATTAATGTTATTTTGAATCACAAGTTCTGTCCTTCTGTGATAAAAATATATCAAGCTTCTGTAAAATACTTTGGGTGAACAGTGATTGGGAGAAGACCCCCAACAGGCCCCAATCTCCGCTAATCTCCCTGCTTCCAAATGGACGCTGTCCACGTCTGTGTCCCCTGATGGCCCGCCAGCCCCGTGTCACCCGTCCCTGCGGCCTCAGGTTCTCTCACCACCCGTGTCTACCTCCAGTTGTGTCCTGAAGCTCATGGATCCCGTCCACATTTTCCAACGGCCAATAATGGGAAGCAGACGCCAAGACCTCAAATCCTGGGGGGAGAAGAAGAAACGTGTGAAGTCAGCGTCAGGAGGGCAGAACCGCTCACCTTCCATCGTGAGTGGAGGGAGGAGGAACATCACGGGATGCGGGATTCACTGAAGAGGAATTTGGATAAACTCAACACTTTGAATAAAGGACTCTTAATAAATTATAAATGGGTGAATTTTTCCTTAACAGGATAAAGCGTGATAAACAGGAATGAGCGGATACCTCTGAACCGAAGGGAACAGCAACCCCCATGCATCAAGGGGCCCAACGGGAAGCTTGTCTGTTAGGGTCAGGAGAAAGGCAAGAACCTTGTTCTGTTATGGCTTATGCTGTTTTAGAGGACATAGCTGGTGCAGTCAAGCCAGGGAAAGAAATAAGGTTAAAATGATTTTTTTAAAGATTTTATTTATTTGACAGAGAGAGAGACAGCGAGAGAGGGAACACAAGCAGGGGGGATGGGAGAGGGAGAAGCAGGCTTCCCGCTGAGCAGGGAGCATGATGTGGGGCTTGATTCCACGATGCTGGGATCAGGACCTGAGCTGAAGGCAGATGCTTAATGACTGAGCCACCCAGGCGCCCCAAGGTTAAAAGGATTTAAAAAGAGGGGGAAACTGGCGCCAATATTACTGACATCATATAAGGCCCTTGACAGCACCTCCTTGTTTTATTGTAACAATAACTTGTCAGGTAATTATCTGGTTGGACTATTTGTAGAGACGAGGGGCCGAAGCTGCCTCAGAAATCACCCCGCTGACTTGGTTTGACATGGAAGGCTCACTCCGGGACTCCCCAAGGCAGCTCCTGGTCTTTCTGCTCTCACCCTCCTTCCGACATACTAAAAATTAACCACTTGCGGATTTCCTTTATGACCCTTGCACTTTGAGTAGACAGGATCTCGTGCAGACTGACCGTGTCCTATTCTGCTCATCCCACTTAATACCCATGAACTGTTTCATTTATTTGCTCCTACCCAGGCTCTGTGGTGGGGTCTTAGGGATAGTCCTGGGGCTGTGCCCCACCCCAACATGCTCAGCCCCTCGCCCAGCTCCAATCTGCTCCTGGATTAGTGTTCTGTGATTAGTTCCCAGAAGCGGACACAATGGTCCAGATGATGACATGATCATCAAACTCCCAAAGGAGATGCCGGATCACAGAGAAGCAAAAATTAATAAAGTCATCTGTGTTATTCATTGTAAAAAAATGTTTTAAGAGGAGGTGACGAGGTCGTTATTTTCAAATGAGGTATGCCTCATAAGGAGAATGAAAAAACGAGACATCCTTACAAATAAGGAAAGAATTTGGTAAATGAAGCCTGTGACCCACCAGGAAAGAAGTGAGTAAGGAGGTTTATACAGATGTGACCCGCGAAAGTCAACAGTTTCCCTGTGTTCAAACGATAACGCGAAAATGGAACGGAAGAGGAGTTCTCATTTGTAAACATAGCCCACGAAGAGAAGACATTTAAGTGCCAGAGAATGAGAACCGTACAAAATTCTCTTGGAGAAAACAATAAAGTAATACCGAGGGATGGACAAGAGCCCTTGGATAATGAAGAATTTTGTAACCTATTTTTGGGAAAGAGAACTCCAAGTCATAAAAATGTCAGGCCACCCTTGAATTCATACCTGACACAAGGAGGGTTGTTGTAAACATCCTGGGAGATTTTGTGTGAGAGAAAGCTCATCATCTAGAAAAGTAGACAAGCAAGAAAAACCCACAAACCTGCAGGGGGACGGCGACAGGGGTGGGGGGCCTAGCCCCTCCACAGTGAGACCATCACAAGGTCACAGCTCCAGAGAGGATCCAGAGTGGCATACAAGTAGACGGTTCGGTGGGAAAGACCCATAAGTACCGCCACGCACTCGTGAAACCAGCTTATGACAAAAATGGGCTTTCAAACCAGAGGAGCAGCACACAACGGAAAGGCTCAGGGCCAACTAGCCATCTGCAAAAAACCGAGATCCCTAACTCACTCTCTCTACCATAACATTTCCAGAAGAACAAACTTTACACGTAGGGACACCTGGGGGGCTCAGTCAGTTAAGCATCTGCTTTTGGGTCCGGCCACAATCCCGGGGTCCTGGGATCGGGTCCCGCATCGGCCTCCCTGCTCAGCGGGGAGTCTGCTTCTCCCTCTGCCTGCCACTCCCCCGCCCCTGCTCACGCTCTGTCTCTCACTCTATCGCAAATAAATAAAATCGTTTTTTAAAAAAATTTTTTAGGGGCACCTGGGTGGCTCAGTGGGTTAAACCTCTGCCTTCGGCTCAGGTCATGATCTCAGGGTCCTGGGATCGAGCCCCGCATCAGGCTCTCTGCTCAGCAGGGAGCCTGCTTCCCCCACCCGCTTCTGCCTGGCTCTCTGCCTACTTGTGATTTCTGTCAAATTAATAAATAAAATCTTTAAAAAAAATTTTTTTAAAGCCTTCAATGCAATGAAAAAATAAAACATAAAAGCTTATGAGGAAACCAGGTGATAAATCTATGTGCATTTTAAAAATATTTCCATACATAAAAATCAATCAAGCTAAATTGAACCGGGAAGTGATGTTTATGTAATACATGTGACAGAAATGTACTGATTTCTTTTTAAAGGAATGTATTGAATTTATTGTCCTCATTAAAACTCCCACTATTCGGAAAATTTACACCAACAGAACATTGGGGCAAAGGACAGCAACAGGCAGTTCAAAGAAAAAGGAACGCAAATTATTTTTAAATTTATGAAAAGGCGTTCAACACTGCTCATCATTTTCAGAGGCGAGCGTAAACTGCAATGAGCTCCCTGTCCCAGCTCACCCGGCAGACAGACGAACAGTTAGATGTTCTGCCACATTTTTCGCAGAAGGTACAGTCTTTCTGGAGGGCAGTACCACAACGACGACACAAATTTTAAGTGCACTTTGAGCTAGTAATTCAGCTCCTGGAAGTTTGTGCTAGAGACAGACTCACACCTGGGATCAGAGAGCTACATACAGGGGTATTTGTTGCAAGACCTATGTATTTTTTATAGTATCGAGAACACGTGAACAAAGACAATGTTTATCAGCCAAGGAGCTGGGTCCTAAGGATGGAGCAGCTACTCAGTGGACCAGGACGTCATTAGGACAAGGCTGATACACGTGTCCTGATGTGGAACATTCCTCAAGCTGTACTGTCAAAAAATCAAGGTGAGAGAAAAATGTGTTAGTACCAACTGTTTGTGGAAAATGTAGCTGTTCGGCAGGCAAGGTGGGAGGGAAGGATGGAGAGGAGGAGAGAGAGACTTTGCATGGATAGCCCAGAAATGGACCGCCATATTTTAGGGGCAAGGAAATTGAGAGACTGGATGGAAGACGTGAGAAGATTTCTATTCCTTTCTATTTCTTTTCTTTTTTTAAGATTTTATTTAATTATTTGACAGACAGAGATCACAAGTAGGCAGAGAGGCAGCCAGAGAGAGGGGAAGCAGGCTCCTGCTGAGCAGAGAGCCCGATGCGGGGCTCTATCCCAGGACCCTAAGATCATGACCTGAGCCGAAGGCAGAGTCTTAACCCACTGAGCCACCCAGGCGCCCCATTCCTTTCTATTTCTGTCCTATTCAAACGTTCGTACGTGCATTCCTTTAGAAATTCAAAACATGAAGACACGTGGATTCGCCAACGTTCACTAGAAATGGTTCTACTCTATCCACACAATATAGAGACTCTAACATGTCATTATCCAGAACACTCATTTCCATTTCTACCATGCTTTTCTCCACCGCCACCCCCCCCCCAAAAGTGTAGGATATTCGTTTTGAAGAGGGGAAACATCATTGACTTGTTATTCAGGTCATCTGGGGCGGGCGGGCGGGGGGTGGGGTGGCGGATCAGAAAAGGGAAGGACATCCCTCGTGCAAAGAACAGGTGCGGAATCTTCTTCACAACCCACATTGTCATCACAGTCAACACTGTGGATGGTAAGTCCTTCCCTATCATCCCCATTTTCAATCGCCCACCACCCTTTCTGGGCGCAAAGGCTGACAGAGTAAAGGGATGGTGGCCTTGTTCGCACAGGGAGCCCCCCAAGCTAGCAAGAGTATGTGAGAGAAGGGGGCTGGGGTCCGCGGAGGGCCTGCTATCCCACATCCCTGCACTTCCAGCAAGGATAACGTCCCACCATGTCGCCCCAGATGTCACACATGGACCACACTGAGATGGTGGGGTGGAGGGATGAAGATGCACAGTGGCAGGCTTGCACAGTGAAATGTGCACAGGGGCCCGGCCGGGAGGATGGTCACGAGGACGGAAGGTCTCCCCGGCCCACCCCCCCACCCCCGGCAGGCCCAGAGCAGCGAATCACAGCGGGGCTGGAAATGGGAGCCACCAGGGTGGGGCTGCTGGTCTCGGGGGGATGGGGGCTGCGGCCCACTGGGAGGTGTGTGTGTGTGTCCCGCCACTCCCCGCCGGTCCCTGCCAGTCCCCACGGCTCTGCAGGGAGGTCTGCCCAGCACGGCCAGTTCTCCCCCTTTTAGGGAGAAGTCAGAAACCCAGATCCTGGAGGTTCTTTATTCAAAATCTCCCTAAATCTTAATGTTCACAATTAAGGTGATTATTTTAACTAAAGCATTGGGCAGTACTAACAAATTGTGACTAAGAAACTAAATTTAGCACGTAGGTTCCCCTTTAGAACCTCAGGCGTAAAAGCCCACAGTCCTACAAGTGTCATCAGATTGGGCAAATCTCATCCTTTGGGGACCAAGAAAGACCCCCAGGAGCCATGTACCGAAAAAGAAGGGGACCTGGTATGTCCAGGTTCTACAGACATCCCTGTTTCCATGGATGAACCCCGTGAAGTCTGTGTGTCTGCTTCGACACATAGTCAGCCTAATCATTACACGGCTCCTCCTGGGACCTGTGGCCCTAAAGAATAAAATGGGGGGAGAGGGAGAAGTATTTGGCTGACACCACGACGGTTATAACGAGTTCTCCAGGAACAAATTCTCATCCCGATGCCATGTGCTGGACTCAGCCTGGTGAGGAGCAGGGACACGCGGCCACTCATGCCCCAGAGGACCGTTAACACGACCTTCCCTCTTCCCTTTCCGTTGCTCCTCTGGATCCTGCACACCCGCCCCTTCTCTAGGACTCGTGAGCAGGAACCGTCTTCCCCTGAAGCTGTAGGGAAGTCCATCCCGGCGTCCCATGCCTCGTACAACAGCAGTGCACGCCACGGAGGAGATCAGTCCCCAGCAGTCGCGGAGCTGGCCCTGACTGGTCCTCCTCAGTCTCATTGCAGGACTCCCCGCTGTGCCCACCACCTACAATGCTCTTCCCCTGGCACCCCGACCACGGGAACCTCGGGTCAGAGCGCAGCCCACACGCCATCACCCTCCACACTGCCAGCTCCTTCCCTGTTTGCCCACAGCACTAACTAGTCCTTGAATTTTTTTGTTTGTTGACATATCTGCTGTGTCAGATCCTCTGGTCCATCTGTACCACAGTCTCACATCTAACACACGCCCAGGGTGTGTGTCTGTCTGTGTAATCCAGATTTTTGCATTTGGATTCTCCCCAAAAGGGTAAGCTTAGTGATAAATTTTTTCAAACTACGTAGGCAGAATGGATGAGGAAACGCAATCATGAATAAATGAATGGATGAACATAGAAAAAATACATACGTACACACTTCTGAAATTATTTATACCCCAAAATCTCCATCGATCACACTTCCGTTTGTTCAGTAGCGTATAAGCGTTATTTTTAAAAACTCCTTCATGAACACTTCTTTGCACTGGGAAGAAGAATGGAGTTTCTGGCGGGACCTAGCGGCTTGGACAGCCCCTTGCAGACCCTGTAACCCTGTGGCACTGACCGATGTTAATTTGCCTCATTTTGCTGATCATTTTGCAATATGTACAGATACTGACTCATGACATCGTACGCCTGAACCTAAAATAATGTTGTATCCATTATGCCTCCATTAAAAGATACATAAATATAGGGAACGGACTGTTGATTTGCACAGAGAAATAACCAGTCTCGGCCAGAGGGAATTACAATCACCATAACCATCCGTATTGGCCTTCTAGGCCTCTGAACAGGGCCACGAGGGGAGCTGACCCGACCTCCCAGTGCCAGGTCGAGCCCAGCTGCTCTGGGTACCCCAGGTCTGGGAGCGGCTGGATAACGGGGATGTAGAAGGTCCCTTTTCCTCATTAGAGAAGTTAAATAAACGGCACATGGGTGAACTTTGTAAATCCCCGCAATTTCTCCGCTGGAGCCATGTATGGCTTACGTCTATCAACCACCGTGCTTCCCAGCGCCATCCCCGGAGTGGAGCATGTACTCAGTGGCCTGGGCCTGGGGAAAGGCTTAATGCCGTCCTTCCTCCAAAATGAAAGTCCACGGTCACAGATAAACATAGATAATAATGAAGGCTCAGAACGATCTAGAGTTGTCGTTCAATGATTTACAGAACTGAATACCTATCTACATGGTAGAGACACACATCTGGTCAATGCCTCGTTGCCTGGGCTAGTGTGGACAGATAAGCCGATGACGGTGCCCCCAGGAGCCGCCGTGTGGCAGGCGGGCCGTGCTCACCGATTCCGCTCCTGTGTGACCCACGGCGCATGGTCAGGCCCACCCCGGTTGAGCATCTCCCACGCGGGACACGGTGTGGGGTCACGGCAAGACAGGGAGGCCTTGCGAGTCCTGGCATGACCTTAAGACGGCAAGTCTGGAGTGGCCGCCGTGGGAACAAGGGGCCCTCCCAGAGGCCGGCCCCACGTCCTGGGCACACCTGCTGCTTAGCCCCTTCCATGCCCTCGTGTTCCCCACATGCCCTTATGTGTCTGAGCCCACTGAGAGCTGCTGAGGTCACTGCCACATCTCACCGGCGACCTCAGGCAAATCACCTGCCCTCACCGGAAGCCCCCCTCCTGCAGGAGAGGGCTGTGTGGGGACCCCACAGAATCCATGTCTGAGCACCCACTATGCTGCCAGTTTTCAATGCGGCTCCATGTTCCCCCAGAATTCACGGCGACAGCTCACAGAGCCATTCCCTGTGGGGTGCGGTCTAGTGGTTTGCAAAGGCTCCCCCTCCAGGAACGGGCTCCCTGCCTGTGTCTGTGTCTGTGAGTGGGCGCCCTGGACAGGGCCTGGGCTAGGCTTTCCCCACTGGGGCTCCTCCCAGGACCCTGAAGGTCGGTGCCCCCAGAAGCAGAAAGGAAGGCGGCCTCCTGGTGGGGGTGCCGCATGGACCATGGAGCTGGGGTCAGACATCCCTGCAGGATGTAGGGAGAGCAGATGATGGAAGGAACAGAGTAAGAGGAGGAAGAGGGGAGACAGGGGAGAAAGAGAAGGTGAGGCAGAGAGAGTGAGAGACAGAGAGAGAAGGAGACAGTGAGAGACAGAAAGAGTGAGACAGTGAGACAGAGAGAGATAAAGAGAGACAGAGAAGCAAAGAGACAGAGACAGTGAGAAACAGAGAGATACAGAAACAGACACACAGAAACACAGAGAAATAGAGACAGAGACAGTGAGAGACATGGAGAGAGACACAGAGAGGCAGATAGACACGGAGAGAAGGAAGGAAGGGAGGAGGGAAAGGGGAAGGAAGAAAACGCAAGCAGTAGATTTTCGGCCACAAGGGAACACCCACGGTCATGTCCGGGGCGCGCCTGCCTCTGTCATTATGGTGACGAGGGCGGGAGGAGGCTCAGGTGGCAGACCGTCAACAGCGTGGGGGCGGCAAGGAGGACAGGAGAGACCCCAAGACGCAGGAAGGGAGACAGGAAGGGAGCCCGTAGGCGCGGACGTCGGCAAGGGGGCTGAGCAGCTCCAGCCCTCCCCGCTGCTGGCCACGCTCATCTGCCACCATCTCGTCTCCGCGGTATAAGTTACGGGGAAACTAAGTCAGCTTCGGCCCATGATAGGGCGTGAGAGAAGCAACGCTTCCATGTGGAGCAGAGACTGAATTCAAACCGCTCCTTTCAGCGGTGGGTCAAGGCCTAGGTGCACACAAGAGGATGTGCGTGCATGTGTGTGTGTGTACATGCATGTGGGTATGGACATGTGTGCACACGTGTGGATGTGTGTGCCTGGTGTGATGTGTGCACACGTGTGGGTGTGTGTACCTGGGTGTGATGTGTGCACATGTGTGGATGTGTGTACCTGGTGTGATGTGTGTGGATGGTGTGGATACGTGTGTGGGTGCCACGTGGCCAGGGTACAACCTGGAAACCGCTTCCTGGCTTCCTTTTCCACGCCGGGCAGCAGCCTGGGTCTTACACCTGTCTGCCCGCTGACACCCTCCCTCACTCTTGTCCACTGGAAAACCAGCAGGAGCCTTAGCCGACCCGGTGGGAAGGGGAGAGCCTCAGGGCAGATGCACATGCGCCCCTTAGCATGACACCCGAACCATGGAGCCCTGATTTCTTTCCTCTGCACTTTGGTTGGGGAAAGGGGAGCACACAGAATTCATGGCCCTCACACTTTTTCCAACAGAAGACTTAACTTGGGCGTGTGGGTGGGAGAGAAACGGCAGCACCAGCCATGAAAACAAGTAGTTCAGTCTGTGCCCCCCACCCTCCAGGATCACCTGCAAAGAAGAAGGTCCAGCCCCACGACTGAGGTCCTGGCACTCTCAGCAGAGGCCTGGCCTTGTGGCTGGGGGGCCTGGGGATGCTGGCTATGCCCGTAGGTTCTGGATGGTGCCCAGGAGGGGGCCGGGCTGCAGGGACAGAGGCGGTGGGAGCTCTGAGTCTGGGTATGCTCCCCAGTGGGTCAGGTTTCCTCGCATGGCTCCCAAGCATGGGCGCTGGGACCTCGACGGGTTCCTCACCCCCACACACAGGGGAGCCAAGGGTACCGCGGCCACAGGGCCTTCCTACTGCTCACCAGACCCCCTTCTTCCCCAAGCCTGTACCTGCGACGTGGCCACACCACTCAGGGACAGCTTGCAGACCGAGGACTCGCATTGGCCCACGGACAGTGAGCCCCAGCTGGGATGGGGACAGAGAGGACAGAGCCCTAAGTCAGCTTGGAGACACACGGCAGGAGTCAGGGCAGCAGACAGAAAGCCAGTACCTCCCTTCATCCTAAGGCGGCAGTGACCAAGAGCCAGAGGCAGCTGCAGACAGCAGTGTCTGACACCAGGATGAGCAGAGGTGCCGGGAGACAAAGGGCCGCCAGCCGGGGACAGAGGGGCCTGCAGCTGGGCCGCCCTACGCAGGCCCCGGAGACAAGCGACCCAACCGTGTGGGGACCCCGGCGCCAGGCGGGCGGACAGGCGGTGGACAGCGCCGGAGGACGCTCCCTTACCTGGATGGGCTGGCAGCCTGGAGAAGGCTCCATGCACCTGCACACAAAAGACGAGAGCGTCAGAGACCCGGGACGGCCGCGCAGGCACAGAGACCTAGCCCGACCTCGGAGACAGCCCCTGGGAGACGATACCTGGAAATCGCAGCAGAGCAGTAGCAGCCAGAAATGCCGGCCCCAGAGCAGCTTCCTCATGGCTCCCGGGGGGTCGGGACACGATTCCGCCACGTTCCCGAGCTCTGCGGCCAAGCGTGCGCCCTAACTTTCACGGCCCCGGGAAAGGGACATTTTCACAGGATCCAGGTGGGGAAAGATCTGCTTCTCTGTAGTGGGTGAAACACAGCCGTCCTGCCCGCTCACAGGCGTCTCTTCCTTGTCCGGGAGCCTGACAGTGTTGGGTGCCGACGCCTCGGGAGGGTGACCCAAAGCTCTGCGGGGCCAGCGTCAGCGTCTGGGCTGCCCTTCCTCTCCGGACTCCCGTTCTGCCTCCAGCCAGGCTCGAACTGGCCCCTCTCTCCTTGCCTGAAGCAGGCAGCGCGAGGAGACTCTCAGAGACGCTGGTCCGTGCGCCCCCGTGTGCCCCCCGTGCACCCCCCCGCTGGCCCCGTGCACCCCCCGGGCCGGCTCCTTCCTTCACCCTGACTCAGCCCCAGCACGGGCCAGAGGCAGTGATGTCAGGCTCTCCACTGTCAGGCTCTCTGCTCAAACTTTGTCCAGACGGCTTCTCTATTTATACCCCTCGCTCCGGCGTCCTTCCTGGGTCCTAACACCGGTCTGTTGAGAACGTCGGGCCTGAGCAGGCTCAGCGTCCGGGGACAGCAGAGGCTTCCCACCAGCAACCACCAGGTCAGAGCCACAGTCCCTAATGAGAAATCCCACGACAAACCCTAAACTGTGTTGACAGCTGAGCCTTGTTTGTCCGAAGGAAGATAGAAGGTGATACACAGATGGAAACGGAAAGTAAGCCACACCCGCGTGCCCCCAGATAAGTGCTGACCACACTGTTCTCGTTAACCCTTTCAGAGGCGGGTGAACGCTCTGGGAGGGTTTATAGGGTCCTCGGGGTCCTCATGCCAAACCCCAAATCCCCCCGCCCCCCGCATGCAGGAGTCAAACCCTGAGTTGCCGGGGCCTCAGTTTACTCAAGACCAGAAGTTAATCCAATCTATCCCAATCCACGTTCACACACATGCTCACACTCACAGCTCACACTCACATGCTCACACACATGCTCCCACAATCATACAAGGCACTCATTCACACACGCTCACGAAACTCATACACACACGTTCACACAAGGCTCCCATGCATGTGCACACACACACACACACACACACACACGATCGGAGTCAGCACTGTAGTTTGCTCCATGATTTTTTCCCACGCCTGCCTCCCGGGCCGTCTCCAGCAGCTGCGAGCTGTGTGCTCTCAGGGAAATGACTGACCCTCCCTGTGCTTCCAACTCCTTGTCTCGGGGAAGGGAGCAGCCACTCCTACCCCCCAGGGAGGTGACGCATACAAGGCCCCCAAGGCCGTGCTTGGGAGCTGGAGAACACACTATAAACCTTGCGAGGAGAAACTGTCACCCAATAAACGTCGGTGTGATGACAAGTCCCAAGTAGACAAGAACATCGCGAAATGTTAGCTAAGAGCACTCTTTCCTTCGTCCTGACTTTAAATGGAATAAAGTCCCGAATCCAAGCACTTCCTAAAGAGGATAAGAAGATGGCTTCCAGTCTCCACGGGAGAGCAGAAACCCAAACCTGGATGTCAAACGTCAGGCAAGTGGGCAGGTGGCAGCCCTGAGCCTTCCCGCCTGGCTGCGGAAGGTTCCAGATCACCGCTGGCAGCGGCTGCATCCCTCGTGCACCGGTGAGCCCCGAGCCCCAGACTCCGGCGTTCAAGCCGAGACAGTAGCCAGCTGCCCAGTTCGCCACCTGTGTCCTCGCTCCTCCCGCCGCCTCCAGACGGACGTGGCCACATGGACGCCCCTTCCCAGCCTTCACCAACCACCTCTCCACGGGCCGCTGTCTGTGTGAACCTCTCCCGTTTCCACGGCGGAACAAAGCAGCCTGTGCCCCCTTTTGATCTCTGGGGTGCTGTCAGATCATGGAAGCCCCCAGACCCACGGCCGGCATAAACGCTGCAGATAAAGTGAACCAGGCAGCCCACCCTGCAGGTGTCTACACTCACCGGGGACTGGCGTTTGCCCAGAACCCCAGACCACCTACTTGTGCTACTTCGCATCACCTGTCCTCCCACATCTCCTCCCACGTTGAGAGTGACGCCCCTTCACCTGAAGTGCCGTTTCCCGGCAGGACAGACTTTGGAGGCAGTGCAGGCGGGCTCAGGGCTGGGGCCTCAGCACTGCGAGTCCCCGTGAGCCTCTGGCCGGTCCGGAGCAGCATTCTGGCCCCAGGGCTCCCTCCCTGACGCCCTTTCCTGCTCCTTTCCTCCACGTCACCTTTCCCTGTCTGATAGTCTTTTCGAGTTCAGCCCTCATTCCCCCGCTGTGCGTGTCTCCCCACAACTAAGCCCCGCGGGAGCAGCGACGTTCTTCTGTCCTCAGCCCCAAGAACAGGGCTCAGCACTTACCCCTGGTGTCACCGAGCTGTCGGACACCCGGCTGCACCTGTAAGTCCAGGCAGCTGGTTCGATTCACATGCCCGGTGAAACGGTCCCCACAGTCAGTTACCATCTCTCATGTCCCTAGAGACACACACAGAGGAACAGAAAACAATGTTTCTTCCCTGTCCTGAGAACTCCTAGGATCTGCTCTCCACGAGGACCCTGTAAAGCGCACAGCCGTGTTGCCACACTGGGCGTGCATCCCGGTGTTCATCTCACCCATTCGGGCGTTGTGAGCACCCTCCTCCACTCCTCCTCCCCCCTTCTGCTGGCCCCACACCTGATCTCTCATTCCAGGAGTTGCGGCTTTGTTCTGCTCTGTCCTGAGTCCCCATGAAAGGGAAATCATAAGGCACTTGTCTTTTTCTGTCCAACATATTTCACCCAGCTTAATGCTGGGTCATTTATTGGAATTAATGCAATTAATTACTG
The DNA here is from genome assembly GCF_902655055.1 of Lutra lutra. Lineage (NCBI taxonomy): Eukaryota > Metazoa > Chordata > Mammalia > Carnivora > Mustelidae > Lutra > Lutra lutra. The sequence goes on from NC_062289.1 coordinate 78,833,041, forward strand.
CATAATGACATCTGCAGGGACAGCAGGACATTAATGCAATGTCGGCTGAGCCGTACAGCATGGCATATACACCCTACATCTTCTGGACCCATGCCCCCCCGACAGACAGGCTGGGTCTGGGTCTCGGGCACCACACGTGACGCTGTGATGAACGTGTGGGTGCAAGTGTCTCGTCAACACAGGGTTCTCATTTCCTTGGGATGTGTTCCCAGACATGGAATCGCTGGGTCACATAGCCTAGTACACAGGGTTTCAGCATTTAGTACTCCCTGAATGAGCGCCTGTGTGTTTGACTTAAAAGAAAAAGTGTGTTTGGTAAAAGTCTATCAGCTTTGTATTGAGGTAGACGTTAACTGTTTTCAGTGGGACCTTAACATCACTTAAATGTGGATCTAAAGAGAATCACAGGGGCGCCTGGGTGGCTCCGTGGGTTAAAGCCTCTGCCGTTGGCTCGGGTCATGGTCCCAAGGGTCCTGGGATCGAGCCCCGCATCGGGCTCTCTGCTTAGCCGGGAGCCTGCTTCCTCCTCTCTCTCTGCCTGCCTCTCTGCCTACTTGTGATCTCTGTCTGTCAAATAAATAAATAAAATCTTTAAAAAATAAAAAAATAAATAAAGAGAATCACAGAAGCAAGTAGAATGGGCTCAGCAGGGACCAGACAAGTAAGGTCTGAGGACTCACCGGAGTGACTCAGTGCAGTGACTGTAGTTGAGAAGAGCGAGTGGTGTAATTCAGATGTGCTGTGAGAGTAGAACCTGTGTGTTCTCACCAAAAAAGCACATAAATAAATAAGCAAATAAGCCAGGTGCAAAGTGAGGTATGTGTTAATTCTACTGTGGAAATCCCTCCGTCTCTACACATATCAAACATGTATGTATCCAAGCATATACTTCAAAGAGAATCATCTTATTTGTTGATTTTACCTTAATGAAGCTGAAAAGGGGAAAAAGGAAATGACCCCCAAGCCCTCAGCAGGCTCCCTGTTGCACAGGCGTTTCCAGGCATGAAGCTAAGCACGAAGCTGGCTGAAGGTGGAGACATAACTGGGTGACTTATGCAGGGACAGCAGGTGCCAAGTGGACACGTGCCCTTGTGCCCACAGGAGGACAGCCGGGGACCTCATGGAGGGCACAAGGAGCTGCTCAGATGCTTAGGAGGTGGGAAAGTCTGTGCAGACCGCGAGTTCTTAACACTCGTTCTCTTCACCCTGACCCCTCCCATAGCCACACCACCTTACAGAAACCAGCGGATCCGTGAGGAGCTGCGTGTGTCCCATGTGGCTGGACCCGGCCATGTGCTAGGGTGTGCGGGCAGCACACAGGTGCTGTAGAAACTGAGGGGCTTAGAGAGCTGAGGAGGTGAACTCAGCCAGGACGAGCTGGGAAGGAGTCAGGGAATTCTTCCTCTTAGGGAAAGGAAGAACATTCTGGAAAAACCTATGAAGTGGGCTAGCACCCTGGATGCAGCGTGGGGTATATCACGGACAGGCAGAATTCCTGCCGGCCCAGGTCCCGGCCCCTTCGGTGGACAGAAGCATGTGTCTCCTTCTGCAGAACACTTCCTTCACCCGCCCACGTGCTCCCACTGGGACTGCGGGTGCCACGGCGGGCAGAGGACCGGCGGGAGCACTGTGAGTGTCCCGGCCCGTGCACACCTGTCCATTGCACACCTTGATATCACTGGTGCCTTCCCTGGGGCAGATACCGACCCCGGGACAGATACCTTCCCCCACTGCTAACCCGGAACAAACTTAAATACGGCTTTTGTTTTTTTTAAAGATTTTATTTATTTATTTGACAGACAGAGATCACAAGCAGGCAGAGAGGCAGAGAGAGAGAGAGAGAGGGAAGCAGGCTCCCTGCTGAGCAGAGAGCCCGATGCGGGGCTCGATCCCAGGACCCTGAGATCATGACCTGAGCCGAAGGCAGCGGCTGAACCCACTGAGCCACGCAGGCGCCCCGGTACGGCTTTTGATAGCCATTTTTTTCTCACTAAAAGGAAAGAATTACCAACGGTAGAAAAAATGGGCAAACAAGGGGGAAATTTGATGGCATCAGCCGAGCCCCTGGATCCTGCTATACCGAAAGTCAGTTCACTGACGGGACCAATCAATGCACGTTTGGGCTCAAGCAGTTATGAGCTTGGTTTCTGTCCCTTGTAATTAGGAGCCCTGGTCAATTCAGGAAACCACAGTAATTTGCCATTCAACAAAACACAGACACAGAGGGAAAGGGGCAGGAGCCGGGGCTGGGGGAAGAGACACTCCACCCCTCTGGTCTGGGTCCTGCATGCCCCTGCTTCAGCTCCCAGCCTCGTTGCTTAGTTGCTTAGTCCCGCCATTTCAGGGCAATCAGCACCATCAGGATGGCTTCCCCCATCCACCAGGCATGTCGACCCCATGGTCTCGGATATCCACATACAGGCTTCAAGAGTCAGTGACGACTCTGCTTGGATGTGCACATGGGAACTTTGAGGGGTAAAGTAAACCGTTTAGTTGGTGAGGAACTTCCTTCCACCAGGAAGATGCAGGGCAGACATTGCTAACTGCCCCTTTCCCCCCTTTAGTCTCTCTATGCAGGATCCCAAGTGTATTTGATTAATCCAAGTGTATTTAAGCTCAGTTAAAAGTGTTCACTTCCCACAGATGGCCAACAGACACGAGAAGATGCACAACGTCCCTCATCATCAGAGAAACACCAATCAAAACCACGATGAGATACCACCTCACACCGGTCAGAATGGCTAAAATTAGCAAGTCAGGAAATGACAGAAGTTTGTTGGCGAGGATGTGGAGAAAGGGGAACCCTCCTACACTGTTGGTAGGAACGCAAGCTAGTGCAGCCCCTCTGGGAAACAGCACAGAGGTTTCTCAAAAAGTTGAAAGTAGAACTATCCCATGACCCAGCAATCCCATTACTAGGTATTTACCCAAAGATACAGAAATAGTAATTCAAAGGGCTACATGCACCGTGAAGTTTATAGCAGCAGTATCTACAATACCCAAACTATGAAAACAGCGTCCATTGACATATGAATGGATAGAGATGTGGTGTATGTAGACAATGGAATAGTATGCAGCCATGAAAAAGAATGAACCCATGCCATTTGCGGTGACGTGGATGGAGCTAGAGAGTGTAATGTTGAGTGAAATAAGTCAGTCAGAGAAAGATAAACACCAGATGGTCTCACTCATGTGGAATTAGGAAACAAAACAGAGGAGCGAGGGAGACAAGGTGGAGGGTAGGCGACAAACAGACTGGTAACCACAGAGGACACACTGCGGGTCACAGGCGATGGGGATGAAGGAGCGCACGTGTCATGAGGACCACGGGGTAATACATGGAAGTACTGAATCGCTACATTGTGCACCTAAAACTGACATAACACTGTACGTTAACTAAGTGGACTTTAAAACTTTAAAATTTAAAACTTTTAAAATTTAAAATTTAATTTTTTTTTAAACAAATAAAAGGGGATTTGGAAGCTTGGGGGAAAAAATGATAGCTTCCCTTCCAGCCAGGGTGGACGTTTGGCTACGAGAGAAAGGCGCAGGAGGAAGGTCTGGCACAGGCTCCGGAGGCAAAGCTTTGAAAGGCCAGTCCCTTTGGACCTTTGTTCTTCCTGAAGGCTTCCGACCGTGACCGTTTATTCTGGCTGGAAGACGGCAGTGGTAAACGGAGGGGGAGTGGCTCTCAGGCTCTCCTGGGAATGGAAACTACCTGCTTTTCACCCTAGGACATACAAAGCTGGAAAGAGCGTCACCTTCCACCATTAGAACAGCCCCTACTCTAAAAAATCATCACTTTTCTGGACGCCCACCAGTGAGCAGGGCCCGGGGAGCTTGCCCAGCCCCAAGTCCACGGGAAAGGGGGACTCGAGCACTGGCTTGCATGTGGCAGGGAGCAGGAGGAACACGGAGCCCCAGCAGGTGAGAAGAATGCAGTGAAAGACTTGTGGCGAGTTTGGAAAGGCAGGTGCGGGCTGGTGTGAGAGCCGGGCCCTGGCAGCTGCAGACAAAGGGGAGCATGCTCCCCGTCTCTGTGACTCGGCAGCCCTCCAAGGAAAGACGGGCGGCGGCTCTCAGAGGGACACATGCCCCACCACGTGGAGCAGGATGCCTGCCTTGACCTTTCTCCCCAATGAACAAAGTCCTTAAGTCTCTGGGAGGAGGACAGCTGAGGCCGCACCCCAGGGCACAGGGGGTATACCTTTGCAGCTGGAGGAAGGCAGAAGACACGAGCCCCCAAGGCACCAAAATAGCAGGCCGCTGAGCCTGCCCTTGGACCAGGGACACAGAATTCCCACACCCCCCACCTCATCCTAGGCTAGCCAGCAGCAGCATCCTGTCACGCCAGAGGCCAGAGCACAACAAGGGACCCTCTGACCTCCTGGCACACGAGGAAGGCGTGAGGCCGAGGTGGAGCAGGGACACGGGGACACGTCCTCTGCCAAACCAAGGCCCACCCCAGAGCAAGACAGTGCCAGCGGGATCAAGCCAGCCCTGCAGGGATGACGACACAGCAGGAGAGCCCTAACCCAGCTTCACGCCAGACTAGCACACACACTCCCACACACATATATGTACACATACCTACACATGTATGTACACATACCTACACACATACACACGCACATGCACACGCCTATGTGTGTGTACACAAGCTGTGACATGCACGTGCCTGTGTGCAAACACACAAGCCCACATGCAACCACGCACACAGCCCCACACATACACGTGTGTGCATATGCATGTGTGCCTGTGAACATGTGTGGGATCACACACACACAAATGGCTTACCAGAAAATAGCTGTGCCTGTGTCCTGGCATGAATACCATGTAGCGCGGTGTCCATGGTCTTACACATGATGCCCAGCATTCGTTCTAAAATAATGACACACACAACAAAAAACGAAAACCAATCCATCATCCAGAGACAAAGCAATCACAATTACAAGACAGAAAATTTTGAATAACTGTGACCACCACGATCAATCCCTTAGTGGAAAAGGAGGACATCACTCATGGGCAAATGGAAATGACAGGAAGAAATACATATTTCAAGCAGAAATGGTATCACTGAAAATAAAATGGGTAACAGAGCAAGAACTCCTTTGAGCTCATCAGGAGACTCGACACACTCAGGGAAATGGCCAGTGAACCTTACGATAGGACTATTAAAATCACCCGGACTGGTGCACAAAGTGAAAATTAAAAGAATAATTAAAAAAAAACAGCAGGAAGGGGCAATGTCATAATATCAAACAATCTAACACTTGTATAATTGAAATTCCAGAAGTAGAAGTGTGCAAAGGAGAACAAAAAATGTTTGATGAGAAAATGTACAAGAATGTTCAGAACTAACTACGTATATCCAGTTACAGACCCAAGAATCTTGGACAGTCCCAACCAGACAAATACCTCGCACCGCACACACAGCCCTGGACACATGACCATCAAACTCTGAGAAATCAGACATTCAAGAGAGATGGCGAAGGCCGAGGAGGGAGAGTATAGACAGAGGCACAGAGATGAGTGACAGTGGGCTTCTGGCCAGAAACGACAATTGCTGAAGGACGATGCAGGGAAGTATCTGATGAGTGGGGTGCGGGGGAGGGGGGGCTGCCAGCCCAGAGCTGTGTGTCCAGCAACCGGATCTGATCTCTAGCTACACCTCTGTCTGTATCCACATGTGGTCGCGTCTTTCAGAACGACGGGGAGGGCATGGAATGGGGGGCTGAGGAGTGACTCCCCATGGGAATAGAATTTCATCAGCGAGGGGAGGGTGAAAATCATCCTGTCTGAAATCTGAAATCCTCTCCTATCGTCTGAAATCAGATAGTGGGGATGGTTGTACTTGTGAATATACTTGTGAGTACATTTGTGAATATACTTGTGAATACCCTTATGAATATACTCATGAGTATACTTATGAACATACTTGTGAGTATACTTGTGAATATACTTGTGAATATACCTGTGAGTATATTTGTGAATATACTCACGAATACCCTTGTGAAAATACCCATGAGTATACTTGTGAATATACTTGTGAGTACACTTGTGAATATATTCATGAATACCCTTGTGAATATACTCATGAGTACGCTTGTGAATATACTTGTGAGTATACTTACGAATACACTCATGAACATACTTGTGGAAATACTTGTGAATATACTAATGAATACCCTTGTGAATACACTTGTGAATATACTCATGAGTATATTTATGAATATACTCGTGAGTATACTTGTGACTATACTCATGAATACGTTCGTGAGTACATTTGTGACTACACTCATGAATGTACTTTGTACTCAAGAAAACACTGATGAGAAGACTTGTGAGTACACCTATGAATGCCTTATGAATATACTTGTGACTATACCTGTGACTATGCTAAATATTGTGAATATATAAAATATCACTGAATTTCATGAATGTTGAATTTTTCGTCTGAATTTTAAAATGATTGAATTTTACATTTTAATACGTGTGCTGCCAAAGCAAGCTGAATTTTACATTTTAAAAAAGTGAATTTTATTCCATGTTAATTATATTTCAATTTAAAAAATGAAAGAGAAAGAAACACTTTTTTAGATGAACACGAGCTGGAAGAACCCATTACCAGCAGAGGGATTCCGTAGGCAGAGCGACATGACTCTAGACAAACCTGGATCTACATGAAGAAGTGAAGATGTCCAGAAAGAATTACAGTTGATAGGAGTAGGAAAGACACTTTCTCTTATTTTTGATTGCTGTAAAATGAAAAATGACTAAAGGGAAAAAACAGAATGTGCTCTGGGTTGACAGCATATGTAAATGTAAAGGGTAGGGGAAAACCCCAAAGGCCGGCAGGGAGAAGGTGGGAATACAAGCTGTGAGGCATGTACACTAGGTATACTATGCAGGAAGTGGTCCACGATTATGGAATGTAGTATGTGATTATTTAAAGAGATGTATCAGGGCACCTGGGTGGCTCAGTGGGTTAAGCCTCTGCCTTTGGCTCAGGTCATGATCTCAGGGTCTTGGGATCAAGCCCCGTATCAGGCTCTCTGCTCAGCAGGGAGCCTGCTTCCCCCTCTCGCTGTCTCTGCCTGCCTCTCTGCCTACTTGTGATCTCTCTCTCTCTCTGTGTGTCAAATAAATAAATAAAAATCTTAAAAAAACAAAAATTTTTTAAAAAGAGAGAGATGTATCTTACACTAGCCACCAAAAAGCCATTTAGCAAACCTTAGGGCAACCACTGGGAAAAAATGTTATAGAGCTATAAATAATAAGCTAATAATAAAGCACAAAATGGAATCATAACAAATTCTGAATTAATCCAAAAGCAGCAAAAAAGGATAAAAGCAGGACAGAAAGAAAAAAAAAAAACAGATAAAACAAAGAGAAAATAATTGGGAAGAATGGCAGATTTAATATTAATTGTATCAATCATTGCATTGAATTTAGATGATCTGAACACACCAAATAACACAGAGACGCTCAGACTGCATAAAACAGAAAGGCCCAAGTATACACTGTGAATCTTAAATATAAAGACTTAACTTGCTTAAAAGTAAACATAGATAGGAAAAATGTATCTTGCAAACAAAATAAAAGAAAACTGGAATGGCCATGTTATCAGACAAAGTAGACTTCGGAAGAGCAGTTATTTTCAGGGAGAAAGAGGATCGTTATATAAGGACCATGGGATAAATTCGACAACAACACATATATATCTAACTGAGGAATTACAAAATACACAGTGCAAAAACAGCTACAGTTGAAAGGAGTAATAGACAAGCCCACGGCTATTTCCAGAGATTCCCCTCTTGGTAATCAATAAAGTACGTAGACAGAAAATCACTAAGGAAGAGCTGACAGACATTATTGACCTAATTGGCTTAATGACGTTTATAGAACACTCAACAACAGAGAAATGACATTCTTTTTAAGTGCGCACAATACATTCATCGAAATAGACTGTATTCTGATCCATAAAAAAAGCCTCAACAAATACAAAACATCAAAAGCTTTAATATAAAGCATGCTCTCTAATCATAATAGAGTTAAACAAAAATCCAAATGAAAGAAAGATGTCTGGATTTAAGGTGATGAAATGTTCTAAAATTAGATTGTGGCGATGATTACGTTGTTCAGTCAATTAACTAAAAAATGCTGAGTTGTATGGTTTAAACGGATGAACTCTGTAGTATATAAATTCCTAGAACAAACAAGTGAGCTTAGTAAGGCCACACAAGAAATATGGCCAACATAAAAAATTTATTGGATTTGGTAGGCTAATAATGAATGATTGGACATTAAATTATGAAAAAGGTGATTTGTAATGGCACCCAAATAAAAGAGGCATACATCCAACAGAGTATGTACAGAACGCACCTACATAAACGGAAAAGGTCTACTGTGTCCTCGGGTTGGATATCTGAGCCAATCCTCTCTCAAATAATCCCACTCAAGTCCCAGTCAAAATCCAACCAGGATTTTTTTTTTTATAGAAATCAATAAGCTAACTCTGAAATTTATCTGGAAAGGCAAAGAAACTCAAATAATTTTCAGGCTTTTTTGAAAAACATATACAAAGTGAGAACACTTCTATACCGACTGCAAGACTTCCTACAAAGGTGCTGCCCTCGACAGAATGTGATACCAACAAACACTTAACATACCCTGGATGGACGGAACAGAAGAGAGAACGCCGACACCACTCCGTGATCTCCAGCAGAACGGCAGGGATCGGGATGGAGAAAGGAGGGCCTTTTGAACATGTGGATTGGAACAACTGGATGTCCTCACCCAGGGGGAAAGATACTGGGGGCACCTGGGTGGCTCAGTCAGTTAAGCCTCCAACTCTTGATTTTGGCTCAGGTCATGATCTCAGGGTTGTGAGATCGAGCCCCATATCGGCTTCATGCTCCAGGCATGGCAGGAGTCTGCTGGGGATTCTCTCTCTCCCTCTGCCTCTGTCCCTTCCTCCCTCCAAAACAAACAAACAAACAAAAACAATGAAAAAGAAACATGCCCATAGGCTGAGCCGCTGGTGTGTTCAGTTACTTGCACTTGAGAATGATGTCTAACGGATACAGTTGACATGCTGATTGGGGCCTCATCTTGACTATTTCTCTTAGACAATTTCTCAGTCCAGAGTGAGTTTTCCGCTTTGTCTCTGGACTCAGCTGCTTGAACAGTCATGGGGCACCTAACAACAAGTCCATTTTCATTAACAGCTGGGATCTTGAGAGACAGTGAGGCACCAAGTAATCATCGTCTATCATTACTACGACCATCATCATATGAGCAATTAGCATATCATCGAGCAAGCAGTACAGTTTGCCATTTAGGAGTGAAATCAGCTGCAGCGAAAAAGACAATCTATCATCCTGCACCTTTTAGAAGATCACGCTGAACGACTGTAGCGAAACTAATAATTAATTCTTTACTCTCTGTCTCTGCAAGTAACTACGTCAAGCTCCATAGAAACCTTCAAAGATGGTACTGCATTTCAAGAGAGTCACTACTGGGAGAGTCTGGACCAAAAATAATTGGCCCCTGGATTTCCTGAAGATCAGACCAATGGCTTTAAACCAGAGATATTTCTATTTGAAACCTCATTGAATTTCATCACAGTCTTGTCCCTGATTAGCCTAAAATAACTCAAACTGTAAGCTACTATCATGATGCCCTTCCCCAACCTCATGCTTTAAGACTGTGTCAATCATGGGGCGCCTGGGTGGCTCAGTGGGTTAAAGCCTCTGCCTTCGCCTCAGGTCATGATCCCAGGGTCCTGGGATCGAGCCCCGCATCGGGCTCTCTGCTCGGCGGAGAGCCTACTTCCTCCTCTCTCTCTCTGCCTGCTTCTCTGCCTACTTGTGATCTCTGTCAAATAAATAAATAAAATCTTTAAAAAAAAAAAAAAAAAGACTGTGTCAATCAGGGTGCTCTCCCCTGCAGAGGGAAAAAATCCAACTCAAAACAGACTAAAAGAACAGGGAAGGGACTCCTGGGTGGCTCAGTGGGTTAAGCGTTTGCCTTTGGCTCAGGTCATGATCTCAGGGTCCTGGGATCGAGCCCCTCATCGGGCTCCCTGCTCAGCAGGGAATCTGCTTCTCCCTCTCCCACTCCCCCTGCTCGGGCTCTCTCTCTCTCTCTCAAATAAATAAATGAAATCCTTAAGAAAAAAAAAAAAAAGAACCAGGATAAAATGTTCCATTTTTACTCAAGCTGGGAGAAGGCCAGAGGCCAGCAGGACCACATGCAGGACTCAGTCAAGCTCACTGGGAAGTTCACTCCTGTGTCTCAGTCTTTACTCACCTTCCTTGGACTCCCTTCTCTAAAAATGGAGAGAGAGCAGCAGAAACAGTAGGTGTGTGGGTAAATGTAGCGTACTGTCCTTCCCTTCAAAATGTTTAAACATCTTTGACAGCCCAAAGCGAAAACAAAAACAAAGACAAAGACGTGGCTGCTGGACCCTTTAATGCCGACACACAGAGCACGCAAGTCAACCATGCATACCGAGACTCGAAGAGAGAGATTTCTGGGGTTTTTAAGACTGTATTTATTTATTTGAGAGAGAGCTTGCGCTAACCAGATCAGCTAGGTGAGGCAGAGGGAGAAGCAGGATTCCCGCTGAACAGGGAACCCGATAGACACAAGGCTTGATCCCGGAACGCTGAACCAACCGAGCCACCCACACACCCCAAGAGTCGAGATTTCTATATTCAAATTGAAGTTGTAAAATACTGATCCTAATTAGACCGTGAAAAGTGGAGGATGTACTCTGTAATCCCTACAGCAACCATTAAAAGGTTATACAAAGAGATAGAGTCAAACTGAAAAAAAAATAAAACGAAATGCTAAATATACTCCAATCAACCAAAAGAAGTCAGGAAAGAGGAAACAAGAGGAACAAAAAAGAAACCAACAGAAAAAGTGCGTATGAAACGGTAGACCTAAGTCCAAACTCACTGATAACAAAGTGGTGTATGAGAACTGCAATGACCTCAGTACCTGCTCTCGGCAGGAGACTCACGTCAAACATAACGAGACAGGTCAGTGAGAGGAGAACGGAAGAAGATATGCAAACATGAATCCGAAAGAAAAGAAAAGCTGGACGGGTTGTGTTAATATCAGACAAGACAGACTTCAGAACAAAGGAAATTAGCAAAGACAGAGAGGAATCACACATGCATAAAAGAGTCAATTCACCAAGAAGACATAAGGACACTAAATGTGCGGGCGCCTGGGTGGCTCAGTCAGTTAAGTGTCTGCCTTTGGCTCACGTCACGATCCCAGGGTCCTGGGATCAAGCCCCGTGTCAGGCTCTCTGCTCAGCGGGGAGCCTGCTTCTCCCTCTGCCCCTCCCCTTGCTTGTGTGCTCTCTCTGGCTCTTTTTTTCTCTCTCTCTCGAATAAATAAATAAAACTTAAAAAAATATATACTAAATGTGTGTGCACCTGACTAGAGAGCTTCAAAATACATGAAAGAAAGCGTTGACAAAGTAAAAGGAGAAACAGTTCCAGAATGGCAATGGGAGACTTCAGCACTCCTCTCCCAGCCACAGACAGGACGGGGAGACAGAAAGTCAGCAAGGGGTTTAGACGAAATGAGCAACACGATGGGCCATCTGGATGTAATTGGCATTTATGGGACGCTCCACCCAACAACAGCAGAACACACAAGAGCACATGAAACATTCACCAAGAAAGACCCTACCCAAGGCCATAAAATAAATCCTAATTAATGCAGATAAGTGAAGTCAGACCAGGTATGATCTCTGGGTGTAATGAAATTGAACCAGAAATCAATCACAGAAAAATAACAGGTGAACTTCCAGCTACTCAGAAATTAAACAACACTCCCCGGCCAATCCACAGGTAAGAGAGTATCGCTCCAGGGAAGCAAGAAAATATCTTTAACCAGGTGGAAATGAAAATCTGACCTCTCAGAATTGGTGGGGTGCCCCCAGAGGGGAAACTCACAGTCCCAAATCAATCCTCTGAGCTTCCCCATGAAGGAACCAGAAAAGAAAAAGCAAAATAAACCCAAAACAAGTAAAAGGAAAGAAGGGAGTTTCTCTGAGTCATTGTAGGTCACCCAAAATTTCTGAGCAGGAAAGTTCTTGCAGAACTTAAGGCATCTCAGCAATTTCTCCGCTACAGAGTCCCCAGGGACACAGAATTACTCACCAGAGAGATTACTTACGAATATGTCGCTCCCCACTGGGGCCCCACAGAGCTTCCCGAAATGACCATCCCCTTCCCTGTCCTGTTTTCCCAGCTGAGCGTCTCGGACGCCACCACCTATCCCATCTTTGGCCCTCTTGCTGCCTCTGCTCCCACAATCCCATGGGGACTCCCGTGCCCCACTCTGTCCAAAATCCAAAAACTGCCAATGTCTCTGTCCTCCGTCCTATGTGCTGAACCCGATGTTAAGGTGCCATGTTAAGTGTCTCATTTGCAGTGTTTTGTCTAGTGCTTCTGACGATCCTATGATGTAGGCGCTCATTGTTTCTATATTTTTTAAGCAAGGAAAAAGAGTCACAGACCATTAGATCACCTGTCAAAGATGACACGAGTATTGAAAAGAGGAGCTGGTGACTGACTCCAGATGGCCTGGGTCCTTACCCAACAACCTCACAGTCGGCCTCCCTTTCTGAGCACCCAGGACATCCCGCCTCTCCGTGGTCTGCCTCAAATTCCGCCTCGAATTCAGAATGTTGGCGTCTTTATCTTCATTCTCTTATTAGATTATTAGTTCCCAGAGCACAAAGGCCATATCCCATCAACTTGTATGGAATCCAATTCAGGCTTCATACATATTTGTGGGATGAGGGTGGGAGGGAAGGCGTGTTAGGGTTTTCCAGAGAGAGAGAGAAAACTGGCTCATGTGATTGGGGACGCTGAAAAGTCATGAGATAAAACTCAGCACCCGCCTTCTTTCTTACAACTGCTGCCTCCATTCGCCCAATGAAACCATTTTTTTTAACATGTCCGTAGCATTCCAGAAATCCAGCTATAGGCAGGCAGCAGCCATCTGGGGGAACCTCCAGGCACACCCACCGACCCATCAACAGAGCAGACAGCACACCCCACCCCCGTAGTCCCGCTGCTGCTATCTGCCAGAGAATTTGTTTCTTATTAGATATTTATGGAGCATCTACTGTGTCCCTAAATACTCTTCCAACAATGGGAGATGGGGTCGGCAACGAGAAAAACCGGTGTCTGCCCTCGAGGAACTTCTATTCCGGGCGGGGCGGGGGGGCACACAAGAGCACAAAAAGTGGGAAACTGAAAACGTTGAGGAGTGCTTTAACTAAGCTAAACTAAAATGCCATTTGGTGTTCCCGAGTGGGGAGGGCATGGAGGCATGGCTGTAGTGGTGGCCGGGGAAGAACGTCCTTGCTCAACAAGTGGTAGGGAGTGGAGTCCTGAACAGTTGGACGGATGCAGGCAGCTGAAGGAAGAGAAAGGCACATGGAGAACGCCGGACCACAAGGCAAAAACGAGCCTGGTGTTGATGAGAATTAGAACAATTGATGCAGGGTGCCTGGGTGGCTCAGTGGGTTAAGCCGCTGCCTTCAGCTCAGGTCGTGATCTTGGGGTCCTGGGATCGAGTCCCGCATCGGGCTCTCTGCTCAGCGGGGAGCCTGCTTCCCTCTCTCTCTCTCTCTGCCTGCCTCTCTGTCTACTTGTGATCTCTCTCTGTCAAATAAACAAATAAAATCTTTTATAAAAAAAAAAAAGAACAATTGATGCAGCCAGAACAGGGTAAGCAAAGGAGGTCAGAAGCAGGCGGGGCCAGAGGCCAGGAAAGGGGCAGGACCAGGTTGAACGTGGAATGGGAAGCCATTGGAAGGTTTCAAGAGACCAGCAGTTGAGTTACTTTACGTTTGTAGAAGATTGCTGGGGCTGCCGTATGGGTGGCTGACTATTGGAGGCAGAGGACATGGGACACAGGGTGTGGGTTAGAAGCTTCTTGGAGACATCCAACCAAGAGGTCATGGCGGCTCAGGCCAGGGTGGTTGGGGGCGGGGAGATGATGGAGACATCCAACCAAGAGGTCATGGCAGCCCGGGCCAGGGTGGTTGGGAGGCAGTGGCATGCAGGAAGTAGACTATCCGAGATGTGCTTTGGGAATCGAGTGGTGGGGATGTAATGTGAACCAGATGAGGCAAGAAGGGGATCTGGGTGTTTGGTTTGACCAAGCAGGTAGATGGTCACATGACTGAATAAGAACGAATCTGAAAAGGAACAGGCTGGGGGCAGGTGGGGCCTGACATCAAGGGGAGGGAGGTGCTGAAGCCACCAGAAGCCCAGAATTCACTAGATAGCAGCCTCCCGGGGGATCCCTTCCCTGCCACGGCCCATTCGGGTCTGAGAAGGTGACCGCTGTGAGCTAAAGGCAGACGGAACCCGCCCTCAGCCTGCTGCCATGTCGGGGGACCCTCAGGAGTGGCCTGGACACTGGTGAGACTCACTGAGCGTTGTGAGATGAGCTACAAAGTGGAAACCCTTCTGGACAGGCGTACCCCGCGACCTGCCAGCAGCTCTACGCTGAGGCACAGGAAGGGGCACGGGGACCCCACAGAGACCTGGAGGCCTCGCCTCTCACGGTTGAATCACAGATTTCCACGCCGTGGGCTGGTGAAGCTCTTAAGAATTCACACATCGCCCACAAGAACTACTTTAGAAACCACTTGCATAACTAAAAATGTCCTTGTTGAGTTTGGGGTTTGTAATTGGAAGGGGGTGGAAATACCCACTTCTCAGCTTGCTTTCTGGACTGTGTTTGTCTCTCCTTTGGCGGCGAGGCCCTGCCGGGTCCCTGCCTGGGTCCTCGCAGCTGGGGCTGCTCACAAAAGAACCTTTCACTGCCCTGCAGACGTCTCCCTCCTATCCTCCTGCGAGGCTCACCCGTATTTATTTGTTTTCAGTGTGGTGTTTTGCTAAGAGTCCGTGGAATGCGTCTCCCTTGCCAACTGAGCTGGAAAAGAACAGGCAAAGAGGCAGCTGACACCGCAGTCAATTCCTTAAAAGTAACTTTTTAAAAAAAACAAGGAGGAAGTGCCTCTCTGTTTCTCGTCCTTGCTCAGCTCTCATGAATCCTTCCTGAGTAAAAGGTCCCTCCCTTTTACCTTTTCTTCCGAGACCCGAGAGCCCAGTTAGCCCCAGTATCAGCCTCGGAGCACTCACACCCCCAACCAAAGTCTGCTCTTTACTGAAATCACTTGGAATTCAATAAATTAGCTATTATTTTCGCAAGTGCATATGGCAAAGGGGGAGGGAGATGAACTTACTAAAACTCTCCCTTTCGAGCTGGCAGAAATTTCATCAGGGTGGGTTTTCTTTTCTTTTTTTTAACCCCTCAGTTGACCTCAAAAAAGATAAATCTATAGTTACATTTTCAAAGATTAAAAAAAAAAAAAAAGGACAGTTTCTCTTGGAATTCAGTTAGTAATGTAGCTCAGAGATCCCTACGCATCCCTGCTCCTCCACTGTTTAGTAAATCCTGCGAGAGAAGAGTTTAACAAACTCCCAGCTGTTGGGTTGCATTCCCGCCTGGCCCCATTTCCGCGGGAGCCTTACAGCCCACTGAGAACGCCAGAGGAAATGGGTTATCTCATATTGCACTGTTTCTGAAACAAAGTGACGGTGCCGTTGACTGTCTAATGGGTCTGACACTCCGCTCGTCAGAAAAGGAATTAAAAAGATGTTCTAGGGGCGCCTGGGTGGCTCAGTGGGTTAAGCCGCTGCCTTCGGCTCAGGTCATGATCTCAGGGTCCTGGGATCGAGTTCCGCATCGGGCTCTCTGCTCAGCAGGGAGCCTGCTTCCCTCTCTCTCTCTCTCTCTGCCTGCCTCTCCATCTACTTGTGATCTCTCTCTGTCAAATAAATAAATAAAATCTTAAAAAAAAAAAAAAAGATGTTCTAATGAAGGATTTTGCTAATTTTGTTTTGTGTTGGGGGAGGAATGGTTTCAAGGACCAAAGCTCCCCACGGTGTACATGTCAATGTGGGTACAGAGATGGGAGTGGCAGTGTAGACACTTAAACTGTACTTTTGAAATAGCGCTCAGTGCCCTGGCCTTGGAGGGAAGAGGAACTGTGGAACATACACATCCAGCGATGACTGATGGTAATAATCTGGTATCTTCTATGTTCACCGCAGATAGGATCGTCTGAGCTGCAGAGCTAAGATACCTACCTAGGTAATGTGTCTTCGCACCAATTATTTTTATTTCCTTGACCCGAAGTTTTGGAGGTCTATTACCCACCCTTAAGAAATCGCCTAACTCAGAATGTGCAGAATTGTTGGAAACAGTTTTTACACCCTGAACTCATCTATTTCTCTCACACTTAATGCAAGTTGCATTCCATGCAACTGCAAGTTGTTCCATGTCACTAAATGAAAACACACCATTTGTGCAATGATTTAAGATCGTATTTCCTGAGGCGCCTGGGTGGCTCAGTCAGTTAAGCACCTGAGTCTTGGTTTCAGTTCCAGTCATGATCTCAGGGTCCCAGAATCGATCGAGCCCTGTGTTGGGCTCCGTACTCAGCGGGGAGTCTGCTTCTCCCTCTGCCCCTCCCCCCACTCATGCTCTTTTTCTAAAATAAATAAATAAATATTTTCTTTAAAAAAAAATCCTGGGGTGCCTGGGTGGCTCAGTCGGTTAAGCGTCTGCCTTCAGCTCCGGTCATGATCCCAGGGTCCTGGGATCGAACCCCACATCGGGCTCTCTGCTCAGCAGAGAGCCTGCTTCCTTCCTCTCTGTCTGCCTCTCTGCTACTTGTGCTCTTTCTCTCTGTCAAATAAATAAATAAAATAAAATAAAAATCCTATTTCCTGAACCCTGAATGTAATCTCTCTTACAGGTTACTTTAAACTAGCTAATCACTATTATTAATGCTAATATGCTGGTTGCATGGGTATCATTTATGTGACCTCTTCCTTTATCAAATTATGCCTATAATGACAGGAAGTTCCCTGCTTTTATTTCCCTAACACATGTACTCAGAGACGATCTGGCAAGGAGTATGCCAAGTAGTAATTATAAACATAGGAAATAATAGCACTTCTAATCTATTTAAATTAATGATATTAAGCTACTGAAAAGTTATCATCTTCTGAAATCATTTGGCTCAGGTTACAAATTGTAGCCTGTAGCGGGGGACAGTGGATTGCCCAAAATCCACTTGAGAACTGGGGTATGTCCTTGGGCAAAATTTTCCCAGTATATATACTGACAATGTCAGGAGTATCTTCCCAAAATCATTTGCAAGATGAGAATGAAACATTTCTTTGGAGCACAAAGCACTCAGAGGGTATCGTGTGAGGAAGGAATAAACCACTGATTATAAACGAACCGAGCAGACTGACATTTACTGCACAGACTCAAATATCTCCAGACCTACCAGCATATCCATGCCATAAAGGGGAGGGGGAACCCTTATCTGCAGCCCTGCTCCAGAAGTAGGACTACATCTACACCCAGACTTGTTTTCCTTTGAGTAGGAAAACAGCCTTGAATCTGTGCAGCTACTTAACAGAATATACAAAGGAATGCAGAATCCAAGACTTTAGAGCACCATGGAAGAGGCATCAAGGTAATGGAGTTTTCAGATTCTGGAAGAGGAGAAAATATATCCAAAACCATGACCTTTTTGGAGATTTTTACTACAAACATACTTCATTTTTAGTTTGATCCTAGACATATCTCCTCATAATGAGGAGTTCCTCAATCAGGCTGTACCAGGTAGTGCCAAGTCCTGGTAGAAGGAGGTAAGACTGTCACCCTTTCCTCATAGCCCTGTTTATCACTATTATCTCATCATCATAATATCACCTTCATCATCCTCATCATTATAGACATCAAATCACCTTTATCATTTTCATCACTTTCATCATCACCATAGACATCACCTTCATCATCATGGACAACATCACCATCATCATCACCATCATCATGGACATCGCCATCATCATCATCACCATCATCATTATCACCTTCATCATCATCATCATCATCATGGACAACCTCACCATCATCATCACCATCATCATGGACATCACCATCATCATCATCCGGGACATCACCTTCAACATCATCATCACCATCATCATGGACATCGCCATCATTATCATCGCCATCATCATCACTGCCATCATCATTATCACCTTCATCATCATCATGGACAACATCACCATCATCATCACCATCATCGTCATCCGGGACATCAACTTCAACATCATCATCACCGTCATCATCATCATAGGCATCACATTCATTGTCATCACCATCATCTTTGTCACCATCATCATCATCATAGACATCACCTTCATCAACATCATCATCACCCTCATCATCATAGACATCCCCTTCAACACCATCATCACCACCATCTTCGTCACCATCATCTTCATCATCATCCTCATAGGGAACACTTAGAGCACAGCAACCATGTGCACACTTTGTTCGAGCCTACCCACAGTAATTCATTGAATCCCTACAATGATGCTGTTGGGATATATGCAATTTGTCATCACTGCTTTGCAGATGAGGAAGGGAAGTGAAGCCCAGAGAGGTGATGTAAGTCCCCACAGTCACACAGTTTCTGAGTAGGGGAGTTAAGATTCACACCAGGAGTAACACTCCAGCACCCACGTTCCCAACCACTGTACTGTAGAGCCACCCTATGTCTTAATATTCCAAAAGAAAAATATTTGCAGAAAGAATCATACATGTTCAAAAGCTACTCTTACCTTGCTATTCTAGTCTACTAGTGCCTTTCTTTCTCTTTCTTCTTGTTCGCTCATCTCAGACACATGGCTCACGTTCTCAGGCACCACTAAAGGGATTATTTTAAGTTTTTACAGTGATTTTGTGTGCGATGATTCAAAGGCTTTGGAAACCTTCCCAGTCTCATGGCATTCTCCTTGCAGGAGAATCTTCTTTCTTTAATAGGAAAAAAAAAAGCTTTCATATTCCATCCCTGCTTGATCCTTTACCAATGGTCCCTTCTGGTCCTCCACAATGATAAAGCATGGGGACATTGGGCAGATATGCCCAGCACACTCTCATTAGGGGAGAAATAGTACCACTCACACTTTGCTCTGCCTGAAATAAAGTCTGAGGCACTTTACGAGGAATTTTAAATTTGTGAGTCCATGTAGAACAAGAAAACAAAATTGCTATGCAGTGAAAAGTGTTTATAACAATTTACAGGGCACATTTTTTTTTTCTATTTGAGGGGGAAAATATGATGTAGAGGCAATTAGATATAAACTTTTGGCAGGGACTCAAGAATGACGAATGCAAGAAAACATAAATGTAATGAGGATCCAACAAAACTTCTCCATATGTTACTTTCTCCCCACACTTGAGTTAAGATGACTATAAAATGTGTTGCCAGATAGGTGATGCCATAGTTGCATAGAAAAGGATTCTTGCGAGATTTTTTTTTTGCCACGTTACCTGAGCCAAACATGAACTCATACATAAGTATACATAGTAACCATTATGCAGGCAAACAACTAACTTTAACCTATATATAAGGCTGGTAACTTGGTCTTTTGCAAGGTTGAAGTAAATAGCAAAGAGGAACATGGTATCAAGGAGAAAAACAACTTTGTGAAGGACTTTGAAACTAGAAAAAAAACATACCAAGATAGTGACAAAATCTGACACTGGAGCTCAGTCAGGGAGGGCCGTATCTGTTGCCAACCCAGCTGATGGCAGCAAACGGAAAACGTATTACTGGTCCAGCAGAGGAGAACACCAACAGAATCCTGGCTGCAGGCATGGCTGCATCTAGGAGTTCACGCGAACTGGCATGAGGTCCTGTCCTGCAGCTTTGCCCTCCTCGCATCAGTCCTTTCCTCAGCCCCTCTGCTCAGGCTGGAAAGGTGTGGGAGGTTTTTAGCAGCTCCAGGCGTGGGCCCCCTCTCTGACTCATTGTGACTATGTCTTCGGGCTAGTTTCCGATAAATAACACAGAGAAATCGTGACCACTTAAGTCTCAGTTATCAACGTACGGGAGAGAGAGCCTAATTAATTGATGCAAATGAATATAAAGGAGAAAGAGGGCACCTTTCAGGAGAGAATGCTGCCATAAGGAAACCAGGCTTGCTGCAAATATTTAGGGGGGAAATCCTCAAAGTGATAGGGATTTTAGGAAACGTAAAGAAATACAAGATTACTTCTTCCCCAGTAACGGGAGTGAGTCATCAAACCATAAATTTTAGAGGCTTCAGAACACCCTCCCCAAATTCTTCAGAACTGGTGGAATAAACATTCCTAATTTGCAGGATGGCGTAGCAGCTGAAAGAATGACTAGGATCTTCAGGTGCTAACGCGAGACTCTCCAAGAGAAGCCGCATGAAAATAAACAAGGACAGAACCGTCGGAATAATGTGACACCGTCTGTGTAAAACACACACAGGAACACGCACTTTCTCTCTAGGTACACAGAAAGGTATGTAGAGGCACGGGAAAGTTCTGGAAGAATAGGCAGAGAGGAGAATACGCCTCTGGAAACGGAGGAGAGGGCAGGAAGTTGGAGTCCCTTGTGTGGAACATCTCACACCTTTACAAGAAGTGTGGGTCCCACACATGAGTTAGGTCATTAAAAATCTTGTTTTATAGATGTTTGGAGCAGAGAGCAGGGCATTTCATTTTAAGAAATCAGCTGTTAGGGGCACCTGGGTGGCTCAGTCGGTGAAGCATTTGTCTTCCACTCAGGTCCTGATCTCGGGGTCCTGGGATCGAGTCCCCACGTTGGGCTCTCTGCTTAGCGGGGAGTCCGCTTCCCTCTCTGTTCTCTTTTTCTCTCTCAAATAAATAATCTTAAAAAAAAAAAAAAGAAAGAAAGAAACAGGCTGTTACACGCTCCTTTATTTTTCCATATATACGTAATTCTGCCTTGCCTTAGAACATTCAAGAATTTGAGATGAATGGCAGAGACAGCCTCTCTTCCCAAACCGCACAAACCAGGCGTATCTCCTGTTTCGGCTTACTCGCAGAAAACAAAGACCGTTCTCCACCAACCTGAAGACTCTAAAAACAGCGGAGGAAAGAATGCCATATGTCCTTACACTCCTGACCTCTCTCCACGTCTATATTTAGCGTGAGGTTCTTCAGATGAGTAACCACTTGTTTGGGGAAACGTCAGCTGCCCCGCTCCGCGTCTGCCTTCTTTAGTCAGAAACGGGCGTGTGTTTGGAAAACCACAAGTCCCTACTTTGTATTGTCCATTGGGCCCTCGTGGGAACCAGCCATCTGTCGGAAACAGGTTTCAAGGGTGGTGCGTCACGTTCCCGGCACAGGAGAAGGGATGCCGATGAGCCCAACGGGTGACTCCCGCCCGGGGGCCAGGGAGGAGTCCGCAGCCCCGCCGGTGGGACAAGCAAGGCCCAGCAGTGAAGGATAACAAGCAGGACAGCGGCGGTGTGGCCAGGGTCTGGCTAAAGGCGCCTCTCCCTGCTCTCAGCCAGGGGAGGGGCAGTGATGCACAAGCGAGGTCTGGGCGGTGGGTTTCGATCTGCCTCAAGTAGTAGAGTTCTGGGGGGGCTTGCCTGCCATAAATGAGCCGCAACACTCCGCAGGGTAGGGTTTTCAGTGGTTACCTGTGTCCTGTTCCCACCGCTCCCTGAACCTCTGCCCTGGGCGCACCTGTTCCCTATGCCAGGGGACCCCTAACGTGCTCTGCCTCCAGGCTTGGGTCACCAGCTGGGAGTCGCCATACGACTCCCGTGAGTGTGCCTTGTGCTGGGGGAAAGGAGGCTGACCCACAGAGCCGGGATCGACATGCAAACTCTTGTCCTCTGGCTTCAGTTGGGTTCTAGGAGTCCGTCCCCTACGGATCAGGGGCTGCCCAGCGAGGGCACATCCCCTGGACAGGTGAGCGGAGCTGGTTCTGGGGAAGAGCAGAGAGAAGCAGGACAACTTGGGGTAGACAGCCATTTCTGGGATGATGATGCTTCTGAAAAGAGGACGTGCCAATGGCCAGTGATCACACCAACGATGGAGGAACATCACTAGTCATGAGGACATACGAATTGAAACCACCGTGACTTCCCCGCTCTGCGCGCCCCAGAATGGCTAAAATGACGAGGGCTGACTACCCCAAGTGTTGGCAAGCACGTGGCAGAGTCTGAGCTCATACACGTTGCTGGGAAGGGGGGGACCAGCCGCGTGCGTTGTGGGGACGCCGCAAGGGCAAGCTTCTGCCCCCCCCGAAGGTCAGAAAGCAGGAGGACGTGCTCAGGAAGCGACACACCCGTCCTGGGAGTGTGGTTCTTTCCACGAGCCAGACATGACGGCTCCACGTTGCGCGACTTCTGATTTCTGTGGGGTTTTTTTGGTTTTGTTTTTGTTTTTTGGAGAAGCTGGAAATTCTAAATTTTGTGTGAAACCTTTGTACGGTCCAACATGGCCAACTAATGTGAATATTCTGAAAAGATGTGTGCAGCTCGAAGAAGGCCTGAGGGCTGCCGGTTTTCAGGCTCTACGAAGGGAGCAGCATGTGGACCGATTTACAAAAGGGATTTGACAGAGAAAATAAAGCCTGGCGCAGAGGTCACCACAGACATTTCAGTGCTTCAGGCGGTGAGCTTCGTGGCCTCCTGCCCCCTCTCCAGTCCAAGCTCAGGGTTAACCACTCTTCCCCAGAGCTGGACATCGCTGGACCCACCTGACAGAGAGAGGTCGGCGGTCCCACCTGGACCCGGCGCTCCTTACAAGACGCACACACCCGCAGAGTTCTCGGCATTCCTCACCCCCCGCATCTTCCTAAGAGATACAAAGTGGTGCTTTATGGGGGCTCCTGGGGGGCTCAGTCGGTTGAGTGTCCAGCTCTTGGTTTCGGCTCAGGTCATGATCTCAGGGTCGCGAGATCGAGCCCCACGTCGGGGTCCATGCAGGGCATGAGCCTGCTTAAGATTTTCTCTCCCTCTGCCCTTCCCTTCCCTGCCCCCCAAAATGATGTTCTCTGACACCTGAAGATGTCCATTCTTGACGAGGAAAACGGAGCCTGCAGGTCAGAAAAAGATGATTTGTACTTTGGGCTTTCTTGGGAAGTTTGCATTCCCCTGTGGTGCTAAATGTTGCTTAGAATTATAATCGAAAGCAATTAACAGACAAATTCGCCACCTTCCGTGAATGTGCTCCTCTCGAAATGCAGCGTTTCTCCAGAAACAGATGAAAGCCAGGCTTAAGGATCATTGTGTGAGGCAATTCCTTTTATATCTTTTAAAAAATGATTACAGACAAATTTGCTTTGCCAAAAAAGCCAACGCCTAGTATGCTTGTGCTTTATTTTCCTGGCATTCCCTCAGCCCCTTAATTTTTTTGCAATTAGGAGAAATATTTGATGATGATAGCAGATCACTTTGGGTTCAGGTTATCCCCTTTCCCATCTCCTCCCTCCCCAGCCCCTCCAACCCCTCCTGCTTTTCCCAAAATTGCCTCCCCTTGGGGAAATTTAACCTCCAAGCCCCGCAGCTCACTCTTACTGCCTGTGCGTTATCTTGATCCAAAATGTAGAGTCTCGTTCCAAGTTCTCCCAGCGAAGAGTAGAGCCTATTCTGGGGCAAGGCTGGCCCCCAGCGACCCTCACGCTGGAGGGGACGTGGAATGGGAGCCCCGGCTTTGGAAGAGACAAGCTCTGGCTGTGAACCCCAGCTCTGCTCCTTGCGAGCGGAGGAACCCCATCTGTGGCCTGTGACCCATGTCTTCTCCTCTGCAAAATGGAGACAGAGTGTTTTTATACCAAAGGGCTGTGCTCAGGACTGAGACAGTACTTACAAATGTCCATTGCATGGTAGCCACTCGGTGACACAGAACGCCCTCCCCCTGTCGCCAGAAAGCCTGAGAAAGGACGATATGCCCAAGACCCCTCCACGTGCACGTCCAGCCCCAGGGGTGAGGCGCCTCCGGGCCTTTGCATCCCAGGAGACAACGGGCAGTCTGCTCACATCCTGGCCTTGGCCTGTTCCTCCAGCCCAGCCTTCCTGAGCCTCCTTGGTTGGCTCTGTCACCCAAGCCCGACCCTCCAGCCCCCCAACCACTCCGTGAACTCTCAGCATTCTTTCAAAATGTTCCCTTTTTGCACAAGACAGTCCGTGTCAGTCTACTGCTCGCAACCAAGGGACTGACTAATACACTTGATATCAGTGGGGGAGAAATGTTTACGCATACTTTGTTCTCAGCCAAGCTCCCCATCTCCCCACAACTAGATGTGAGGCAACGGCCAAGTGGCACGCCCTTGGCAAGGTCTCTGCGAACTTGTCTTATGAATTTACGATACTCCAAACAGCCAGGCCTGGTCATCGTTTGGCCATAAAATGTGCGCTGGCAGAGCAGACCCAGGAGGGAGGTGACCTCCGGAGTAACCCCTGATTTCTGAGCGCATGGACAGACCCCGAGCTGCAGAGCAGAAGGGCCGGGCAGGGCTCCTGTCAGAGATTCGGGGCCCGTGTCTCTGCTCTGAGGAGGGCATCTCAGGGGAGGAGACTCCGGGGGACCTTAAGGGACGCCGTCCTGTGGTCCTGATGCCAGAGGCCGCCAGGCAGGCGGACGGCTGCCCTGTAAAATCTCCTTGCCCAGCTCTCCCCAGTGCTGAAAGGAAGCCTGTTTGAGGTAGGACAAAGCCAGAGGCCCAAACAAGGACATCTGGAAGCACTGGATGCCAATGCAGGACAGAGGACAGGGGTTTATCTCTTGTTCACTGTTACCCCACTGTGTGCTTCCTCCTGTGGTGATCCAGGGGCCCAGTGTCCCTGTCCCACCGCATACAGCAAACCAGGCACACAACCCAGGGGACGACTGCTGATGTGGAAGATTCACAGGTCGCCCGTCCCCCTGCCTGCTGTCGGCCACGCTACCTGCCCCGGTGGAGACCAGGGCGTCATACTGTGTTCCCAGGAAGAGAGGAACGTACTAGCCAACAGCTGCCCCCCGGACACCTGGGTGCCCCCGGCTGGCGTGAGTGACACCCTAGCAAGCAGCCAGTCCGGGTGTGTCCCCAAGCAGCACATTGCCTGACGGGACAGGAGTCGCAGGGGTGGCCTTTCCACTCCAGTGAGTGGAGTCCAGGAGCAGACGGGAGCTGTGGCCCCAGCCAACCGCTCCAAGTTCAGTGTGCTGAGCTGACGAGCACCAGGGAAGTCAGGGTGACAGTCCCCAGGCTGAGCACACAGCAGGTCACTGGGTGACTCTCAGAGCTCTGAGGTTACAGGGCTCTTCGCCTCCTTGCTATTTCCACCCCCACGAACAGAAGGAAACGGACACAGCAGGACGGCTGTCCAGATGCCCCATTCACGCTCCGCACCTGAGGGCCGGCCGTCAACTTCGCACCTGCTCTCCCGGGAGGTCAGCTTGCCACAGCCCCGTCTCCGCGGGCAGACAGGACGGGAGGCCCACAGAGCCAAGAACTGCCCTCCCACGGCTCTAAGACAGGGTGAGACCTCGGCATGCGCAGGAGGTGGGCCGGGTCCCCAAATCCAGGCCCGCCAGCACCCCGTAACTGGCACCGCCGGCTCCCCCAGGGGCCCGTTCAGGATGAGATCACTTGCACCATCTGGCAAATCTTCCCATGTCCGCTGGGAGTCCCGATTGCATCGCGATGGGAATCGCACCCCCAGACCCCGTAGCTCTGGGAGGCATCATGCCTGCTCTGATGAGCCCGACACAGACCAGGGAGGGAGCTCGGTACCTCCCTCCCTCCGGAAACCCACCAGGCTGAGGGAGGGGAATGGGACTTTTGGCGTACACAGCCCTGTCTGCCACGGTTTCCCAATTCTCAGCTTGGGTGCGTGTGTCCAGGACTTTGAACAGGGGAATCCTATGCCAAACCCGCCACACGGTTCAGGCCGCCCTCTGGTGGGGATTCAGGGGTGCATCTCAGTTTCCTGGGCCCAAGGTCAGTTGTAGGATCTGTCCTCACACTCTGCAGGGCTGCATTTGTCCAAGGAAACAAGCACGACCTCCTGCGAGGAGAGGACAGCCTTCAGTCCCACGTCCCCTTAATGCTCGGGGTCCTTATAACACCCGGCCGGCCGGCCGCTGACCCGGCGCTCTGCCCTGGTCCTGCCAGGTCCTGTGTATCCTATGAGCAGGAGCAATTTCTTCACTCCCCGTGTTCCAGCCATGTGCCCCGGGGGCTTTGCACCATGGTTCCCCCCACCCCAGCCCCCATTCATCCCACAAACTCCTGGTCCACCTTCTTCCCTGGCCCCTGCCCTCCACTGTGCTGCACGGCTCACAGCACTGGAAGTTAGCTGTTACCTGTCTGGGCCTCCCAAACTATGCCAGTAACTTCAACGGGACACGGCCCAAGTGCCATGTTACTCATAATGTCTCCTGCCACACAGTGGGCACGCGGCGTGCTTGGGCGAACAAAGGCCATGAGCAAGGCTGTGAGGCTCCATGGTGCCACAGTTCTCTGTTGTGGTCCAAGCACCAGCAGCCTCAGAATCCACCAGAGCGGGGCTGAACCACAGGCCCTGGGGCTGTTGAGTCAGTCTACAGCCTGACCCACCTCCCCGGCAGACCCTCCAGCCAATGGCAGCTGGAGAAACGCCCCCTTCGCCCAAACTCTGCCTTGGTTTCTCCTATTTCCAAGTATGAAGACCTGATCGTCTCTAAAATCTCAGGAACTCTTAAAGCAGCCTCACAGGACGGCACTGCGATCCCACCAGCCATCCTGATGGCTCCAAGGGCTCGGAGCAGAGCTGCTGGCCCGTGGCCCCCGCCCTGGGAAGCGCCATTGCCAGAGGAGCCACCCCAGAGTCCGGTTTGCTCTGCTGCGTTTTGCTTTGTATGTTCAGTCCCTGTCATGGAGGCTGGGCACGTTCCAGGCTTTCAGGACGTGGATGCACACATGTAACAATCTCCCTAAAAGCCCTGTGCACCTGCACGGCTGGAAACACGGCTTCCCGGCAGGGCTGTTCCCAGATGGGCGAACTGGTGGGCTGTGCACCTCCCCGGGGGCCTGTGCCTCTGGGTGAAGGTCGCGGGAGGTGGGGCATGTGGGGGGAGCCCCAGTGTCTCTCTGCGCTCTGCCTCGGTAGCCACAATCACACATGCTACAAGGACCACAGAAGCAGGCAAAGGTACCCAGCGGCTCCTCGCTCCAGAGGACACACGCCTGCTGTGGCTTTCACAGACCAGACGCAGCAGCCACTGGTAAGGAGGGCTCTGTCCCCTAGTCTGGAAGGTATGCGGTGGGGAGGAGTGGGGGGAGATGAGAACCTAGGACTGGTCCCTCCCCCTCATTCTCACCAAGAAGTTTGGCCACAAGCATGGAGCGTGAGTGCCCCCCTGTGGCCATTGGGAGACTGACCGGTGAAAGATGGAACGACGCCTAACTGCCCCACGTTTGAGCCACAGGTGCTCAGAGTGACCCGAGGTCCCACACCTGGGCACGTACATACATCGATGGGGCGGTGGGTACTCGTGTTACGTGGAGCCTACGTGGGACGGTCACGTTCCCCAGGACAGGTGCCTTCTGCTTTGCTCACCCACCATCTCTCCGCATCGGGGACAGGACCTGACGCTCATACTGAACAGATGTATGGAAACATAAGGGTGGCAAGCCTCCAGGGAGAGGGCAAGTCATGACACCCAGTCCTGGAGGCTGGACGCAGGTGTCCCGGGCGAGGGCAGGGCCCAGCTGTAGCCAGTAGAGTGATGCCCCTGCCCCAGGCCCCAGAGCCTGTGAAAACACCACCTCGTGGGGCAAAGGGGCTTTGCAGGTGTGATTAGGTCAAAGGAGCTTGAGCCAGGGAGGGGAACTTTTCACTTTCACCTCAGACTTTTCACTTGGGACCTCCAGAACTGTAAGAGAATAAACTTCTTTGATGCCACTTTTTTTTTTTCCCTTAAGGGAGAGAAAACAGGAAAGAGTTTGCAGGGAGACACAGAGCAGGCAGAGAACAGGAAGGGCAAAGCCCCTGGGGTTTGTAGGGGCTGGCCGGACTGGAGGGCAGCAGAGAGGGAGAGCTGGGGAGGGAGCCACAGACCCGCCACCACCAGAAGGCTGGATTTTATCCTAGGAGCCTTCAAGTAGTATAGTTATATAAGTAATTTACATTTTTAAAAGATCGTCTGCAAGGTATTCTATTTAACAGAACTCTGTCTGGGCCTGGGGAAAGCTAGCAGAGCCGAGTGTGTTTACCAGACAGGCAGAGCTATGGCCCCGCACGCGTTCATTACCCAGGGCAGCAGCCAGGACACAGCCGCCAGGCCAGGAGCAGAGTCATCTAATGAAAAAGGCACTTCATCATCTCGGGTGAAAGGGACTCATCTTGGTGATTTTCCAAACTTGACTGATGGGAAGGTAATTCTGGGGCACTTTTCAAAATTACAGATTCCCAGACCCATCCCCTGAAGATGCTGACTCACTATGTACGGGGTAGAGTCTGGGAATGTTCACAGGCAGTGGACACCCTCGATGATTTGAAACAGAAAATCTGAGCAGACCGGTCACAAGAAAGGTTACTAATCGAACCCATCATCAAAAGCCTCCATGTACAGAAAAGCCCAGAAGCAGATGGTTTCCCTGGTGATCTATCCAGCAGGTAACGAGGAAAGAGAGGGAATATAACAAGGGCCACATGTGACAACCCCAAAGAACCTTCCTTCTAGCCCAACTTTGTTGCCAATTTTAATCAGGAATGGATGTTGGATTTTGCCCAGTGCTTGACTCTGATGGCACGCTCCCAGGGTATAGGGTGGGTTAGGGTTAACCACACAGATGCACCTTTTAATGCCAGCCAGTCTTGCATTTCTGGGATAATGCCTCCTTGGTGGTGAAGTGTTATCCTCTCCTATGCATTACTAGACTTGGTTCGCTCACACTTTAAGAACCTCTGCATGGACGTTCACGAGCGATCGCGGTCGGCAGTTTACTTAATGTCGTCTGGTTTGGGTACCAAGGTGATGCTGGCCTCCAGTGGGTGGGGAGGAACTCTCTCTGCTTCAGTGTTCTGAAATATGTGTAGAATTTGTATTATTCCTTTCTCGGGTATTGGGTAAAATCTGCCCCAGAGCCTGTGGTTTTCTCTGTGATGATTTTAATTCATCCGCAGTGTCTTTTGTATATAAACATGTGTCTTCGATAGACAGGGGGCTGCTAAGTAACCCGTGTCTTCTGGAGTGACCTTCTGAGAGTTTGTCGCTCAAGGAATATGTCCATCCCTATCCACATGCTTGGACTTAATGGCATGACAGCATTTAGACTCTCCTGTTATTCTCCCATAGCATCTTAATTTATCTCCCGTTCCTTGTGTCTTGTTTTTAACCCTGACTAGAGGCTTATCAATTTTATTGACCTTCTCAAAGAACTAGCTTTCACTTTAATTGGGTTTTTCCTGTTATCTGTTTTTCTATCTTGTTGATTTCCACTCTGGCATTTAACTAATCTTTTTCTCCTTCTGCTCACAGCAAGTTTCAGTTGTTACCCTGTTAAGAATTTAAGGGGAAAGCTGAGGTCATGGGTCGGAGACCTTTTTCGGCTCAAATATCAGTCTTTGGTGCTACAACTGCCCCTTTTTTTTTTTTTTAAGATTTTATTTATTTATTTGACAGAGAGAAATCACAAGTAGGCAGAGAGGCAAGCAGAGAGAGAGGAGGAAGCAGGCTCCACGCCGAGCGGAAAGCCCGATGTGGGGCTCGAACCCAGGACCTGGGATCATGACCTGAGCCGAAGGCAGCGGCTTACCCCACTGAGCCACCCAGGCGCCCCTACAACTGCCCCTTTTGGTAAACATTATGTCACAGATTCCCTCAAAGGCCCGCCATAAGTGCATCTCACAAGTCCTGATATGCTCTTTCCATTCTCATTCAGTTCAAAATACTAATTTCTCTTTTGATTCAGTGTTTTTGACTCATGGGCAGAAGTGTGTTATTTGGTCTCCAAATACTTGGGTATTTTGCTGAGGCTTTCCTCTTACTGGCTTCCAATTTTTCATTCCATATTGTTAAAGAACATATTTTGTATGAAGTACTTTTAAATTTACTAAGACTTGTCTTATGTTCAGAATAAACATTCTCATGCACTTGAAAAGAATATGTATTCTACTCTGCTTGGGTAGAGTGTTCTAGAAGTTTCCATTGGCTCAGCCTGGATGATAATGTTCTCTGTATCTTCAATGAGTACCCATCCACTTGTTCCACCAGTTACTGAGAAGGGTGTTAATCTGACTGTAGTTGTGGTGCTTTGTACTTCTCCTTGTACATTTATCAAATTTGCTTCATGTATTTTGATGGTCTTTTATTAGGTATGTGAAGGTTTGTAATTATTTAGACCTCTTGATAAATTGATTCCATTCAGAATTATGGAATGAGGGTGCCCAGGTGGCGCAGTTG
Organism: Lutra lutra; assembly: GCF_902655055.1. Classification (NCBI taxonomy): domain Eukaryota; kingdom Metazoa; phylum Chordata; class Mammalia; order Carnivora; family Mustelidae; genus Lutra; species Lutra lutra. The sequence goes on from NC_062289.1 coordinate 78,863,410, forward strand.
GTTAAGCGACTGCCTTCAGTTCAGGTAACCATCCTGGAGTCCCGGGATCAAGTCCCACATCCCCGAATTGGGCTCCCTGCTCAGCAGGGAGTCTGCTTCTCCCTCTGACCCTCTCCCCTCTCATGCTCTCTCTCTCTCTCAAGTAAATAAATAAAATATTTTTAAAAAAGAATTATGAAATGATGCTCTTCATCCTGGTTTCTTTGCTACAGTCTATTTTCTGATATAAATACAGTCAATCCAGCTCCCTTTTCATTAGTGTTAGCATGGTAAATCTTGGTTCATCCTTTTATTTTTAACTTATTTCTGACTTTATATTTAAAGTGAGTTTCCCAACAATGTAATGTACAGCATGGAAACTACCACTAATAATACTATGCTATACATTTGGAAGTTGCTAAGAGAGTAGATCTTAAAAGTTCTCATCACCAGGGGCACCTGGGTGGCTAGGTGGGTTGGGCTTCTGCCTTCAGCTCAGGTCGGGATCTCAGGGTTCTGGGATCAAGCCCCGAGTGGGGCTCTCTGCTCAGCAGGGAGCCTGCTTACCTCTCTTTGCCTGCTGTTCTGCCTACTTGTGATCTTGCTCTCTGTCGAATAAATAAATAAATATTTTTTTTAAAAAGTTCTCATCACCAGAAAAAATATTTGTAGCTATGTGTGGTGACAAATAATAAGACGTTTTATGGTCACTTCACAGTAGATCCAAAATATCAAATCATTATGTTGTACACCTGAAATTAATATAATGTTGTATGTCAATGATAGCTCAAATTTCTAAATAAATAAACCGGGTTTCCTACAGGCAGAATACAAGATTGCAGTTTGATGATCTCTGCCTTTTCACTGAGTGTTTCTACCATTTACATTTAGTGTGATTATTAGGTTAGACTTAAATCTACTATCTTGACATCTGCTTTCTATTTGTCCCATCTGTTCTTTTTCCCCTTTTTCCTCCATTTCTGTTTTCTATGGTTCAGTTTTTTTTTTTTTTTTAAGATTTATTTATTTGAGGGGCGCCTGGGTGGCTCAGTGGGTTAAGCCGCTGCCTTTGGCTCAGGTCATGATCCCAGGTCCTGGGTTCAAGCCCCACATCGGGCTTTCCACTCGGCGTGGAGCCTACTTCCTCCTCTCTCTCTGCTTGCCTCTCTGCCTACTTGTGATTTCTCTCTGTCAAATAAATAAATAAAATCTTTAAAAAAAAAAGATTTATTTGACAGACAGAGATCACAAGTAGGCAGGGAGGCAGGCAGAGAGAGAGAGGAGAAAGCAGGCTCCCCACTGAGCAGAGAGCCTGATGCAGGGCTTGATCCCAGGACCCTGGAATCATGACCTGAGCTGAAGGCAGAGGCTTTAACCCACTGAGCCACCCAGGTGCCCCTATGGTTGAGTATTTTTAGTGATGCTATTTTCCTTCCATTATTTGCTTATTGGCTACTAGTCTTTGGTGGGGGCATTACAGTATATGGTATACATTTTAACATTGTCACAGTCTGCCTTTGAGTGACACTCCATCACTCTGGGCATAGTATAAAAACCTTGTAACAGTATACTCCATTTCAGCCTTGCTGGCCTTTATACAACTGACAAGTTGTATCACCTCTGCATGCTATAAACCTCATATTACAGGGACACCTGGGTGGCTCAGTCAGATAAGCAGCCAATTCTCGGTTTCAGCTCTGGTCATGATCTCGGGGTCCTGGAATTGAGCTCTGTGTGGGGCTCTGTGCTCAGTGAGGAGTCCGATTTAGGATTTCTCTCTCTCTCTCTCTGCTCCTCCCCTCACTGCCCCCTTCTATCTCTCTAAAATAAATAAATAAATCTTTAAAAATGAATCAATAAATAAACCTCACATTACATCAGTACAATTTTGCTTTAAGCACTCCATTCTGTTACAAAGAGAATTGCAGTGTAGGAAAAATATATATCCACATAGTCACCTTGTCCAGTGTCCTTTCTCCCTACATAGATCCAGATTTCATCTGGTGTTACCATCCTGCATTTCTTATCATGGAATCTCCAGGTAACTAATTCTTCCAGCATTTGTATGCCCCAAAATGTCTTTGTTTCACCTCTGTTTTTGGAGGCTATTTTTTCTAACAGAATTCCAAAATGTCAATTTCGGATTTTGTTTTCTATTCAGTTCTTGAAAGACGCTGCTCTACTGTCTTCCCACTTACATTGTTTCAGATGCCAAATCTGCCGCCCTTCTTATCTCTGCTTCTCTGGAGACCAGACATCTCTCCCCACTCTCCCACAGCTTTTAAGACTTTCTTCTTGATCACTTGTTTTTAAGAAATGTGAAGAAATAGTCTGCTTTCTGTAGTTTTCTTCATGTCTCTTGTGTTTAGAACTCATTGAGATTCTTGGATTTGTGGGTGTGTAGCTTTCATCAGTGTGGGAGTGTTTCAGCCCATATTTCCATTTGTCTCCCACTGCCTCCTTCAGACTCCAGGTGTACCTACAACAGGACCCTGGAGTTATCCCACAGATCATTGCTGCTCTGCTGGTTTTATTCAGTGTTTTTACTGATCCACTTTGGATATTTTCTATTTCTGCATTTTCCTGTTCACTAATCTTCTGTCCTGTCTCATCAGCCATTAATCCCATCCAAAGTATTTTTTTATAGAATTGTTTTCATCTCTGAGATCAATACTCCATACCATGTTCCATCTTTCCTCTAGCTTCCTGAACATATGGAACAGAGTTACAGTAAGTGTGAGAATATCTTTTACTACTAAACCTAAAATCTGTGGTGTTTTCCAGATTGCTTTTGAATCGGTATTTCCTCTCATTATGGGTCACGTTCTCGGCTTCTTTGCATGCCTGGTAATTTCTTACTGGCCGCCAAGCATTGTCAGTTTTACACTGTTCATTGTTGGATATTTTTGTATTCCTTTAAATATTCTCAAGCTTTGTTCTGGGATGTATTAAGCTATTTGGAAACAATTGCATACCTTTGGGTCATGATTTTAAGTTTTTAGGCAAGACTGGACCAACTCATAGGTGTAAGTCCCTTTCTGCACCACTTCTGAGGCAAAAGCCTTTACCTAAAATGCCCATAAATTATGAAGTTTTCATTCTGACGGGTGGGAACACGAACTATTCCCAGCCACATGCGTGCTCCGAGTTGCACTTTCTCTCATCCTCTGGGAGTTCCCACCATGCCCTGCACTAGTACTCAGATGAACACACGAAGAAGGAACCTCTACAGACCTATTAAGTAATCTCTCTGAAACTCCTTCCCAGCACCCTGCCCTGCACACCCCCATTGACTCTACTCCTCTGACCACCAAGTCCACCCCCTGAGCTCAGGGAGACTGCCGGGCTCCACCTGGGTCACTCTCCCAGGCCACAGCATGCAAACTCTCCCCGGGCAGTGAGCTGGAGTGTTTGAGGGGCTCGCCTCATTTCTTGTCTGTATCAGAGATCCTGTTTGTTACTGTCTGAAGTTTAATGTCTTAAAAACCATGGCTTTATCTATTTTGTCCAGCCTCTTTCACTTATCTCAGGTGTGTGGGAGGGTGAGAGAAAAGAATCATCCAGGCTCTGTCACTCACTCTTGGCTGTCAGAAATCTATGCTTCTCACCACATAAAAATAATATTTAAGCCATTTTGAATAGATATTCTGTCGTGTGTGATAGAGAACACACTGACAAACACGACCATCCACAATGCATTGTTTCATTTTGCTTTTTCAGAGTGTCTTAAATTACGTCAACGAAGGCTGCCCATGGGTTGCCGAGAATCTTCTTTAAATGCCAATACTCCCGCGGGAGCAAAGAGCCACCAACTCGTCTCAAGTTAATACAAATGGTTCCTGATGCCTTTCCACCGAGTAGCTGAGATTAGCCGGACCAAAAATGGAAATTTTAGTTGGGGGAAGGACAGAAAAAGTTAGAAATCTGGAGTGGGAACAGAGTACATTTTGGTAGAAGTGCACACCTGGATGGGAAGAGGCAAGTGCTGTGTTCCGTGGGAGGATGCCAGCGAGAAGTACTCGAAGAGCCAGGAAGATGCCACAGCACTAGGAACAGTCACAGGAAATTGTCATTTCGTAGGTCAAAGTGTAAAATCTCTAATTTCATACAATTCCACAAAATACTTTGCAATGAGCGGACTGGCCCACATCAAAACTTTGCTCCCAGGACGAAGAACGTTGCCCGGCACAGGCCAGCCATCCGTACGCTAATTTTTTTCATTCGCCCACAGTCGTGACACCGTCAAGAAGACAGAAGGGGGGGGCGCCTGGGTGGCTCAGTGGGTTAAGCCGCTGCCTTCGGCTCAGGTCATGATCTCAGAGTCCTGGGATCGAGCCCCGCATCGGGCTCTCTGTTCGGCAGGGAGCCTGCTTCCTCCTCTCTCTCTGCCTGCCTCTCTGCCTACTTGTGATCTGTCAAATAAATAAATAAAATCTTTAAAAAAAAAAAAAAAAAGAAGAAGACAGAAGGGTTCTCACGGAGCCCGGGGCAACACCACAGGTGGCTGGGCAAGAAGGTGCCTCTGTGCAGAGACCCGAATGTGAAGAAGGAGACAGCCACTCAAAAACCTTCCAGGAGAGTGGAATGGAAGATGTAAAGAGTCCAGGAAGGGTACGAGCCGGGCATATTCACGGAGCAGGTGGAGTGATCCTGTGCCTGGAGCAAGATCATTCCAGATAGAAGCACACAGGGAGAGTCAAGATAAGATGTTTATATTTTACTCCAAGTGACCTCAGATGTCATCGAGAAGGATCAGTTCCCACGGTGTGCCCCACCTCTTTTCAAAGATAACTCCAGGGGCACCTGGGTGGCTCAGTCGTTAAGCGTCTGCCTTCAGCTCAGGTCACGATCCCATGGTCCTGGGATTAAGATCCACGTTGGGCTCCCTGCCCCTCTGCCTGCTGCTTTCCTGCTTGGGCTGTCTCGCTCTCTGACAAACAAATAAATAAAATACTTTTTTTAAAAAAAACAACTCTAGAATGTGGTCAAATAACACCTTAGGGGACGAACCAGGAACTCAATCCCCTCCTTTCTAATTTCCACATAACTTTGCATGTAAAGTTGTCAACATGAGACTTCATTTCAGAAATACGAGTCTGTTCCTAAGTTGGAGAATAATTCCCTAAGCTTAAATAAAAAGAAAAAAGAGAAATCCCCACTTTCCTGGAATATATTGCTGTCTAATGACCCATCAAAAATGGAGGTCCAGCTTGACCACACGTTTTTAAAAGATGAGAGAGGGGTGCCTGGGGGGGCTCGGTCGGTTGAGCATCTGACTCTTAGTCTCAGCTCAGGTCTTGATCTCAGAGTCTTGAGTTCAAGCCCTGCGCTGGGCGGCACACCGTGTGTGGAGCTTTACTTAAGAGATGAGAGAGAGTGTGTCAAAGGTTTTCCCAGAGAATCTGAGAGCTGCAGATTAGAGAAAAGCATGAGTTATGCCACGGAGGAGACAACCCCTCAATTTCCTTCTTTCTGCCTCTTCTGGAAGGAGAACACTTTCCTGTGCCGTTTCCTACACCAGTATCATGGGGATGTCTCTCTCTCTCTGCTTTGGAAAGACCAACCACCAATCCCTTTTCTTCTCTAAAAACACTTTCAGTTCAGGTCTTTCCTTCCCACCTCAGGGGTCCTCATCACTTCAAGACCCTGACAAAACTACATTACGCCTCCAGCACAATCTGAAGCCAGCAGACAAACCCCTTATATAATTCTGGACTCTAGAAAATATAGAAAGATCTGCATTTCATTTTAAGAAGACAGCACAACCTTTTCTGACATTTAAAACTGTACTATATGTCAGCCCATCTGCCTGCTTCTCAGACCTCACCTCCTACAACCCTCAGAGCAGACCCCTGTGAGCTCAGTACTGTACATGGTCTCACCTCACAGGTGAGGTGAAGAGAGCAGTTGGCCCAGGGCGCCCATCAGTCTCGGTAGGGGAGTTAGGTAGGTGGTTACAGGTCAAGCCTAGCAGTTCGCTCCAAAAGCCCGGCACCACCACCTGGTAATGGAAATGCAAAACCAGAAAACCACTGCTCACTCTTCCTTAGGAAAACAGACACAAAAATTAACAGAGAATGCAGAAACGCCATGACCAAGCAGCGTTCGTCCCCGAAACTCAGCAATGATGGACATTAGGAAATCTATCTCCTAAAATGTTACATCAGTGGAGGAAAAACCAAATTATTATAAGTAGAGGCTAAAAAGGCACTGTCAAAATTACTTACCCTTTCTAATAAAAGCTCTATACAGAAAAATCTTAAGTAGGTTCAAAATTACTTACCAAGGACCAAGAATAAATAAAGCAGTAAACACTAATGCTTTTTCTGAAATCAAGACATTGATAGCCATAATGACCACTGTTATCCAAGTTGCTTAGTGGTTCCAGCAGATCCAAGAATAGGATAAAATAATCAGTATAAATATTAGAAACATCATAATACAGTCTCTTTTTGACAAATGTGACTGAGTACCCAGAAAAAGCGAAAGACGTGTCAAATGAGTGCATTAAAACAGTGGGATTAAAGATAAAACAAAAGAAAAATTTTTCCCATATGTTACCCATAACCAGCTAAAAGGTAAAATGGAGATAAATGTTCCATTGGTCTAAAGGGCTACACCTTAAAAAATAAAGTTAAAAGTAGAAGATGAATCTTGAAGTATATCTCATTGGAGGACAAGGAAGGACAGATTGGCACATAGAAGAATGGAGTGAGGAACTCAGGGTGGGGGAGGAGGGGGAAAGGGCAAGGGGAGGGGAGGCGATCAAAGGGCGCACACTCCCCACTCCCAGGGTAGGAAGAGGAAGTCCTGGGCATCCAGTGTACAGCGTGTGACCTCGGTCTACAAGGCTCTGTGTCCTTCAAAGTTGCTAAGACGGTAGATCCTAGATGCTGTCACCACGGCAACCACAACGCATGGTAATCACATGGGGTGGCTACTCCCCATTTCACAACATACCCGCCCATCCAGTCATCCCGCCGGACCCCTCCAACTTAGGCAATGTCACATATCAGTTATATCTCAGTAATATGAGGGTGGGGCAAAAAACACCATTTGGGAACTGTTTAAAAATACATCCTAAATATTGAAAGGGCACGTAAAATAAAATTTCACATTTCGTAGGAAGTGACGCCTTTGACACTTTGACAGAAGAAGCAGTGCGGATAAGCAAGTTAGTCGGATGAAAGTATGTGGTCTAACGGTGATTTATTAACAAGTAAGAATTAGTGTTTTTAAATGCTTAAGGCTGAACTTAAAGAAATTAGAAAAAGACTTCAACAGTTCCAAGTAAAGAAGAAAGGAACTAATAAAGGGAGGGGGGTTGTATTAAGAAACATAACAAATGTGAGAGCGATCTTTAAAATCCAAGAACCTCTACTTTTCAACCTAAGAACAGTAAGAGCATGTTCAAATGTAGAATAAATGATGAAGGAAACTTAATCGCAGAAAGAAAATTAAATTGGAGAGAATAATTTGCTTAAATGGGTGGAAGTAAAGCAGATCTCAGTGAAGTATTTATTTTTCAAAGGAAATGGACTTTAACAAAACTGCCTTCCTGAGCAGTGACTACGGGTCGGGCAACTAGCGTCCCAGCATGATCCAACGGGACAACTGCTTCTCCCAGGCAGGTGCAAATGTAGAAGGGAGTGACCTCTTTGCAAAAGAGTTTGGTGGTTTCTTATAGAACTAAACATACCCTTAGTACAGGATCCAGCAATTGTGGTCCTTGGTATTTACAACAAAGGAGTTGCAACTTTGGTCCACAGAAAACCCACACATGGATGTTTATAGCAGATTTATTCATAATGGCCCAAACTTGGAAGCAACAAAGTTGCCTTTTGGTGGTGCATGCCTACACAAGCTGTGGTCCATCCTGCCCACGTGTCATCCCGGCGTAAGTGAGGAGTGGTTCATTCTCACAAATGCAAAATTAAAACCATGCTGAATTACCACTTTCCGCTTATATATAATTGCAAACTTACCAAAGTTTAATGACACACGCTGTTACTGAAGCCATGGGAGAATGGGAGCTCTCCCACCCGTCAGCTGTAAGTCAGCCATGGAAGACCAGCGAGGAACAGCCATCCACTAATCTGTGACCCAACAACACAGGCTAAAGCGGCCCACGGGTAGATCTGCACATACACAAAGTGATACATGTCCAGGGATGTACCGGTAGCAATGTCTGTAATGGAAAATACTGTAAACAACCCAAGGACCCCAGGAGGGGACCCGTCACACAAATGCCAGCTCACCCATGGGGCTGTGATGTTATGCAATTATGTAGAGAAAAATCTCAATATACAGAACGAAAAGATTTGCAGGCTACACTGCTGTGTGCAAAAAACAAAAGGGATAATGTCTAAACAAGCTGACATTCATGTTTCTTAAATGGTAGTAAAACAGAGTGTATATTTCATTGATACATAAACAAGCAGGGTGGGTTACATAAGTAGCTAATGAAGGTCATTACCTACTGGGGAGAGGCCAGAGCTGCACCGAGGGGGTGACTTTTCACCAGTCTGCCTTGGAGTGCTCCTTCATTTTTGGACTAGGTGAACATATTATGCATGCTCTGTTCAAATAAAGGTATTAAAAACTCATTAAATTTGAGTTAAATTAAATACATGTACACAATACATTAAAATGGAGAAAGCTATGGAGTGACAACCTATCAGTTTGTTGCCACTGGTTACCTGGGTGGGAAGAGGATGGAAGGGAAATAAAGCAATAAAATTTAAAAGTGCGCACAGAGAAGAGCACGGGTGAGGGCCGGAACCACGAGGCCACTCAAGGTGCTTTTCCCACAGTATATGACTGACTGTACGTGGCCTTCATGTTTGTATAAATGGTCTAGATTTCTGAAAAAAACTAACACCTGCTGCTGGCATAACCAAAACATGGTTATTTTCTTTTTTTTTTTTAAGATTTTATTGATTTGACAGACAGAAATCACAAGTAAGCAGAGAGGCAGGCAGAGAGAGAGGAGGAAGCAGGCTCCCCGCCGAGCAGAAAGCCCGACTCAGGACTTGATCCCAGGACTCTGGGATCATGACCCAAGCCAAAGGCAGAGGCCTTAACCCACTGAGCCACCCAGGTGCCCCAGTTATTTTCATTTTTAAGAAAATTCTCAGCAAGTCAAAAATACTATTTATTTCTCAAAGAGAAAAAACAAATGGATTTTATATCATGAAAATAAAACCTCCATTAGGGGGAAAAAAATGTATCAGAAAAATCAGAAACATGAGTATCCTCTTCGTAAAAGGGATTTTTTTTTTCTTACTGAAACAACGTAATATGTTTTTAGGTGAAAATAAGTTTTGATTCAGTGGCACTGTTTATTCACCCTGAAATTTTTTAGTCTCCTAAAAACTTCTTGACACTCAAAAGAACGCTCCTATTTTAGAGAGATAAGGAAATGCTCAGGGCGATCAGGCCTGAGATACAGCTTCAGGACTTGTGAAACAAGGTCAGCTGGGAGCATCAGAGGTTTGTAAACGTATTTGCTGTCGGCACTTGTCGACACTAGATGGCGCTAGACAGGGCTCCTTACAGGAGATCTTGACGGTATTAACCTTATGTTATTATACCAACTGTACCAGTCGCTTAACATTTTCCATAACAGAAAGTTTTAAATTTTATGATACCAACGGCTGTGAATGATTCAAAAGGAAAGGGTGCCGAGCATTTCCTTAAGATCATTAAAGCTCCAAGTCACATGGGATCAAGGGGACAAATTCATTGTTGTCTTATTACCAGTTCTCTGTACAGTGATTTCCGATGGTTTTTCTGGATCTGAAAACACCTATAATTTTTGTGTCATCTCCCATCATAAAATTATAAAATGGGAGATTAATAAACGTGTCGGTCCCGGTCACTGTGGTACCCACACTGGCATCAGGTGGTTTCCCGGGAGACCCGCCACGGGGTAGGGGGTGGGGGTGACCTCGCTCAGCCCCACAGGACCGCGTCCACCTGCACGGCCGGCAAATACTGCAGGTAAAGGTCACTTCTTACAGAGGGAAGCGTCCGGGCTCGTGGACGTCATGTGGCCTTGAACCCACGTCTTTCTGTATTTGAATTAGTGTCTCTTTCCCCCTTCCCCAAATTACCTTATACATAAAATGATTTATGGGAAAATCCTGTGGAATCAGTAAATGATGTAAATGGGCAATGGCTGGGACTGGTGGCCCAGTGGAGAACACTGTCGTGCATCGTGGCTGAAAACCCAGCCGGTACCAGAGTGGAAATCCTGACTCTCTGCTGTGTGGCTTGAACAAGCTGCTGAATGTCTACCGTCCAGCTCTTCATCTCTGAAATGGGGAAAGGGACAGCGTGAATCAACTGGGATCTTTAACAGCATTAAATATACCCAGTATTGGGACGCCTGGGTGGCTCAGTTGGTTAGGCAGCTGCCTTCGGCTCAGGTCATGATCCCGGCGTCCTGGGATCGAGTCCCACATCGGGCTCCTTGCTCAGCAGGGAGCCTGCTTCTCCCTCTGCCTCTGCCTGCCACTCTGTCTGCCTGTGCTCGCTCTCTCTCCCTCTCTCTCTCTGACAAATAAATAAATAAAATCTTTAAAAAAAATATATACCCAGTATCGTATCTGGTACATATATGCATAAAAGCTAGGTGGGTTTAAGATTTTATGTATCCGAGAGAGAGGGCATGAGCAGGGGAGGAGCAGAGAGAGAAGCAGATTCTCCGAGGAGCAGGGAGCCCCACACAGGGCTCGACTCCAGGACCCTGAGACCACAGCCGGAGCCAAAGGCAGGAGCCCAACCGACTGAGCCACCCAGGCGCCCCATCATGTTCTTCACTGGGTTTGTCCCACTATGCTGCACACTCGGGGCCTTTTCTGGGAGCTTTCTCTATTTGCTTGAGTTTGGTGAAAGGAAAGACTCAGTACAAGATACAGCCATTTAAATCCTTCGAATAAAATTCACACTGAAGACCATTGTTGGTAGAGCAAACGTCTTGGTCTTTCCAATGTCAGAAGGCAGGGCCAGGGGCGGGTCAGTGCTCCTGGTGCCCTGTCCTCGCAGCTAGGCCTCGGCTGTTCCCGGGCTGCCCTGAGAACCACAGGCAGCACGGGAGGCCCTCAGAGTCCAGTCCTCACAGCCGAGCTTGCAATTGGAGGCAAAAGTCACCCAAACACAGGATTGTTCCTTGAAGATCATTTGCAAAACGACTGTCCCCCTTGCCCCCCAGCCTTGTGCCTGGGAGCATCAGTGGCCAAGTCATGAGCCCGGCATCCGTGGTGCTGGTGCCTCTGGCCCTCAGGGCTGAACAGAGCTGCAGCAGAAATCAGTTAATAAAGCTCAAGTTCAGCAAGAGACATAAGACTTGACAAACTGTGTATCGGGCAGATGTGGACCAGCTGAAACCAAAGAGAAATTACAAGGATGGTCAGCGTTCCAGAGGGAATGATCTGAATACGAAAACACAAACAAAGCCTCAGACGTGTTATGTAAAAAAATAAGATTATGCTGTGAAAATCAACTGTGTGCCGAAGAACTTACTATAATTTCACCATGTAAATTGTGTTCTGCCCCAATTCACGCAAATCACTTTTGGTTTGTTCTAAGAATCAGCAAAGAATTTCAATTACGAGCTCAGTGACACTAAATACAAAACTAGCCATGATTTTTAGTTTCATTTCTCAAAACATTTTTCACTCTTCGCTCGGAAATTTTGATGCTTATTTTAAACAGTTTATTTCAAGTGGCTACTTTTAATACCAATTATCCTCAGACAACAAGGAGACGCATTAAAGAGCTCTATTATAAACTAGAGTATCGTTAAGGATTTAATACTCCAAATATTTGGTGATTTAATTTTCAGAGGATTGCCAACCAGCAAGATCTACATCTTGTCAGCATCTTTCTCTTTTTTTAAAAAAGATTTTATTTTTATATATTTATTTGACAGAGAGAGAGAGGTCACAAGTAGGCAAGTGGGGGGGAAGCAGGCTTCCCGCTGATTAGAGAGCCCGATGCGGGGCTCCATCCCAGGACCCTGAGATCATGACCTGAGCCAAAGGCAGAGACTGAGCCACCCCGGTGCCCCATTATCTTGTCAGCATCTCAGTGGTACTACTATGACCAAAATCACCACTCCAGGCCTGTCCTCCAGACTCCTGGGGTCATTCTCAGTTGTTTGATATAAAATCTAGATTCTTCGTTTGGATTTCGAGGTTAGGCCCAGGCCTGACACCTGCTTTAACCTACACAAATACCTCATTCTCCGTGCTGGCTTCTTATGAAAAGTAAAAGACCTAAAACAAAAGTAACGGTCGCACTGTTTCAAACCCTACTCAATTTCTGCACAGCAGAAAGCGAAAGAAAACCCTCAGAGACAGATGTACAGCTTTAATAGCAGGTTGATTCCTATAGCTCTGCTGGGCCTGTCTGCACACCCACATATACCCAAGTGCACACACACACACACTCCCAAATGGACTTACAGTTTCTGTCTCACTCACGGCCAATGAAAATTTGAACCGTCAAGTTCAACTTGTAACAAGAATTCACAGACTCAAACACCTACAGACCGACCTCTGGGCAGGTGTAAGCAAACAGGCCTAAGGTTCTCAGACACAGGAGTCGTGACAACCTGGAGAAGCCATCCCATTCCTGTAGGACTGGGGTGTCCCCACGTCTATCTGTGTCTCCAGAGAAAATGGAAATCTAAATTTTACATGACGTTTTCTTATGAGGTGTCACTTCTCTACGAAAATTACTGCAGCCTACACAGAATACATTGCTGGGGGGAATGAAGACTTGCAACCCTTTGGAAAGGAATTTGGCGAGATCCAGCAAAAGTGACCCTTGCACTTTCTCCTTCGACCCCCAGTCCCACTTTTGCAAAGATGCTACGCAACACTATGAAATTCCATATGGGCAAGACTTTCTTTCCAGAGACTGTCCATCAAGAGGGTCTGTGCGACTATAGCCTGGAGTGGACGTAACAAAATAGACACACACTGCAGTTGTAAAAACAAATGTGAGACATCTGACATTGTTACGGAGTGTGTCCAGGATACATGTCCCTTACAACGCAGAACATTCACAGTAGAAAAACGTCTGTGTAAGAAACAGAGAACAGAAATATATTCAAATACAGCCCCCCACACATCGGCTGACGTTATCAAAATAGATTTAAATGTCCATTTTTGTTCTCCAGAAGACAGAGTGGAAGGATAAACCAAAAAACTAGTGAAACCGTTTCCCATCAGGAGGGGAAGCAACAGAAATAAAATCTTGACCCCTCTAACCCATCTTCTGATGGTATTAGAGTCGTGAATGTTTCTCTCCCTTTTAAGCAAAAAGTAAGTTAAAAAGAAGAAAAATCCTTTAGAAAAGCTGAAGTAAATGAACCTAACTCAGTACCAAGTCAATGGTATAACCACAGGGCATTATTTCAAGGGATTTTAAAGTACCCCGTTTGGACTGCACACAGTTTGTGGGAAAGAAAACACACACAGAGAGAAATTATCAACTACACTGTGTTCATCTCAAGTGGGACAATTCGTACTGTTATCCCAGATCTATGTCGTACAGTAGGTAAAGCAACTACATAATTATATTAACATTGCTAAAAACCAGGATTTCAGCATTAAAAAAAGATGTAACTATGAAGTCAAAGAAGTAAAATGCATGTTCTTAATTTTTAACTGAAAATAACAGGATGGACTGATTTAATTTTTCCAACCAAATAGCAAAATAGGTATTTCCTATCTCTGTCGACCACAAGTCTACACATAAGGACAAGCTGCTAAGGACAAACGCCCCAACACCCAGATTCTGGCCTCGAAATAGCAATCTTCTGGGGCTTCCTGGGGAAATCTTTGCTGCTGGGTCTAAAGCAGGAATGATAGAATGATACAGGGTGACCCCAGGACATTGTCATGTCCACAGCAAAAATGTGATTAAAAGAGAAAAGGGGGGGCGCCTGGGTGGCTCAGTGGGTTAAGCCGCTGCCTTCGGCTCAGGTCATGATCTCAGGGTCCTGGGATCGAGTCCCGCATCGGGCTCTCTGCTCAGCAGGGAGCCTGCTTCCCTCTCTCTCTCTGCCTGCCTCTCTGTCTACTTGTGATCTCTGTCAAATAAATAAATAAAATCTTTTAAAAAAATAAAAATAAAAAAAATTAAAGAGAAAAGGGTCTGGGGACGCCTCAGGGGCTCAGTCAGTGCAGCGTCTGCCTTCAGATAGGTCATGATTTCAGGGTCCTGGGATCAAGCCCCACATCGGGCTCCCTGCTCAGCAGGGAGCCTGCTTCTCCCTCTGCCTGCTGCTCCCCTGGCTTGTGTGCTCCCTCTCTGTCAAACAAACAAACAAACAAATAAATAAAATATTTTTTAAAAAAGATGGGGCGCCTGGGTGGATCAGTGGGTTAAAGCCTCTGCCGTCAGCTTGGGTCATGATCTCAGGGTCCTGGGATCGAGCCCCACATCGGGCTCTCTGCTCAGCGGGGAACCTGCTTCCTCCTCTCTCTGCCTGCCTCTCTGCCTACTTGTGATCTCTCTGTCAAATAAATAAATAAAATCTTTAAAAAAAATTTTTTTTAAAAAGAGAGAGAGAGAAAAGGGTCCTATTCAAATGACATGAAACTCCCCTGGTGAGCTTCCCAATGGCCAAAGAGAGCACGATTTGACCGCCAACGAAGACAAAGGTGATGTGTGGGGAGCTCACCAAGCATGCAGAATACAGGCGCAGTCTAATGACACTACAGAGACGATCTCGCTGGTGATCCTGGAGGGCATGAAGTCACTGCCCAGAAAACTGATCAAGGACAAGAATCAAGCATTTATTCTGTCTTTCCCTACAGACCACTTTTAGGGCAACCAAATGGGTGACAAAGAGCAGTCAGGCTTCATGAAAGAGTCACAGCCAACCGACGTAGGAGGGGTGACAGGCTGGGACACTGTTGCCTTGCAGTCCCTCCCAGGACGGTGGAGGCGGTGGTCCTCCGGGGGCCAGCGCCAAGCCTGGCAGAGCAAGGACGACGGGGAGTTTTTGTCTTTCAGGACACAAATGTCCACCTGCCGACAAAGCCGACTCGCGGAAGCCATGTCACACCAAGGCACGTGGCCAGCACTCCTCTGTGTTGCCACACGTGGGCTCCAGGCTCCTATGTTAGTGTCCCACAGCTGCGTTCAGACTTTATCAGAATCGGCATCTAACAGGTGCACGGGTGGCTTCCCCTCTGTGTTCCTCTCAGGCCTCTAAGTTCTAGGCCCGAACTTCCCCCTTGTCCTTCTCCCCCCCATGAGAAGGACGTCAGTTGTTCCGGTGTTTCTGGGCTTTGCTGATGTACCTGGACTGTGGGATCTGGCATATTCCTCCGATCTTGAATGTCCACAAATCGGTGGTTAAGTTTAAGAGCTGCCTCCCATTCCGTGTTTCGGTGGTCACGTTTCACAGGCTGGCGGTGGTGGCATATTTTCGCCCTGCCAGGACACCTCCCCGCAACCCCCCCCCCCCCCGCCACGGAGTAGGTAAACAAAAAAAATCTTGTCATCTAACCAAACCAAACCCAGGGATGAACCATGACGCCCAGAAGTCCCTCTTGGTACTGGCTTCTCTGAAGGGAAGGGGGCAAGAAGCCACATGGGGGCTCACTGGAGAGTCTAAAATACAGAATGTCAACAGGGTCAGTGAGCTCCTCCCCTGGGCGCAGAGGGCAGGCCGATCTGAAGACAGCGCTGGGAGCCAGGACTCCTGCACATCGGGAGGTGGTCGTCAGTGGGGGCTCAAGGACCATCTGCTCATCAACTCATGAAACTAACGAGCCATGGGAACTGGATGTCTGGACCCCTCAGAATCCCAGGTTGAAAGCCTCCCCACCAGGGTGGCTATTTCTGGAGCCCAGGCCTGCAGGGAGGTCACAGGGGCGGAGCTCTTGCAGGGTGGGACTGGTGGCCTGAGACCTAGCCAGCGCTCCCCTCCAGCGCCCTCAGAGGGGAAGGCCATGTGAGGACACAGGGCTGGCTGCAAACCAGTGAGAGTCCTCAGCAGAAAGGAAACCCTGCTGAACCTTGACCTTGACTCCTGACCTTCAGGACTGGGAGAAAACCAATGTGGCTCATCTGAGCCACCCCAGGCCCTGGTAGGCCCAGCAGACACAGCCCGGAAGCTCCTCCTAAGGCCAGCCCCACATGGAGGAGAAGCTTCTAGCAACAGATTCCCAAGTAGACGGGACAGGGAAGAAAGAAGCAACAGAAACCCTGAGCCCAGAAAAAAGGAGGGAAGAGTAAGAACTGGGGAATTTCCATGTAAGGAGATGCTTCTTAAACATCACGCATACAACATTAAAGCAAAGGGAAGGGGAGTTCCCGAAAACAAGCAGCAGAAAGGGGTTAGGATGCGGTCCACAGAACATTTCAGGGAGACAGCATAGGGGACGTAAGAGACAGAACGCAGACCACGAGCTGATGCCGAGATGTATCCTCTTTAAAAGATCACAACAATAAGTTTACTATTTCAAAATAAGCTAAGAGAAATTATTAACATAATCCAAGATATTAAAAAAATAAATCAGGTCCCCAAAGCATAGTTTGAGGAGACGCCTTTTGAAACACAATGACTTTCATAAACTCTGACCAAATAATATCCCATTCCAATTTCTTGGAAAGAAAACACTGTTCATGCCATAAACACGGAAATGCTCATTTATGTAAAAAATGTTTACAGTTAAGTGGTTTATTAACAATTATCTGAAAAGTCCATAATCATTTGTAATCCAACATGTGCCGGCTCAGTGCTCATAGCCTCCCCGCTCGGGTGGAGCCCCCCGTCTGTGGGGCAGCTGTGCGCCTGGAGCGGGAATCACGAGGGACTGAGGGGGTCAGCTCCTCTCCTGACTGCCACAGCTGGGGGTGTGAGACCTTGCCTCCCGGCCTCACCTAGCCCAGGCCACAAGTCAGGAGCTACCATGGAGGGACAGTGTTCTGGATCCCAGCAAGCATGGGGACTGGACACAGAGACACCAGTGGTGGAGGGTCTGGCCCAACGGGAGCCTCCCAGTAGAGGAAGTGACACCTGGGTTGGGAACGAGGGTGTGAAGCCATCGGCGTGCTCATGGTTCTGAGTTATGACAAAATTGACCTTGTTACACAGCCTCATAACCTCAGGACTCCAGTCACGGACACTCAGGTGACAAGACCCCAGGCTTAAGTGCTTACCTGCCCCCAGTCTGTTCTGGTAGGACTATAGCAGTCGGGGGCGAGCCCTGTCCTGGGGGGACTGGCAGCCTTGGCCACTCACGCAGGGGCCGCAGCTACAGGCTCTACGTGGGGCAGCTGGTGGGGCTCAGTCCGTTGGGAGACCAACTCCTGGTCATGATTTCAGGGTCCCAAGGTCGAGCCCCAGGTCGGGCTCTGTGCTCTGCGGGGCATCTGCTTGAGATTTTCTCTCCCTCTCCCTGTGCCCCCCACCCTCCAGTCACCCTCTAAAAGGAGCATGCGGCACGTGGAAAGCCCGCTGAACAGGGGCCAGTCAGCCCTTCCTATTAACACAGTGTTTTCAGGGATCTGCGCTGTTATCTGTTTTTTTTTTGGTTTTTAATTTAAGCTCTCAATTTCCACTGTATCGCCACAGGTTTTCTGGTTGGCCCTACTTTCCCCCCAGATTGTCTCCCTTTAAATCCAACCCCAACATTGCCAGGCAATATCTTCTGAGTTCCGACGAGGGCGCAACCCAACAGTAGAACCCGCAGAGGGGTGAGCGTGCGTACACCCCACACTTTGTGTGGCTCGGGAACCGCAAACTACGCGACAACGGGGCGATTTGGGAGGACTGACTCAGCGTGTACTGCTGTCTGCATCTCACACCCCATCACCCACTGGGGACACACAGAACTCCTTAAAAAGTAATTTCAAGTTTCCACCCATGAGGATTTGGTAAAGCAGAACACGTCTTCAGAAGTTAAAATTAAAAACATGGCTGTCTGCGGGTGCCTGGTGGCTCTGAGGGCTGAGCACTCAACTTGGTTTCAGCTCAGGTAACGGTCTCAGGGTCCTGGGATCGAGCCCTGCGCTAGTCTCCGTGCTTAGCAGGGAGTCTGCTTGAGATTGTCTGCCCCTCCCCCTTGGCGTTCTCTAAAATAAATCAATCTTAAAAAAAAGAAAAATTCAAACCAGGTGCCTGGGTGGCTCAGTCGGTTAAGCATCTGCCTTCAGCTTGTCTTCATCCCGGGGACTTGGGGTAGAGCCCGGGGCAGGGCTTCCTGCTCAGCGGGGAGCCTGCTTCTCCCTCCGCCCCTCTCCCTGCTCCTGATCTCTCTGATAAAATCTTAAACAAACAAAAAAAGGCTACTTCAGTAGCCCACGCAGGTGAAAGAGCATGGCGGCTCCAAGCATTTGGGAATAAATTCCCCTTTTCTCGCTAACGCCACTCTGAGAGGTGCACAGCGAGGGGCTGGTTGCAGAAACCCGACGGGACCTGGTCGGCAGCCGACACTGCAGCCCCACACACGACAGGTTCCTGGCAATTGTCAGAAGTGGTGTAGCTGCCTGGCGTAGAAACGCCCAGAATAAGAACTGAACAATGATCCCAAAACAGTACTGTAGCATAATCCTGCTTTTTGGGGAAATGCCTCAAAGCGTAGGTGACCGAACGTCCTCAACAGTTTCCTCTCGACGGGAAGGAGATGTGGGGAGTCTGTGTTTTAACTGTGCAAATCCGTCCACTTTCAATGTAACTTTTTTCACTTTGGGGGAGAGCGTGGTCAGACCGGTCAGGAAATGAGAAGCAGAAAGTCAAGGTTCCTCACCCAAACCTGCCCAGCAGCTCCCCCCGCCGGGCTGGCTTCGGAGCTGGGACTCGAGGGTGTTCCTCCCAGCGGTGTGGTTTCCCAGCTACCGGGCGCCGCATTCTTAACTGCACGGGCAGCGGCTCGCGGGCCGCCCCGCGTCCAGGAAGCTTGGCTCGCCACCCTCCTAAAGGGCAAACCTGCGGACAGCAGCCAGGACGTGCGGCCGGCCTCAGTGTGCACTGGCCGGGGAAAGGAGGAGGAAAACGACGGGTATGCGGACAGGGAATATTGCTCAGCCTCCAAAAGGGAAATCCTACCGCGGACGCGGATGAGGGTGGCAAGGGACACTGCTCAGTAAATTAGCCAGACGGACGAGCAGCCCGTGGTGGTAGCTCTACACGGGGTCGAAGCACGTCCAACTCCAAGAAGCAGAGGGGGTGCCGGCTGCGGGGAACGGGGAGGAGCCGGTCACAGGGCACAGTCTTGGCTGTGCACAAGAACAGGCTCTGGAGACCAGACGCAGAGCATGGCGACTCCTGTTACTACAGCCACGTGCGCTCGGGTGTGCGGAGAACGGATCGGCAGTGTTCTTACTGCACACAGACAAGAGGCGAACACGGCGGACATCGTGTTGCACGCCGTCAACATAAACTGGGGTTGCCCATCACTTCCAAGATGGGAGGAAAAGGAACCGTTTCATGATGGTGCCTGGCTCATTTGTTTCTGCTGCGCATTTGTTGGACATGTGGCTGCGTAACCACGTGTCAGCGTCCCCTTCCCTGCAATACTGTGCCGCAGAGAGGCCCTCCACGGGCCAGCGCAGGATGGCCACAGGTCCCTGGGCGCCAGTGCCTGCTCCCAGAACAAGCTTTAACATGCTCCTGGCCCTTGAGGCACACTGACCCATTGTGCACTGAACACTGGTTCTGCCCCCCACCCGCCACACCCCAGGGCTCTGCTCCCTTCACCTCAAACCCTTCTCTCCGCCCCCTCCCAGATGGACATGATTTCTGCTTCCCCAGCTGCCCAGTTCTGCGGATCAGCTTCCTACAGTCCTAGCGCTCCTTCCTGCAACCTGAACCGCCCATCTCCCCATGGGGACTGAGCACCCCAGAGCACGCAGCTCAGGATGTAAGCAATCCTCTACCCACATCATAAAACACTTACCTGCCGTGGTTTTCTCCTCTGCTTCTCAGAGGAGGGCGACTGAAAACCCACCAAGTCCAAGGTTCCCCTTCCACCTCCTGTGGCTGAACAGACAAGCACCACAGACCCTACCATTCTAATTCTGTAGATCCCACCAAGCAACCTTCCTCACTGTGCACGCAAGGAACCTACAGCCCAACATGGTGAACGGGGTCACCAGACACCTGAAGTTGGTCCCGCGTGCACAACCAGCAAGTCAAACGGAACTCGAGCCACAAGCTCACCTCATTTCCTCAGACTGAGGTTTTCACAGAAGCCAGAAATTGAGTTAGCTTCAGTTACACATGCACTTCTGAGCCAAAAAAATCAGTTCTTTGGAAGTTTCATGTATTTTTGCAAACCACTGCCCTTCCCCAGATGTGCGCTAGGACAGAAAACCCGCTCTGCACACTTCAGTGGGGTCAGAACCCCATCAGACTTTGTGGACAGCCTACCCTTCCTGCATCCTACCGGCCCTTCACACTGTGACAGGTCACTGAGCAGGACAAACACCGTCCAAGGGAACCACTGCCCCACACTCAAATGTGTGAGCCACCCATGCTCGTTCCATGGCCACTGCTCTAACAGACCCTTACTCGTCTGCATTAACTCGAGGGCACAGGCTTCCAACACAAGGCTTCCCCTTAACCCATCAGATTTGAAAAAACAGAGAAAACATCCCCCCGCCGTGTCTAACCTGCATAGAAATGTACCCTCACAGGGAGGTGATGCATGCTCACGATTCATTATTTCCGAGAATACTACAGAGGATCCAGAAAATCCAGACAAAAGGAAACAATATATTTTGCAGCAAACTTTTCAGTAAGACTTGCAAATTCTCTCCCACCCCAAATTAAACAGGTAAGTGAAGCAGCTTCCATGTTTAATGGTTACATTCCAGATTCTGAGTAGTCACGTCACACTTGCATTCCACACAGGTCACAAACACATATGCCTTCTATTACGTATCTGAAAAAGGTTTCATCCCAACTATGGGAAGACCCTTTTCAAGTCCCAGACTTACTCTGGTTTTGAACAGAATATAGTGTAGCATGTAGAGCAATTCAAATCTGTGAGTAAATCTATGGATACATTTACTGAGTATTGAAATTTAATTCTATCCTCTATATTTCATTTTTTCCATATATTTAAGCAATCCCTACCTTATTTGTAGGTAGGAAAGTAATCATTTAAGGAGAAAGGGACTTGTAAGAACTTTGGTAAGCTCAACTACAGCAGTGCTTGTATCAGCGAGACAGTTAAGGCTGACGCCCAGCTGCTACAGAGCATAGCATTGACGGGGTCAAACTCGAGCAAGACAGACCCAACTCGTTTTTAAATGTGGAAATCATACAGACTTAAATGGTTTCATCCGATGGAAGCTTCTGCAGTGTTTCACGTTTACTGAGAAACCATTCTAAGGTCTACTTTTCTATTTAGAACGTATTTAGTTTGTGCCGTTGAACTGGCCACAAGAATCCTTCAGAAAAAAGCATCAAAACTGTGAGGTGTCCAACTTAATCTTCGGCATCCTTAAAGCTTGGGAATACTTGGAAACAGCAGGTAAATGTGGAACATCATTCCAGAATACCAATTTTACACTGAACATGTAACATTAAAACAAAAGCAAATAAATGAATACCTTACACTCATTTTTAACAAGTATTTCATATTTGAGACGTCTATCACGTTCCTGCCATCATCTGTATGGTTCAACTGGACTGTGAAATCTCTACATAAGAGCATGGTTACTTCTGCCACGAATTTACCACAACTGTAATTCTTAAAACGCCTAGCAAAAGTCTAAAAACACACACTGACTTATCCTGACAGATCACTGAAGTCTCAAGCTCTTCCCCAGGTGACAGCGCCTAGTAAACAGGCAGGTGGTAGGAGACATTTCAGCGTAACTGCCCTGAGGACGCTCACACCTCATCAACTTACCAAACAGAATACTGCGGACACCAGCCTATCACCTTCGTGAGAGGATTCAAACGTACAAGAAATAGACATAAGAGTTTTACTTGCCAGGCTTCAAATTAAGTGAGAATAGCAAAGGCAATTTAAACAGTAACATGGCACAACTTTCCCTGTTAGTGGTTTTAAATTCTTACCAAACAAGGGAGGAGTTCACTTGCTTAGATATTTGAAATACAACTTTATTCTGATTCTAAACGAAAAGGAATGGGAATGACAGTGACAAACAAGATTTCACCACTGGATATTGTGACGGGACTATAGCAGTCTCATATCTGAAACTCAGGAAGGAAACAACTGCGTTCCAAAACAGCTAAATATGCAGGTCCAAAAAATGAAGGTACTTTTTAAACTGCCACATTCACTCCGAAGCCCATTCATCTCCTTCAGCATCCCAAAGATTAAGCACATGTTCTGCTCAGCTATATAATAAAGTGGCAAACACGCTGCACCACTGACATCACAGGACAGTTGCCTATAAAACTAGACTTCTGACGCTGGCCTCCAGCTGCACGTTCTCACAGGTCATCATCCTCATCCGGGAGAGCAGTTGTCTGAGCAACCTAGAAAAAGACACAACGTGGTAGTACTCTGGACTGGAGCCACCAGCAACACAAGACCCCGAAAAGGACCACATGGCTGGTGGCTGGGCACTTGCACACCCTACCTCTAGATCGTGCTCATACTGTGCTGCCAAAGCTGGGTCCATGACAACCTCTGGCGGGGCGAGAGCGGGCATGGCGACAAACTCCAAGTTAGGGTCTCCAATTAGTTTTCTAGCAAGCCACAGGAAGGGCTTTTCAAAGTTGTAGTTACTTTTGGCAGAAATGTCATAGTACTGTTTAAAAACAAAGGAAAGTTAGTTTTTAAAAATGTACTTGTCATTAGGATGTTCGAAACTAAAGAAATTTTCTCGATCCACACCACAGATGTTTATGAATCCCTTTAACGGACCTGTTCATTATAATTTCACTTTTGATACAGCAATAACGCCGTAAACAAGTTTTATAAACATACCTGAAGATTCTTCTTTCGGTGGAAGACAATAGATTTTGCCTTAACTTTCCTGTCCTTAATGTCCACTTTGTTGCCACACAGCACAATGGGGATGTTCTCACACACTCGTACCAGATCTCTATGCCAGTTAGGCACATTCTTGTAAGTAACCCTTGACGTGACATCGAACATTATAATGGCACACTGGGCTGAAGAAAAATTCAGGAGAAGGGTTACACACCTAGGATTTCCCGCACGCCCAAAGAATGCCAAGGAGATCGGACCAGTCCTCAGGCTATCTCCGTTTCTTAACTCATTCCCAAGGTCTCTTCCAAATCGAAAAATCTTACATCACTGGAATACACAGCAAGATCTGAAATTCCACCACGTACGAATAACCAGCTGGCTGCATCGAATCTCTCTCCTGTACTACACTGGTTCTGCCCCATCCCAAAATCTCAAGTAGATGAAGGACACCCCAGCATCCTAGGCAACTTGCCTCCTCCGCTCTGAAGACCTAAGAACCTATTCTGTAAAAGATCCTACAAGACAGGATACACTATTCTCTTGCTTGAGAACACTTAGGTCTCCGTTCTGACCCCTGAAAACCGTAAAACAACTCAGTGAACTACGAAGTAAGTACGACCTAACGCTAGTTTTCTAGCTGCACAGTTATGTTACCCGCAGGTCAGAAACGACCAAAGAAAAGGCTCCCAGAAGTTTTCCATCACAGAAGTGAGATTCCAGATTTTTTCTTTATGAAACTTCCTTCCCAATTTTGAGATCCTTTTGGGGAAAAAAACCCCAAAACCCCCAACTACTGCTGAAGCGACAGCGACAGCTCGCCGGCCCCCGCGGTCTGCGCTCCGCGGCTCTCCGATCATGACACAGCACGGAGGCCGGCGCGGCCGCCCGCCCGCCTACCTTGGATGTAGTAGCCGTCCCGCAGGCCGCCGAACTTCTCCTGGCCGGCCGTGTCCCACACGTTGAACTTGATGGGTCCCCTGTTGGTGTGGAACACGAGCGGGTGGACCTCCACGCCCAAGGTGGCTGCAACACAAGCACGGCCGTGAGCCCGGATCAGGGCCCGCACCCCGGCCCCGCTGCCTGGCCCCCCACGTACCTACATACTTCTTCTCGAACTCCCCCGTCAGGTGACGCTTCACGAACGTCGTCTTCCCGGTGCCGCCGTCGCCAACCAGCACCAGCTACAGAACAGCACACACTGGCCAGGGGCCCCGGCGCCCGCGCGCCTCCCGCGCCGCCACCGCCCGCACCCGCTCCCCGCGGACCCCGCTCCCCGCAGACCCCGCACGCGGCGCCCACCCCCGCCGACCACGTACTTTGAACTGGACTTGGGGCTCTCCCTGGGCAGCCATGGCGCTGGTGCTGCGGAGCGAAGAGAAAGACGTGGGGCCGGCGGCACGGCCCAGGAGCCACATGGCCGGGCCCGCCCCACGTGCCCGGGCCCACAAAGGGGCGCCGGACGGCCGGGCCCCACGCGCGCACACCCCGGCCCGGGCGGGGGCCGCGGCGCGCTCACGGCGGGCGGCGCTGCTCCGTCTGCGGGGCCTGGCGGAGCGCCCGCGGCGAGGGAGGCCGGGAGGCCGGGGCGCGGGGCGGAGGCCGGGAGGCCGGGCGGGGACCGGGGCCGCACAGCGCCCGATCGCGCACCCCCACTCCGCCCCGGGCCCGCCGTCCGCCCCGGGGCCGCCCCCCGCCGCCCGCCCCGGGCCCAACGCGGCTCGCGTCCCGGCGCCGGCCTGCGGCCTCCACCGCGGGGGGAAGGGGAGAGCCCGCCGCCGCCACCCGGGCCCGCGAAACCGCCGCCGCCCCGGCCCCCGCCGCCGCCCGCCCCGGCTTCCCAGTCCCCCGGAGTGCCCGGTGCCCCCGGTCCCCGCGGCCCCGCGGCCCCCGCAGCCCCTGGTTCGGCCCCGCCGCACTACCTTCCAGAAGCGTCTCCGGCCCGTCTGACTGAGGGCTGGAAAGATGGCGGAAGCGCAATTCAAATGCCCGGAGACGCAGCCGACGCCGGCGCGCGCCGAGGTAGGGCGGGGCAACGGCGCCGCGGCGCTCCCACGTGGCCCGGCGCGCGCGCGCACGCACGCCGCGGGCTTGGGCAGCCACACCCGTCGGCCAGGCGCGGAGGGAAAGACTCGAGGGGTGGCGGGCGCAGGCGGGCGCGGGACGCAAGGCGGGCGCGGGACGTAGGGCGGGCGCGCGCACGCACGCCGGCCCGCGGGGCCACGTGCACCGGCCCAGAGGGCGGGTTCCCGCGCGCGCATGCGCCGACGGCGACGCGGCGCGCCCTGCTGCGGCCGCGCCACAGAGCTAGGAGGAGAGAGCACGCACCTTGGGCGGGAAACTCGTGGGGAGCGGCCCACACAAAGACCTTGGGCCTCCCGGGCCTGGGGACTAGTCGAGCGAACGGGGTACAGCGGCACCGGGGCGGGCCCCATTTTGGGGTGCGAGCCACGCCTGCGCCCCCAGCCCCTTCCACATCCCCCTCTCCGGTCCACACACGGCCTCTGCTCTGGGCCCCCAGCCCCTTTAATCTCCCGCCGCAACCCCAGGCCCCCCATCCCGCCCACTACCCACCTCCCCTAGGCTCATTACCTTCCTGGTCCTTTGCCTGGGTCCCCGGCCTGGCCCCTTCCGTTCTCGCCGCACCCAGTCCCTTCCTCCCTCACCCCGAGCTCGCTCTAGGTCCTCTTGCTTGCGGTACCTATCGACCCCCAATCCCAGATCCCTTTCATTCAATGTCCGTTTTCCCCTCTGACCTCGACCCCTGGCCACTTGCCTACGTTCCCAGTCCCACTCCCGCCCCCCGCGTCCCTGGCGTCAACCGGAACCCACTTGGGGGTAAAGGACGGAAAGACAGACGCTTTTTCCCACCCTGAAGAGCCAGCCTCCCTTTTCTTAAAGCATCTAATTGGTCAGCAGGCTTTGCGACCGTATCCTGCAAACAGGATGATGAAATCGTGTTTTCAGACTTGGCAGCTCTTCTCATCCCAGTTACAAACACGGATGCAATCGATGAGTGTTTAGGTTCCAGACTCTGGAGGGATTAAAGCTGTCAACAGTCCAGACGGGACTGCACTCAGAAGCCCATCTGAGGGTCAGTGTAGGTAGAAAATAGAATGAGCCACAAGCTCAAAATGTTGACTGTTATTACCGTCCACTGGCGTTGAGCCAGGATGTGGGCCAGGTGGAATCCTCCAACCTCTAACCCTAAATCTAAGGCCAGTTCTTGGCATTTGGGTGGACAGCCACAGATTCTCCTCTAACCCAGATTTTCTTAGTCCCCTCCGCAACCAAGCATCCACACTCAGAGCAAGAGCAGGCTGCTAATGACCTGATCAGAATAGTCAGGTTGCTCAGAAAGGATTCCACCATGGGGAACCCATGGACCAAGAAGTTAGCCATTTCGTCCTGAGTGTGCTTTGCAGCCAAGCCTGTTGGGAACACAAGTGACACAAATTGGGCATAACGTTTCTGTGAACCTGCCTGCTGGGAGCTCAAGTCTGAGCACCCCCAGAGGACCCTCAGGAAGACACCAAACCAGCTCTCTATGCTGCTGGCGGGAGTGCACATTGCTTTGGCCTCTCTGGAGAGCAGAAGCTGATAAAACATCAGTGCCGAGAGCTGGCGAGCCTGTACTTTCACTTCTAGAGAGAGTGCCTGGAGTTAAACTCCCACATTCGCATAGGGAGACAGTATCGCCAGCGCTCACTACAACACAATAGCAACAAAAAATGGAACTTCCAGAAATATCCATTGATAGGTAAATGTATACACATATTAACCTGGATTCCAGTATGGCATCTAAAAGGAAGCAAGTTCATCTGTATCAACAGGGTTAGGTCTCAAAGGGTAATGTTGAGAAAAGAAGGAAGTTCAAGAAAGATGTGATGATAGCTTTATACAGTCCACAGGATATACAATGTTTTATAGAGACGGTATAGTATAATGCCATCTATGGACATTTTTATAGACACAAAACCATATTAAGTCTTATGTGTATGTAGAAAAATTTTTTTAATTGAGTACAATGATATAGGTTGAATTCGGAGGCTGTTGTTTGAGAGGCAGTAGGGAGTGGTGTTATGGGAATAGGCAGAATGGTCAAAGAAGGCTATCTGCAAGGTTCCCTTTCTTCTGTTAAAAGAAGGTAATTGAGGGCGCCTGGGTGGCTCAGTGGGTTAGGCCGCTGCCTTCGGCTCGGGTCATGATCTCAGGGTCCTGGGATCGAGTCCCGAGTCGGGCTCTCTGCTCAGCAGGGAGCCTGCTTCCCTCTCTCTCTCTCTCTCTCTGCCTGCCTCTCTGTCTACTTGTGATCTCTCTCTGTCAAATAAATAAATAAATAAATAAATAAAAGAAGGTAATTGATGTGGCGCCTGGGTGGCTCAGTGGGTTAAGCCTCTGCATTCGGCTCAGGTTGTGATCTCAGAGTCTTGGGATCAAGTCCCGCATCCGGCTTTCTGCTCAGCAGGGAGCCTGCTTCCCTTTCTCTCTCTCTCTCTCTCTCTCTCTGCCTGCCTCTCCATCTACTTGTGATCTCTCTCTGTCAAATAAATAATTAAAATCTTAAAAAAAAAAGATAAGGTAATTGAAGCACATAGGAGAACATATAGCCGCTGTAAAACTCTAGGATGGTGAGAACACCAGTGTTTCTACCTTTTGGCATTTTTGAAAATACTCTTCCCGCAAGAAAAGCCAAGGGGAAAGACGTCAAACCAAGGGTATCCTTTGTTCTCACACAGCTTTCCAGGAGCTCCTGGCGGTTTGGTTTCTTTACGTTAGTTGCAGATGGCGTTCCCTGGCCCTGTCCCAGAACTTCCGAAGAGGATCATCTCAAAGAATGCAGATTGAAAATGGGAAAACGTGGGGCGCCTGGGTGGCTCAGTGGGTTAAGCCGCTGCCTTCGGCTCAGGTCATGATCCCAGGTCCTGGGTTCGAGCCCCGCATCGGGCTTTCTGCTCAGCAGGGAGCCTGCTTCCTCCTCTCTCTCTGCCTGCCTCTCTGCTACTTGTGATTTCTGTCAAATAAATAAATAAATAATCTTTAAAAAAAAAATGGGAAAACGAACCCTGGTTGGCACAGATAACACGTTTCCCCAGTGAGACTGCCCAAGCTCTTCCAGTCACCAGTGGCTTTGCAGGGTACCGGGGTACTTCCTTCCTTCCCTTTCCTTCGCAAACCCATGCTTGCCCCGTGGTTTCAAACATGGCAATCACGTGCTCGGAGAGGCAACAGAATTACCAGAAGATTACAGCAACAGTACAAGGAATTTCAGCTGTTGCCTCTAATTTCCTCAAACATCAGCACTCCTCATTTCATAGGTCCTCCTCTCCTTCCCTCAGTATTGATCTCACCGTATATATGATTTTAATATATACATAGGATTTTTGTCCTCTGGGATGTTTGAGAGTGAGCAGCAAGCGGGATGTCCCTCGGTCTGTATTTCTTGAAACCAAGGACATTCTATTACATAACCATTACTCAGTTGCCCAGATCAGGAAATGAACCCGGATGCAGTCCGATGGTCTCATCTACAGACTGGAATGCCACAGGTCTCAACGCCGTCCTACAGCTGGTGCGGGATCCATTCAGGATGACATGTTACCTTCAGCTGTTTGGTCTGTGTAGTTACACTCCTAGATCCAGAGCAGTAACTTCATCTTCCATGACCTTGACGCTTGTGCAGCACACTTTGCAGGACGGGTCTTCTGTGGATTGGTCTGATATTTCCTCTGGATGGGTTTTGGGTTACATAGTTTGGGTTGGGATACCTCAGAAATGGTGATGTCCTTCTCAGTGCATCTTTTTTTTTTTTTAAAAGATTTTATTTATTTATTTGACAGAGAGAGATCACAAGTAGATGGAGAGGCAGGCAGAGAGAGAGAGGGAAGCAGGCTTCTTGCTGAGCAGAGAGACCGATGTGGGACTTGATCCCAGGACCCTGAGATCATGACCTGAGCCGAAGGCAGCGGCTTAACCCACTGAGCCACCCAGGCGCCCTCAGTGCATCTTTTTTTTAGGAGTATAAACTGACCTTTGTAGAATATTTCAGACCCTCCTTGGGCTAATACTGTAGCGGTTTGCCAGCTCACTTACATACATGATATCTGTGGCTGGCCAGGCCCCACGTGAGCTAAGTTGTGTCTCCTTTTCCACCCCATCTCCAGCTTCTTTTCCTGTAACTGTGTAGCCACATGAGCCTTTCTGAATCGTACCTCTGCCAAATTTGTCCCTGCCTGAGGGCCTTTGCACTTACTGGTCCCTCTGCCTAAAATGCTTTCCTCCACATTCTTGCCTGACTGCCTCCTTCTCATCCTTCAGATCGCAGCTCAAACGTCACCTCCTCAGGAAAGCCCACCCTGACTGCCCTCTCTACAATGGTGTCACCGTACCCGCCCATTTTCCATCTCAGCCCCCACTTGATTTTCTCCAAAGCACTTACCACTAACTGAATATAGCTTGCTTAATAATTTATATGTTTACCTTTCTGTCTTTCTTTCTCTCACTAGAATAAAGAAAGCACATTGCCTGGCATGATACTCAAGGTATCATGAGTGCCTCGCTCGTAATGGGTGCTCAGTAAATACATGTTGAATCATTGAGTGAATTACTCTTAACCCCATCTGAATACAGTAACAGCACCATCATATGCTAATAAAATAACAGTGACTTACATACAGAAGCTTATTAGAATTTTAATATGCTATTTCTTGTCAAAAACTAATCATTAAGCAAATAACAAACATTTAGCAAAAACATTGCCAATCTTTCCTATTTGTGCACTTTCCATCAACTTCCTTGACTTTGCAAACCAATAAGGAAGGAATTCTTCAAGATTCCATGATCTACTTCATCAATCCAGCTGGATATCAATAATTTGTCAAATGAAATATTTCCTTTATTAGACACTCAGTTTTGTACACCGGGAGCACGCTGATGCACAGATTACATGTTTCTCCTTAGCATTAGCACAGAAATTATTTTTCCTGACTGCAAAATCAAGAGCCTCGTCATACATTCATGCCAGAGATCCATCCGATCTCCTCCACGCAATGATCAGGCAGTGAATGAACTCAGTCCCACCCTCTGTGGTATTTGTCATCTCCTGGGGTGGATCACCACATGATTTGTATCTAAACTAGTTTCAGCACTTCAAAATGTGATGGCTTTTATTTTGTTTTTAAGATTTTATTTATTTATTTGACAGAGATCACAATCAGGCAGAGAGGCAGGCAGACAGAGAGAGAGAGAGGAGGAAGCAGGCTCCCCGCTGAGCAGAGAGCCCGATATGGGGCTTGATCCCAGGACTCTGGGACCATGACCCAAGCTGAAGGCAGAGGCTTTAACCCACTGAGCCACCCAGGCGCCCCTGTGATGGCTTTTAAAGTGAGCTCACCAATTATTTGAAACTTCTCTCTTGAAAAAGGCTGAGCCTCCTTCTTGTGTGTGGGCGGGGCCGAGTGACTCACTTCCAGCAATGGGAGTGTGTCCGAGGGCACAGCCTGTGATTTTTGAAACTGAAGTCCTGGAGGTTCCAGTGACTTCCACCATGCTCTCTCTGGTCACTCACTGGGAGGACAGTCAGCGTACTGCAGGGACAAGCGCAGCCCCATGGACAGGTTCTAGTGAGGAGGAGTTGAGAGGCCTGTAAAGAGCCCAGGGGGACTTGCTGGCCTGCGAGGGAGCCTTCTAGAAAGTCATCTCGCAGCCCCCGTCCCGCCTCCCTGGCTGCGGTCTCCTGTACACATCTTACCTGCAGTTTCCAGAAACCGAGTCACAGCCTCCCAGTGAAGCCAGTCCTGGATCCTAACTCCTGGAAAGCACGTGAGATTTATTGTTTGCTGTTGTATCAAACACTAACTTTTGACGTGATCTGTCCTGAAGAGTGGAAAGGTCTACAGCACGAAGAACAAGGGTAGTTCACATAAAAATCCAGGCGTCTGGTTTCTTTTGAGAATCAAGATTGGCAGTCACTGGGCCTGCTTTCTTGTGTGGCCACCAGCACCTGCATTCACCCCTGCCTCCCAGGGACGGGCGAACACTGCCATTGGCCTCAGGCTCTGCCAGTCCCTACTGTGTCTCAGACCCAAGGCCTGCCGTTGGCCCTTGTCTCCTGGCACTGATCCTGCTCTACTCACTCACCTCCCTGAGCCCTGCAGGACCTGTGCTCACAGCCTCTGGGTTCGTGAGTCTGAGATGAAAAGATACACCTATGCATTCATTCATTCATTCATTCAGCGAATACTTAGTGAACATCTACCGTGTACCAACCGTTCCCTAAGGACTGGAGTAGTTAATGAAACAGACCCCAGAGGTCTTGGACTCCTAGAGCTTTCATCCTAGAAAGAAGAAACAGGGGAAAGACTTGGTAAGGAAGTAATACATATATAACATAGTGATGATTGCTAAGTGAAAAACAAAGCAGGTAAAGAAGATACGGAATGTCGGAGGAAAGGGAGAGGGACCAACAGGCCTTCCTTAAGATAGTGACATGTGGGGGCGCCTGGGTGGCTCAGTGGGTTGAGCCACTGCCTTTGGCTCGGGTCATGATCTCCAAGTCCTGGGATCGAGCCCTCATCGGGCTCCTTGCTCGGTGGGGAGCCTGCTTCTCTCTCTGCCTCTGCCTGCCTCTCTGCCTGCTTGTGCTCTCTCTCTCTCTCTCTCTGTCAAATAAATAAATAAATAAAATCTTAAAAAAAAAAAAAGATAGTGACATGTGAGCAAAGGCCTGTAGAAGGTGAGGGAAGAAGTCACACAGATATTGGAGGAAAGATAATTCTGGGGACAGGGAATGGCCAGTGCAAA
The DNA here is from genome assembly GCF_902655055.1 of Lutra lutra. NCBI lineage: Eukaryota > Metazoa > Chordata > Mammalia > Carnivora > Mustelidae > Lutra > Lutra lutra. The sequence goes on from NC_062289.1 coordinate 78,895,134, forward strand.
GGCCCTGAGGTGGAAGGCTTCCTGGAGCTGTCAGGGACAGCATGGAGGCATGTGGCTGGAACGGAGGAGCAGCGGTGACGGGGGATCCCCGTGCTGACCATGTTTCTGCATGAACTCAGCTCTCAGAACTCGAGCAAGGAGCCTCTTGTCTTAAGAACAATGATTGCTTCTTTATCGCAAGAGGAAACTTCAAAACAGGCCATTAATAGTCTACGGTAGGACAGAATGCTCTCTGTGAAAGAAACTTTCATTCTGCATCCCATGTCACTTTAGGGGAGTCTGGTCCAAGAAAGAGATTAAAAAAGGCCTTAAAAAACACAGACATGGGGCACCTGGGTGGCCCAGTCATTAAGTGTTTGCCTTCAGCTCCAATCATGATCCCAGCTTCCTGGGAGTGAACCCCGTATGGCGCTCTGCTCAGCGGGAAGCCTGCTTCTCCCTCTGCCTGCTGCTCCCCCTGCTTGTGTTCCCTCTCTCGCGGTGTCTCTCTGTCATAAATAAATAAAATCTTTGAAAAATAAAAAAAAAAAACCCACAGGTATATAACAGAAGAAAACAGTTCTCAGAGGCTGACACAGGCCTGGGACCCTCCAGCCCACCGTAGACCTACACATCTGCATCTCTATCTAGACATCAGCCATCTACACTCCACATGTTTTCATTTGCTTTCAGATGGTGAGACTGAGATCTAGCAGCTACATACCTGGTGGCCTAGTAGCTAGGCAGCATCTCTGTCCATATAGAGACAATACCTGGTACCTATATCCATAAGATATATCGGTATTTATATATGGATGCCTGTACCTGCACCTTTTAAAGTATATGCATGAAAAATTCCAGTATAGATTTGTCACAGTGTATCTTTAAATGCATACCTCTATTTAAATTTTCAGTATATATGTTTTTCAGGGTTTCAAAAATTGTGGCACATTTTAAATGCTGACTTTGAACAAACCGGCTCTTCTAAGACGTGGAAATCTCCGACACATAATGGTGCTATTTATAAGGTAATGACAGGGTGTACTGGGTTCTGGGGCTCCCATAACAAAAGACCAGAAATGAGGTGCCTTGAAATCACAGAATCAAACTCTCTCACACTTATGGAAGCCTGAAATCGAGGTATGGGCTGGGCCACGCTCTCTTTGAAGCCTCTAGGGGCGAATTTATTCCAGGCTTTTCTCTTAGCTTCTGATATTGGTGGCAATCCCTGGCCATCCTTGGCTTTTGATGCCATCAGCCTGAGGTCCCCGGGGCTATCACAGCTTCCTACAGTCTTCCCTCTGTGGGTCTGTGTCTTAATTCCTTCTTCTCCTTCTTCTTCTCCTTCTTCTTCTTCTTCTTCTTCTTCTTCTTCTTCTTCTTCTTCTTCTTCTTCTTCTTCTTCTTCTTCTTCTTCTTCTTCTTCTTCTTTTTCTTCTTCTTCTTCTTCTCCTTCTTCTTCTTCTTTTAAAGATTAGTTATTTACTTATTAAAGAGAGAGAGAGAGCATGAGCAGGGAGGGGGGATGAAGCAGACTCTGGGATCCTGATCCGAGCTGCAGGCAGTTCCCTAATCAATTGAGCCACCCAGACTCTTCCTCCTAATCTCTTCTGATGCCTCCTCCCCGCCCCCATCAACAACACCCCTTCACTTGCTGATGTCGATAAAGACCGGTTTCCAAATAAGTTCCCAGGTACGGGGGTGAGGACTTCAGCGTATTTTTCTGGGGGACACATTTAACCCTAACGCAGGGCTTATCAAAATTTTGTAGAATCACAGTCTGCTTCGGTAGAATGCTCAGAACTGGAGCACAAGCCTTGGTTGCGTGATGCTTTCTTCGCTGGAGTCTTGACAGCGTGTCTTAGAGCTGCCTGGGTTATCAGGTCACTTACACAGAGGCCGGGAAAGTGGCAGGACTGGGTGTCTTCCCGAATTACTGTCTGATTCACATAATAAGTAATCTTACAGCCTTGATAGATGTTGAGGTGTGTTTTAGCTTTTTTTTTTTTTTTTAAGATTTTATTTATCTGACAGGCAGAGATCACAAGTAGGCAGAGAGGCAGGCAGAGAGAGAGGGGGAACCAGGCTCTCCGCTGAGCAGAGAACCTGACGCAGGGCTCGATCCCAGGACTCTGGGATCATGACCTGAGCTGAAGGCAGAGGCTTTAACCCACTGAGCCACCCAGGTGCCCCATGTGTTTTTGCTTTTTTTTTTTTTGCCTCTAAAACCATGCGGCAGTTACTATCTATCTATTCATCTATGCATCCTGGGGCTTTTATAGCAAGTTTAGATTTCTCAAGAGGAATCAGTGGGTCAGGGATGCCTGGCTCAGTTGTTAAGCATCTACCTTTGGCTCAGCTCATGATCCGGGAGTCCTGGCTCAGGTCATGCTTCCAGGGTCCCAGGATTGAGCCCTGCATCAGGCTCCTTGCTCATCGGGGAGCCTGCTTCTCCCTCACCCACTTCCCCTGCTTGTGTTCTCTCTCTCTGTCAAATAAATAAATAAAAATCTTAAAAAAAAAAAAAAGAGGAATTAGTAGGTCAAACGGATGTGTATCTCTGTTTCTGCTTTCCCTAGGCATTGGGAAAATAGTGTCACATAGTAGGTTTTTTTGGTTCAGTTTTCTTTAAAAGATTTTATCTTTCAGTCGTCTCTCCCTGCAAGGTGGGGCTTGAACTCACAACCCCGAGATCAAGAGTTGTTGGCTCCTCTGACCCAGCCCGCCAGGCGCCCCTGTTGCTCTGCAGGTTTTTTTTTTTTTTTTAAGATTTTATTTATTTATTTGACAGACAGAGATCACAAGCAGGCAGAGAGGCAGGCAGGGGTGGAGTGAGGGGGGGGGAGCAGGCTCCCTGCTGAGCAGAGAGCCCAGTATGGGGCTCTATCCCAGGTCCCTAGGGTCATGACCTGAGCTGAAGGCAGAGGCTTTAACCCACTGAGTCACCCAGGCGCCCTTGCACTGCAGTTTTAATCAGCGTTTCCTGGTGATCAGGGATATGTGCATCTTTTCCTCCCCGTGGGCTGGCGTTTCAGCTCACAGGTCAGAAGGGACTGGTCTGGTGATAGTAGCCCTTCTCTCGGATGACATCGGTACCAAACAAAGTCATTAGTCATCAGCTAGGAGGCATTTCATCCTGTTTCCTTTCCATTCACAGAAAGGAATGCATCAAATAGTTCTCTGAAAAATGGGCCAAGTGTAAGTCACGACAGGCACAGTCATGGCAGGCACAGTCACGGCCCCCAGGGTTGTCTGCACTCCAGCCCCCTCACCTGTGACTCAGAGTCCCCAAAAGGGACCTTGCAGAGGTGACCAGCACCACAGACCTTGAGAGGGGACACTGTCCAGGACATAAGGGGAGAACTGACCGTGGGCAAAACAAAGGAATGGTGGGAGAGGCGTGAGTGTCACGTGGAAGGGGAAAGAGCCACCTCCCGCCTCAGGCGAGTGGTGACCCTAGGAGGTGGGAAAGGGGCTGAAACAGACCCTCTCCCAGAGCCCCCAGGAATGTCCAAATTGACCCCAGAGACACATCTGGCCTTACAAAAGTAAGATAATAAATGTGGTGTTGTTGTTTTTTTTTAAGATTTTATTTATTTGACAGACAGAGATCACAAGCAGACAGAGAGGCAGGCAGAGAGAAGGAGGAGCAGGCTTCCTGCCCAGCAGAGAGCCCGATGTGGGGCTTGATCTCAGAACCCTGAGATCATGACCCGAGCCAAAGGCAGAGGACCAACCCACTGAGCCACCCAGGCACCCAAGGATAGCCTATTTTAAGTTTAGCATAATGATCAATTAAACAAGGCAACTGCATTTCCAAATACCTAAAAGGCTATCCTCCTTTCCAGTGACATTGCATTTGTAGGATCAAGCGGAGACAGTGAATTCTTCAACGTATGACCAGAGCAAGCACTCTAGGGTCAATAGACAGTCCTTCTTCAGGAATCTGACTTGGAATGGATTTTTAAAATTTCCCCTTCGTAGGTCATTAAGTCCAATAAGGCACATTAATTTAGAAACACAGAATTTTAAAACAGGCAGGAACCTTGCTGGGTTCAAATCCAGACTCTTTGGCCTGAAGTTAGGTAACCTGTACTTTGCCATAACTTGCCCACCACAGTAATGAAGTTTACAATGGGTATGTACACTAAGCAAATTTTGTGGCATAATTTTTTCATTCACTTAACAAATATTTATTTAACAACTCATATGTGCTGGGCCCCATTCTTGGTGTTGGAGATAATTAGGGGGTAGCAGACAAAAATCCCTGACCTCAGTGGAGTGGACATTCCAGAGGAAAGAGACAGTTAATAAACAGCAAACAAAACATATATGCATAAGATGTACCTCATTAGAGGGTTGTAGGTGTTATGGGGGGGAAGAAAGGGTAAGGGGGTTTGGAGTGTGAGATGGGGGGTGCAGTTTTTAACAGGGTCATTGAAAAGACATCACTGGATCAAAGTCTTTTTTTTTTTTAAAGATTTTATTTATTTATTTGACAGAGAGAGATCACAAGCAGGCAGAGAGCAGAGAGGCAGGCAGAGAGACAGGAGGAAGCAGGCTCCCTGCCGAGCAGAGAGCCCGATGCGGGGCTCGATCCCAGGACCCTGAGATCATGACCTGAGCCGAAGGCAGCGGCTTAACCCACTGAGCCACCCAGGCGCCCCTGGATCAAAGTCTTGAAGGAAGTGAGGGACCAAGCTCCACAGATACCTAGGGAGAGAGCATTCAGACGGGAACAGCCAGTGCAAAGGCCCTGAGGTGAATGGGGCTGGCTGGGAGTGAGTGGAGGGAAAGGCACTGGAAAATGAGACCCTGGAGGTACTGCGGATGGTCAGATGGTGCAGGGCCTCCCAGGCCACTGGGAGGATTCTGGCTTTTACTCCAAGTGAGTTGATAATTTACATATAAAAATTATAAACTGTCCCATGAATCTGTTGTTACTGATGTACTGTAGCCTTCTGAGTGTTGGCTTACATTTCAGTATACTGAAAAATCAGACATGCTGCAAGCAACTTTTTTTTTTTTAAGATTTTTATTTATTTATTTCACAGACAGAGACCACAAGTAGGCAGAAGGCAGGCAGAGAGAGAGGAAGGGAAGCAGGTTCCCCGCTGAGCAGACAGCTCAACGCAGGGCTTGGGACCCCGGGACCACGACCCGAGCCCAAGACAGAAGCTTTAACCCACTGAGCCACCCAGGCTCCCCAAGCAACTGTTTCTAACGGAGGAGTGAGTCATGAAAAATAAAAGCAGTGGCTTAGAGGAAATTTCTAGGCTACAGAGAATAAAGTTGGAGACAGTGTGTTAGGCTGTATTATATTGCCCTTACTGGGAGTCTGTGGTCTCTAGGGTTCCTACCTTGATTTCAGGAGGCACTGAGTTCTGTTCTGGCTCTACGAAGACACTTCTCACTCCCTGGGGACTAAGCAGATTGATTCACTCAGTTCCCAAAAACCAGAGACATGTGGGTAGGGGAGGGAGGATACGAAGATCGAAGATCGGCAGTTGGCAAAGTTGTCCTACTCATTCTTTCATTCATTACCCATGACATTCCTTGAAAAGGGACACGTGATACAGCATAGATGCCCCATCCAACAGAGGCTAAAGTCCTGATTTTAGTCAATGACTATTAGTTTCCTACTGTTGCCATGACAAATTATAAAAATCTAGAGCTTCTTTAAACAATATGTATTTATTGGCTTGCAGTTCTGGGGGTCAGAGGTCCGGGGTGCGTTCTCTGCTTTGGGGTTCAGAAGGCTGAAATCAAAGTGTCAGGGGGTCACCTGTCATTGGGAGGTACCAGGAAGAATCTGCCGCCAACCTCAAGCAGCTTGTTGACACAGCACAGGTCCCTGTAGCTCAAGACCGAAGTCCTCATTTGCTTGATGGCTGTCAGGGGGCAGCTGGCATCCTCCCTTAGCTCCTAGAAGTCTGTCTTTTTTTTTTTTTTTTTTTTTAAAGATTTTATTTATTTATTTGACAGAGAGAGATCACAAGCAGGCAGAGAGGCAGGTAGAGAGAGAGGAGGAAGCAGGCTCCCTGCCGAGCAGAGAGCCCGATGCGGGGCTCGATCCCAGGACCCCTGAGATCATGACCTGAGCCGAAGGCAGCGGCTTAACCCACTGAGCCACCCAGGCGCCCCTAGAAGTCTGTCTTCAGTCCTTGTACGTGAACCCTACATTTCAGAGCCAGCGATGGAGTAAAGACTCCATCCCACGGTGGGGACTCTCTGTCGTCCTCTCTGCCGCATCTCCTCTTCCTGCTGGAGAAAAGCCCTTCACTTGTGAGGGGTCAGGTGGTGAGACTAGGTCCACCCCCATAATCTGGTGAAGTCCATAACCTGTCACCATGAGGTACCATGGCCACGCTGCCTATACATGTACATGACAGAGACAACGATGACAGAGTATGTACTATCCACACGTCATTCTTTCCCAGGCGGGGAAGAAAGCTCTGACTGACAATTCAACATTATCACATGAGTTGCTGCCCATGTTATGTGTTCAGGAGTAATAAAGGGCAGGGAGGAGACAGCAGGCAGGGCCAGCACTGGCTGGAGAGAGCGGTTAGCCCCTGGAGCCTGAGAGAGTAGTGCTGACTCACCTGCAGGCCCAGGAGGCGGTGGTCCGGGAGGGGTGCAGTGACCACGGGGTTCTGGGAACCGCAGGGCATGAGACAGCGAGCATGGGAAACCATACAAAGAGGATTTTAAGACTGATGCTGTGGACACCTTTTACTGTTCTTTGGGATGCCTTGATCAGGATTGACCGTGGGCCTGCCTGTTTCTAAGGCAGCGCGCACGCCAGACGCTTGGGTGCCATACTGGGGATCCAGGAGCGCTTGTGGTGGACATCAGCAGGTTTCCATGGAGGAGTTGCTTCCAGAAGAGCCTTTGTTAGGGTCATTCGATGCCCCGGGCCTGTGCGCATCACTGCCCCACGGGGCCCTCCTCCAGCGCCCCGTACATCCCCGATGTGCGTCCTGGAGGAGACAGCCCCTCCAGGGTGTGCACGTCCAAAGCTGCACCCAGCCCTCTTCCACAGCCTGGCTGAAATGCTCGCCAAAATGTTCGCGGTCTTTAAAAATAATGAGTGTGAAAGCACAGAAACAAAAAAGCAAATGAAGAGGGGACAAAAGGCACATCTGGCTGACCGAAGACACGTCGGTGTACAACTCTGCAGGCCCCCAGGCCCCTGCCCCCCACAGACCCCCGCCCCGCCTCCCCAGGCCCCGGGCCCCCTCTCCAGGCCCCCACCCCGGCCAGCCCCCAGACCCCCGCCCTGCCAGCTCCCAGGCGGCACCGCTTCCTCACGCAGGCCCCGACCTCCCCTCAGGCCGGTCCCCTCCCCGCCAGGCCCAGTCTGTTCCCCACCATGCAGGCCCCGCCTTCCCTCCAGGCCCCGCCCCTCGCGGCCCGGCCCCGCCCCTCCGGCCGCGGCCTCACCGCCAAGGCTCCCGCAGGCTGCGTGGGCCAGGGTGCGGCGCGGCCGGGCATGCGCAGAGCGTGCAGGCGCGGTTGCCGTGGCAGCGCCCGCCCGTGGGGAGAGCGGTGGGAGGGCGCGGCGCGGAGCCGGCGACCCGCGGGCTGAGGCGGCGCGGCCACTGAGAGTCCGTGGCGGCCGGAGGCGGCGCCGGGCAGGCCTGGGCGGCGGGGCGAGGCGCCCGGGCCCGTGGGGATGCGGGACCGGCTGCCGGACCTGAGGGCGGTGAGCGGCGGTCGGGCGGCGGATAGCGGTTCGGGCCGGGCGGGGCGGGGAGGCGCGGGGGCCTGCGGGGCGGGTGGGGGTGGGGTCTCCGGGGAGGACCGGACAGCGCGGGGGGCCCCGGGGGAGGGCGGGACTGGCGGGAGGCGGGCGGGGGTCGCTGTCCCCACCGTGTCCTGGACGCTGCCCAACGAGAGGCGGGAGCGCTTGTCTCCTCGCGGACAGATGGGGAAACTGAGTCTTTGAGAGCGCGGTTTGCCAGGGGGCGCGGGGCAGTGGCCGGGCCTCGAAGCCGCTTTCCTGAGCCGCTCGCTGCTCGCCGAGGCTGAAGGCGCTTCAGGGCATCAAACGCAGTACTTGGGACGACCAGAGCCCACCGAGCTGTGGTCGGTGCTCCCCTCCGCTCCCCGTGGGTGGGTGTGAGCGCCCGAGAGCAGGGGCTTGTGCCCATGCCCACTGTCTGAGACCCGGGGTCTAACACGGGACCCCGCCCGTAGAAGGAGGAAGGCACAAGAGGCCACCTGCCTGCGGACGCCTGGCAGCCCCGGACGCGGGGGGCGCGCAGGGGCGGGTACTGAGCCCGCGGTTCCCCAGGGAGGAGCCGGCCTTCTGAGAACCAGGACCGGTGCTTGCGCTCTCTTAGCCGCCGGCGCTCCCAGCTCGGGGCAGTGTGGCGCCCCCAGCCAGTGGCCCTTGACTGAGTGAGACAGGGGAGCTCCCTAAGGAGCCGGGCGAGTTTTGATGCGTGTGTTCAGGACGACAGCTCGACTGCTCGGGGACTGAGACAGCGGCAGTGGGACCAGATTGGGTGTTTATAGAATATGGGAGACTTGAGACATTTTAGGCCAACAGTTAATTATGACCTTTTCTTCTTTAAAAATGCAAGTCATCTGGGACGCCTGGGTGGCTCAGTTGGTTGGACGACTGCCTTCGGCTCGGGTCATGATCCCGGAGTCCAGGAATCGAGTCCCGCATCGGGCTCCCAGCTCCATGGGGAGTCTGCTTCTCCCTCTGACCTTCTCCTCGCTCATGCTCTCTCTCACTGTCTCTCTCTCAAATAAATAAATGAAATCTTTAAAAATGCAAGTCATCAATGCCAAGTGGCTTATGTCTTGTATCCCACTGCACAGGGAGAGCCCCTGCCCTGTGCTGGGCCCCCTGCCCAAGACATCCATCGCACGCAGGGGATGAACTTCTCTCCTTTGCTTCTAGAGTGCAGCTGGTTATAGGTCGTGCTTAGTAAAGATCAGGGGATAGTTCCTTGAATCATTACCTATGTTCTGTGCATCCGATGAGGAAGCCTGGTTGGGGAAGGCAAAGGATGACTCTCCCTTGGGATCATAGAAGTTATGCTTTCCGTTGGTTCCTGGAGCCTTTCTTCATAGTGGTTTTCTCCTTCCCGATTTGTTAATGGTGAAATATTCTGATCTCTGCAGTTGAACATCCTGTTAAAAGTAGCAAATTGCCACTATCTCACCCCATAGAATGTCTTTTCTGTTGCCATGAGGAGCTCAAATATTTGTTGAGTGAAGAAATGCTGAGTGCCTCTGAACAGGAGAATTGTAACAGTTTTAGCAAACAGAAGATCTCCGAATAGATGTAATACTGGGGAACAGTAAGAAAAATCTGTCATAGACTATATAAACAGCTTTTCTTGGCTTGATTAACCAAAAAATAATTCAGGCAATTATTTACCACTGTTGAAGCTTATGTATATGCAGCTGTCTCTGCTGTAGGGGGAGGAACACACATGACCCGTTTTGATTTAGAATTTCAGAGCTAGCAGTGGCCTTCTCTAGTCCAGTACCATCCTGCTCTAGATCAAGCTACTGAGCAATTGTAGAACAGATTGTTGGAAGTTTCTACTGGTGGAGTTGTGCAATCTTGGGCAAATTATTTTTAAAACTCTCAGAACCTTAATTTTCCTGTATATAAAATGGGGATAATAATATCTGTCTTGCTTACTAGTAGAAGGAGTTATGAAACATGAAATTATCTCCTGCGTGTGACACTCTGGGAGAAGGTGGGAGAAAATGCCATGTAATTATAAGTGCTATTAATATTTATTAGCTTTTAATGGTTACAGGAAGTTATAAAAGCAAATTTTATATAAAATATTAATTTAAAATTTAGCATTAAACATTAATTTAAAATCGACATATTTAAAGTTTAATAACTTTTAATATTTAAGAGCTCATCTGAAAATTATCAGATCTAAAAGTCACACTTTTATTTTTCCTTAAGGAAATTTATCCTTTCCAAGTAGTTCTTGAATGAATACTTGAATGTCCATACATGACCATGTTTCTAAACAGTTGGTGTTTTTTCCCTACCTAGGTGAATTTTTTTTTTTTTTAAAGATTTTATTTATTTATTTGTCAGAGAGAGAGAGGGAGAGAGAGCGAGCACAGGCAGACAGAATGGCAGGCAGAGGCAGAGGAAGAAGCAGGCTCCCTGACGAGCAAGGAGCCCGATGCGGGACTCGATCCCAGGACGCTGGGATCATGACCTGAGCCGAAGGCAGCTGCCCAACCAACTGAGCCACCCAGGCGTCCCATAGGTAAATTTTTTTTTAAAGATTTTATTTATTTATTTGACAGAGATCACAAGCAGGCAGAGAGGCAGGCAGAGAGAGAGAGAAAGGGAAGCAGCCTCCCTGCTGAGCATAGAGCCCGATGCGGGGCTCGATCCCAGGACCCTGAGACCATGACCCGACCCCCGAAGGCAGAGGCTTAACCCACTGAGCCACCCAGGCGCCCCTGCCTAGGTGAATTTTAGTTTGTTAGTTAACAATGCCTCATCAATGATGTTCAAGCTGGTAAAATAGTTGTTTGGGAAACCTCCAAAAAGTTTCCTTTATTAGCTGTTAGTGCTTTCTCTTGAGAAGATTATCACTGCTAACCACTTGGAAAAGACTTAAATATTAGTGTGTTCAATACAATTCATCAAATTCAGGTTTAGCTGCTTCTAATCAATGTTTCTCTTCTTGAGCAGCCAATCTCTTTGGGGGCAGACAGTTTAAGTGACTTGTTCAGGATATCCTAGACTCCGACTCCAGAATGATGTGGTTTCTGATTTCTAGAAAGTAAAAGAACCATGTGTCCAAGAGACCCCAGGTCTCTAGGAGGGGGTGTGCAGGATGCAGAGAGTTGGGAGCACACATGGCCAAGGCGGGAGGAATACCTATTCTAGGAGACAGGGACCCTAGATGTGTTATGATTGCCTTTTCAAAGAAGTTTGTGTACGCAAATGGACGTATTTTAGTTAAGAGTAGAGAAACTGTGATTTTAACTGTGGGTATTGTTTACAGGATAATAAACACAAACACATGGTCATTCTGTGTCTTCATTAGTAGACCTAAGGGAAATGAGAAAATGAGTATTTTTAATCCCTGATTTAGGGTGCAAATATAGTTTATTAAAGGGCAGGAAAAACTGCGCAGATATTTTGAGAGTTATTTTTGACAGCTCTGCTTGCACGTTATGAAGATTCAGATCCCCATTTGTAAAATAAAACGTTTATTCCTAAATATTTCACTGACACTTAAAATGCTAAGAATTTTATAGTGTATTTATCATTTCTTTCTTTTTTTTTTTTTAAGTTCACGTCAGATGGGTAATGTGCCGAGGTCGTAACAAGGTTTAAAAGGTGGCACATATCACACAGACGTGTGAACACCCAATCATCACGCTTATGAACTACAAAAGGATCTATCATTTCTTGTATGTGTATGTTTATAGTTTAGAATTTTATGGCTTATTTAGTTCTGCTACCTTTTTATATTTCATTTGTCGAAACCGCTCCCTCAGTTGGAATCTATGGGTTCTCTGTTCTTAACTGTCATAAATATGTTCATTTGTAGGCATGATGTATCTTTTTAAGACAACAAAACTTCTACGTTTCCACAGATTAATTCTTGTTTTTGACCTCAAGTCTCTTGTGAATTTAAGGAGTAGAAAACCTAAGAGAACCAGTTCATGAAAGCCAGTTCATAAAAGGGTTTCCTCTTTGGTGCACGCTTTCCCTGGGCCACCTTGGTCCCGTCATTGTCTGTTGTTGCCGAGGTGGCCTCCCTCTTCCCTACCTTTATGCCTGCTGCTCCCTATGTCCCCCTTCTCTGCCTGCCTGTCACGCCCTCGTGGTCTCAGCGCATGCAGGCATCATCCCTGGGAAGTCTTCCTGCCCTGCTCTCTTCTTATGTCCCCAGAGGTGGCTGTCCTCCTGTCTCTGAGCACCGATAGTCCTGTTTTCTTCCAGACTCTTCACCCTTTCCGGGGCCAACTGGTGTGGGCAGTTGTGCTTGGAACTGTCGTGTTGAACTGGTGTGTTTCCGTTTCAAGATCCCATGGTGAGGAAAATGGAGATGACAGTGGAATGTGTTGTCCTCAAGGCTCTTTGGGGTGCAAAGGACAGAAACCCATTAGCTATAACAGAGAAGGGAGGAGATTTATTCAAAGTAGAATGGTGGTGCCTGAGAACTGGAGGGCAGAACTGCCACCTATCTCCCGCTGTGGGGCGGGACCAGGGACCACGGTAACGCCCCCGCCCAGGTCACACCTGGTTTGTCTCAGCCCTGTGTGCATCTCTGCCGCTTGTGTCCTCTGTCCTCCCCATCCGCACCTCAGTCTCCTCCGCCTTCTGTTCATTTGCTCAGCTGATCCCTCTGAATGGGACCCTGGTGAGGAACTGTGAGAAGGCAGATGGTGTCCTTGCTGCCCGGCCACTTGTGGGGGACAGGCAGGAATGAGTAAATTCCTGCTCTGAGGGAAATAGAGCAGGGAGGATGACTGTGGGCGGGCTCCTTGGGGCGGGAATGAGAAGGAGAAGCCAGCAGGGGTGTGGGCCAGCAGAAGGCACAGCAGGCCCCGAGGCTTTAAGGTGGGGACAAGTTGGTGTGAAGGACAGAAAGAGGGCTAGTATGTCAGAGTCGAGGTGAGACATAAGGAGAAACTTTTAAACGGTTCATGGGGAGAAGAAGAGTCAAATTGCAGAAACGTCTCTGCAGTAGGGTTCTGTTGATGTAAAGTCTAAGTACCTGTGAAAGGTCTGTGTAGTATTCAGAGTGGAGACAAGCGCTCAGGCAGATACACCAACGTGAACCGCCGAACCGCCGTGACATTCTGCTGCAGGGCGTCAGCCGTAGTAATGTAAACGCAGCAGGAAGGCACGTCACATATAGACGCAAGTAGACAGCTTTCCCTGTATTCAGTTACAGGCGATCTTTGCTTTTACTTAATTGACCTGAGTTAATGTTTTCTAGCATCAAAGGTACCACTGCTGTATGTGTTTCAAGAAAATGTAACTTACGTGCCCATAGTTACTATCTGTGCAAGGCCCTTGTGTCTCTGCACTGGAGAAAGGAGCCAGTGTTTTATCCAAGTCCGGATTCTGCTAATTTGGGATAGTTCAGCTTCTGTTGAAATCTAAACAGCATTCCAGTGGCGGATTATTCGTGTCTGTTGAGGAGCGCTTGAGCATGGACACTGCTCCATGTCTGCTCCTGACAGTGGTCACTCAGGGAGAATTTTGTTTTTTATACGCCGCTTTGAGGGAGGCCTCTTTTAAAATTTAACAGAAACATGGGGCGCCTGGGTGGCTCAGTGGGTTAAGCCGCTGCCTTCGGCTCAGGTCATGATCCCAGGTCCTGGGTTCAAGCCCCACATCGGGCTTTCTGCTCAGCAGGGAGCCTGCTTCCTCCTCTCTCTCTGCCTGCCTCTCTGCCTACTTGTGATTTCTCTCTGTCAAATAAATAAATAAAATCTTTAAAAAAAAATAAAATTTAACAGAAACGGAATGTTGATGTTTGAGTGTTTATCTTGCACTTTGACACTTTGGAAATCAAGCCCGTCACACTGGAGAGTATTCCCACTGCTTTTAGTCAGTGCTTTGGCACGAGTTTCGTTATTCAGGGTAAAGGCGTGGCCAGGGCTGGGTCAGGGCTCGGACTCCACTGTCCTGGCGGGAGGGACTAGAGGAGGCCCTCCAGTGAGTAGCAGACAGACAGAACTGTCCGCGGGGTCTCGCTTTCCCCTTTCCCTTCCTTAGGAATGGAGGACCTAAGGCAGTGATGGAGCCCATCTCCAACTACCCGATAGCTTTGTGAATTTTCCCCTTAGAGATAAGAAGTAGAGGTAAAGGTTGTAAATTATGGATAAAGAAAGGAGACGATAGAGAAAAAGCATTCCAAGTCGTCTGGCTCTTTCGCGGTTGCAGGCAGAGAGGGCATCCCCTTGCCTATAGGGCTGGCCGGAGATCAAGGGTGCGGCACGGGCCGGAGGGTGGAGGCAGCATTGGGCTTCCTTGGTCGGTTTACTGGTGGGTGCTGTGCGTGGGGTGCAGTCAGCGCCCAGCGTGGATGTGTGGCGGCGACGTGACGTGCTCCCCACAGCGGTGTGAGGTCGGGAACTGTGTCCCCGAGCACCGCAGTGGGCCACTGTGTCTCCTGGAGTGGCAGCTGGAGTTTGCTGCAAGTTAGGTTCTCACTTGTTAAATAGTTGTTTCATTTCACAGTTAAGCTTTGTGGAGTGGCTTCTTAGACAAATAGACAACGATATTGTTAATACAAACTTGTTTTTAGAGAACGTCATTCAGATCTTAAACATCATACAGAACGTTGTAAAAGATAGGATTTTGCACCTGGCTGGTGTTTGGTTAACCACGGCCTCCTCGGCTTCTGCCGGGCTCATCTGCTGTGTCCTCAGGCACATGGTTCTGAGCCGTTCCCCCCATGGACTTTCTGGCAGGTTTTCTTTCCTTGTCCTGCAGTCCCGCCAGCCCCTCTAGGGGATGCTGCAGACACGACTTTGATGCCCGCAGTGAGCCACGGAGCCGTCCCCTGGGCTGGCGGTGCTCTGCGCATGTGCCTGACGGCTGCCTTCCCAGGGCTGGCTTCCGCTGTACAGGCTTCGCCTCCCTGGAAAGTGGCTCTTCACACAGGGTCCCTGGTCCAGCAGCGGCAGGAGACCGTGTCTGGCATACTAGAGTGCTCAGAATGTCCACCCTGACCTGCCGAGTCAGAGACCCAGCCTTCCCACGACTCTCCTGCACCTCAAGTTTGAGAACTGCCCTAGAATGTTCTCAGATGGGATTTAAACATTCAGAATCTGGTTGCTGATGTAGCGTCCCCAGCTCTTTCCAGTGGTCAGGACAGTTGCTTTCCTTCTTCCTAGTAAGTGTTTCCTTATTAGAGTGCCCACTGAGTGTTTGTGGGCGCCCCTGAGAGTCACTCACGTAGGGAACAATGAGGACCGCCGGCTGCTACAGGTGCAAGTTCCTTGAAAACTATGTGCTTTAGAAAAGTTAGCCCGTGCTGTCAGCATTTTTCATCTTTATAGAAAATATGCGGTACGAGGGGTTCGCTTCTTGAGGATAAAACTTGGGGTGTCGTGTTGACTTCCGTGGTGCATGAGCAGTTCCTTGTCGCCAAGTTCTGGGAAGCCCCACCATTGCTTCCAGGAGGTGGCTGTGCTGCCTCCAGGGCTTTCCGCTGCCTCCGCCCCGCCCGCCCCACCAGCCAGTCCTCAGTCCATCGCAGACAGCGCTGGCTTCTTAGAGCTCACGCTCCAGCCGGTCGCTTTTCTCTTTGACCTTGTGGGCCTACATGAACATCTCTAAAATCTGAATTTTCCTTTTTATATTTTCCATTTTAGTGTAGAAAAGATGACGATGGGGACACAAGTGTTGTTGTTGAAAAGGACCATTTCATGGATGATTTCTTCCACCAGGTAAGAGCCATTCGATGAAGCCCAGCTAGACTTTCAACACAGTTAGTGTAACTGTGTGTGTGTGATATTTGAAATAATACTAAATGTAACATCTGCAAAAGTTGTTTCTGTTGACTTCTGTTCTCTAGAAGTTTTCATGCCCTGAACATGCCTGGTTGTATTGAGCCATTCTTCCTGGTAAAAGGCTTGGGGAGGGGCTGCTGGGAGTGTGGTTTGCAGCCGTGGAGCCCCAGGTCCCCGTCCTCCCCAAGGAGGAGCTCTACACTCCCGCCTTGGGTGGCGCTTCTCTCAGTGTGGAGCTGGGGCCCTGAGATAGCTCCTCTGTGGCCAGGCTGCCTCTGGGAGACCTGCCACACCCTGTGGTAGTCCTGTGTCTCACAGGTCCTCACCCCAGGACCGCTGGTGCTCTCCAGACTGAGGGCCCCTCGTCCTTTAGAGAATGGCATGCCAGTCCTGGTGGCAGGGGTGCCCCTCGGCTGATGTGTGCACAGGATGCTGCTTCTCTTGTTTCTCCCGGAACAGCAGCGGGTCCCTGGTTGGTGACCGTATGTGTCCAAGAGCTCATAACTCAGAAATATTTCTGAGATCATTGAATGCATCTTCAGTTCCTCTGCTGAAAAGTGTAATGCGTGAACAGGAACATAACTGTGGGAACACTGCCATCCGTCAGCTTGGCCTTTCTCTGGGGTGTCGGCCCTGGCCCAGCAGCCTGGGACGGCGTTCCTTGGGGCTGACCGCGACCCTTGTGTGCTCCCATGGGCTTGCTGCAGGACCTTTCCTCTCCCTCGTCGCTCCCCAAGGCTGGTTCTAGGCTTAAGCCTAAGTCATATTTGACCAAATTTTCCATGATTTCACATTTTTGAATTCGAGTCACAGAACAAATATTTTGACTTTGTTAAACATGAAGAAACATGTCCCTTATCGTTATTTAATGATAAAAACTGCCCTTTCATGGTTTGCTGTGGTTGTGTGAACCTGGTCTAATAGTGTCATTGACTCTTGAATGCATGGACAGTCTGAATGGGCCTATAAATGTGCAGATTTGATTTAAAAAAAGTAATATATTGGGGTGCTTATGTGGCTCACTCAGTGAAGTGTCTGCCTTTGGCTCAGGTCCTGATCCCAGGGTCCTGGGATCGTGTCCCGCATCGGGCTCTCTGCTCAGCAGACAGCCTGCTTCTCCCTCTGCCTCTGCTCCTGCTCATATGCATGCTCTTGTGCTCGTTCTCTCTCAAATAAATATGAATAGAGTCCTAAAAGTATACTGTTTTAATACAAATATATGAAAAGTTAGCAGTTTTGAGAGTTTGCTGAATACTTGGGATTAGCGTAGCCATGGGGTTTCCGGTATTTATGATGTTAGCTCCTGATTGTACCTAGTGGGAAAAGCATGAAAGTCATTGTTTGATACAGGGACTCACTTTAAAGTGCAAAGCAGTTATGATATTGCATTTCCTGGTTTCCCTTTGGAAATGAGACCCTCTGTACTGTCTTGACTTTACCTACTCACTCTGTGAAATTATTTTTTTATATTTTATCCCCTTTACCTGCTTAATTCTTCCATGCCAGTTCCTTGTGAAAATGTAGTTCTTAAAGACTCTCCTGGTGTTTATGAAATGTTGCTGTTATGTCTGACGGAAGACTCGTATACCGCAGACCCGGCTCTTGGTTTCTGGGAACCACATGGTGACCCGGCTTGGGGTGAGAATGGTGTGTGGGCTCGGGGGCAGCGGAACCCAACTGAAGTTAGGTTCTCACTTGTTAAATAGTTGTTTCATTTCACAGTTAAGCTTTGTGGAGTGGCTTCTTAGACAAATAGACAACGATATTGTTAATACAAACTTGTTTTTAGAGAACGTCATTCAGATCTTAAACATCATACAGAACGTTGTAAAAGATAGGATTTTGCACCTGGCTGGTGTTTGGTTAAGGACTTAGGATGGTGCCCTACTGGGTGGCCAGGGAACATCCCCTTTGTGAAGGTGATTTGTAAGGGACAGAAAGAGACCCCATGCCGTGTCCCTCCTGGCTGTCGGTGGGAGTGGGCACCACCGTGACTGCGGCGCTGCCCCCCAGCACTGTGCGGGGAGCGTGACAGCCTCCTTTCCTTTCTGGGCCACACTAGGGCCGCTGTTGGAGAGGCTGAGGGGGTGTCTACTGCAGGATTCTGCGGGGGGGCCAAACGGTGTCTTTTCTCCTGATGACTGTAGTTTCCTGCAGAAACGGCACTTTCGGGGCCGCTGGTGGGGCTGCCGGTCTGTGCACTGATCCCAGAGCATCGCCGCATGTGTTTACGCCTTCATGATGAACTAGCAGATGTTTAAAAGAATCAGCTTTTATTTTATTAATTGTTTTCGTGCATGAAGTCCGTAAAGTCCTACAGAAATTATGTGTGGCTGGAAATCGCCTCCAGGCCCGTGGTAACGGCCGTGCGCCCTTCTCTGAAGGCAGCATTCTGTGTTACCCCCTCCTCCAACACTTGGGTTTCCCACATGTGCTTTGCAGCTGGGCTCTGGGGCCTCTGGGGAAGCCAAGACCCCCTCACAGAGTCCATGTGGTCAAGACCGTCTTTATAGTGATACGAAGTCCTCCTTTCCTCTCATTCTCTCATGAGTATGTGTGTGGACTTAGTCTCTCCCTGCTGCTGTCACAAATTAGCATGACTGAGTGGCTTCCCCCAACATGCATTCGTCATCAAGCGGTCCCCACTGGACCTGAAACGAGCCTGCCGGCGGGGCTGGCTCCTTCTGGAGGCTCCAGGGAAGAGGCTGCTCAAGTTGGCACACCCCCGTCTTCTAGATTTGACCCTCCATCTCCTTTTTGTGAGGAGTCCTGTGGCTGCTTGGAGTGACTCAGACACTCACGGGACTGGGATATGGGCTACTGCCACAACATGCAGTGGTTTTGTAATTACTGTTTTAAAACGAATCAGTAAATATTTAAGCTGTTTTTCCGGTGTGATAATTATGGATGCGTGGATCCATTTGGATAAATCTCGCTGGTGAGCACCTTACATTTTGAAACAAGCGTTGAATAGTTTAGATCATGAGAGGTGAAACGTGACTATGAAGGCTTAGCCCTGTTGGCCACGAACATCTCCCCACACGGAGGCGTGGCTGCCTCCTCCTCGACTGCTCGGAGCGCTGGGCGCCCGCAGTGTGCCTCCAGTGACTCACCTGTGCTAATGCTATTGATCGTTACGGTTTTTCCCACCTGATAGTTCTGTTAGTGAATGTTGGTTGATATCGTCTTAGTCATGGGAGTATGGGTCTTAACACAGTAATTTTCTTTATCTTTAAAATAAGTAATTATCAATGTGAGAATTGAAAAAGGCTGGTATTTCTTGATGTGATTGTTCATTTCCTTCCTTCCTTTTTCCTTCCCTTTCTAGGTAATAGGAAGGGGTAGCAAGTTGGAATTTGCCACAACAGTGATGGCTGTTTGTATCTGTCCTAGGTTGAGGAGATCAGGAACAGTACAGCTAAAATAGCTCAATATGTTGAAGAAGTAAAGAAAAACCACAGCATCATACTTTCTGCACCAAACCCAGAAGGAAGTAAGTCACTGGCTTTAAAAACTATGCCCCTCTCTCTCTCACTGCCTGTGAACCAGGCCTCAGCCCTGACTGTACGCGCGGTGGCGCAGGGAACTTGTCCGGATTCTGAAAGTTGGCAGGCTGCTCCTCCATTAGGACGCACTTTCTCTCCCTCTGCTCCTCTCCCCGCTCACGTTCACTCTCTCTAAGATAAAGTAAATCTTTAAACAAAATAAAAGAAAGTTAAAAATAAAAATTTTTAAATAAATAATTTTATAAATATAAAATATTTAAAATCAAATATAAATAAATAAATATAAATATAAATATAAATATTTAATATAAAATATAAATAAATAATATAAAATAAATAAAATAAAAATAAATTTTTAAATAATAAAAATAAAAATTTAAAAATAAAAGAAAGTTAATAAGACTTTCGGAGACTGAGTTGGAAAACAGCATTTGTTAGGGCAGGTTTACGGGTGATCTTAAGTGTTCAGGAAAGGCTTTTCTGTATGGAGTATGCCGTTCTGGATGTCTGTTAAGAAATGATTTTAAGGGGCGCCTGGGTGGCTCAGTGGGTTAAAGCCTCTGCTCAGGTCATGATCCCGGGGTCCTGGGATCGAGCCCCGCATCGGGCTCTCTGCTCAGTGGGGAGCCTACTTCCTCCTCTCTCTCTGCCTGCCTCTCTGCCTACTTGTGATCTCTGTCTGTCAAATAAATAAATAAAGTCTTAAAAAAAAAAAAAGAAAGAAATGATTTTAAGTTAACCAGGAATGAGGACCTTGGTAATTATAAGGGAGTGTTTTCTTGATCTGGAGAGATAAATCCTGAAAACTTTAAAGGTAGGATGGATGGGGTACCTGGGTGGCTCAGTTGGTTAAGCATCTGCTATTGGCTCAGGTCATGATCCTGGGGTCCTGGGATCGAGCCCCGCAACAGGCTCCATGCTCAGCTGGGTGTCTGCTGCTCCCTCTCCCTCTGCCGCTCCCCCTGCTTGTGTGCGTGCTCTCTCTATCTGACAAATAAATAAAATCTTAAAAAAAAATAAAGGTAAGATGGATTGGGATAAGCCAGAGATTGTGACTTGAAATCCATCCATCATTTTGGGGAAGAAGTGGTATTTTTACAATATTATATCTTTAGTCCTTAAAAGGGTCTGTCCCTCTACAATTTTCATTTCTTTGCTCTCGCTCAGTCGTGCTCACAGGGTTTGGTGTAGAGACCGCACACAGCCCGCACTGTGTTTCTTACGAGGCGGCTAGTGTAAACAGTGTAACAGTACCTGCCGCGGATTGTGTTCGCTGTTCGTTTCTGCGTCTAGAAGTATGGTGGGTTCTTACACGTTGACCCATTATCTCGCCTAATTACCTATTAACGTGGTTAATTTCTGTGTAGATCGTGTTGGGTTGGCTCTGCGCCCAGTCATGTGATCTGCGAATAATGACGCTTTTCCCTTTGCTTTGTGCGATTTTTAGTGGACTAATTTCAGTGACCTCTGGTATGGGGTTAAGTATCTGATACGGGGTTAAGTAGAAGTGGTGGTCCCCACTTGTTCTCAACCTCGGAGGAAAGCTCAAAGCAACTTTTTGTTAGAGAATTATTTGGTATATAGCCTTACGTTGACAAAATAAAGATATTACACAGAAAATGAACACATTCTTAATTTTTTTTTAAAAGATTTTATTTATTTATTTGACAGACAGAGATCACAAGTAGAGAGGCAGGCAGAGAGAGAGAGAGATCACAAGTAGGCAGAGAGGCAGGCAGAAAGACAGGAAAGCAGGCTCCCGGCCAAGCAGAGAGCCCGATGTGGGGCTGTATCCCAGGACCCTGAGATCATGACCTGAGCCAAAGGCAGAGGCTTTAACCCACTGAGCCACCCAGGCACCCCAACATGTTCTTAATTTTAAGATTTTGCATGTCTTGTAAAATAATTATTTGACCCTCAGTAGGTGCCTTACCTTATGGTTTAGAAGGCCATTTCCCGAATGTCGTCACTAGCCTGTGAAACAGGAGCTATGGCCCCTCATCCTGCCAGATCCCCTCTTGGGAAGTTGATGTCCTCAGTAATAAAGACCATGAGCAGTGTGGCTTAAATAAAGTCCTGTTTACCTTAGTATTGTGTTCCATGCACTTATTTGCCCACAGAACTTTTTATGTAACATCTATTAATATCTTGATTCTTGGGGAAAATTGAATTTGAATGAATATTATAATTTTTTTTCTTTTTCTTTTGGATAATTTACCTCCAAAGAACTTAAGCGGATAACACTACCCTTTGAATGCAGGCAGAGCTCTTTTTTTTTTTTTTTTAAGATTTTATTTATTTATTTGATAGGCAGAGATCACAAGTAGGCAGAGAGGCAGGTAGAGAGAGGGTGGGGGAAGCAGGCTCTCCACTGAGCAGAGAGCCTGATGCGGGGCTCCATCCCAGGACCCTGGGATCATGACCTGAGCCGAAGGCAGTGGCTTTAACCCACTGAGCCGCCCCACAGGCAGAGCTCTTAATGCTTCCCAGTAGTCCCTACTGGGCTCTGAATAAAACTATCGCTCTGGTCTTTTGTCTGTCTCATGACAGAGTGTGAACCAAAATGTGGGAGGCACTGTCCTAATGCCTACTTAGTTGACCCTTGAAAAGAGAAGTACAGTTCATGTCTTGTGGAACTGGGCCCTGGGAGGGGGCAGCCTGGGGCGATGCACAGGCTGCCGGCCCCTGGCAGGTGGGGGTGCCTCGGCGCTCTCCCTGCCTGGCTCTGGGGTGGGGTACACGACGGGTAGACGGGCTGCCCAGGCCCACCAGGCCGCACCCTGGTGTCCCGTTCCTGGGCCTGTTCCTACTGGATCAAGGGACTGGCACCATTAGACATGTTCTCCACAGTTTCAGGGTGAACATTTTCAAATCGATGGGAAGGTTGCAGTGACAGTGCGTGGGCCTCAGTGGTTGTCCACATTGGCCACGCTGACCTGTGTGTGTGTGTGTCCGTACGGACACACAGTGTATGTGCTGTTGCGTACAATACGTGTGTTCCATGTGTGCTGTGTTATTTGTGCTGACTCCTTTCAGAGTGACCATTTTGGAGCTCATCTCCAAAGGACACTCTTGCTCGCTGGTACCATTCATCTGGCTGGGGACAGTAACGCTGACTCAGTGCTGTTGCCTGACGGGCAGCCCTGTTCTCGCCCCAAGCCGGGTCCCATGACACCTTCTGTAGCCGGCCGTTTCCCTCCTTCCAGGGCTGGGCCAGACACATGTGTGCAGAAAGCTGGGGATTAAGGCCTTCACAACCGAAGGAGGGTCTCATGCTGCACTGGGCCTTTCATCATGGGGGGCGTCCCTCCCACTGCCACTAACGGATGCTCTCTGTGCCCTTGCAGCCACGTTGCCTGCGTGAACAGAGCTCCCTGGTTTGCCTTGATTCATGGCTGTGGGATCGCTTTCCCTGCCACTTTCTTTCTTTCTTTTTTAAAAGATTTTATTTATTTATTTGACAGAGATCACAAGTAGGCGGAGAGGCAGGCAGAGAGAGGGGGATGCAGGCTCCCCGCCGAGCAGAGAGCCCGATTTAGGGCTCGATCCCGGGACCCTGGGATCATGACCTGAGCCGAAGGCAGAGGCTTTAACCCACTGAGCCACCCAGGCACCCCTACCCGCCACTTTCTGATGATCTTCCCATATCCATGTGCCTAATGTGTTTCTCTCGTCTTTTATACGTACAGTATTACGGGGTTTGTCACTTTTCCAGTCTGGTCATTTTTGGTCTTTATGTGCTTGTAGGCTGTTACCGAGCATTACTGACATATTGGGGTGGACATTCACAATCATGTTTGTTTTTCATTTTTCTTCTTGTTCTCCGTTACTTCTCTCTCTCTTCAGGCTTTCTTTTGGCTTAGGTTTTAAGAATTTTCTCCCCTCCACTGCTAGCTTGTTTATGAGTCCTACTTTCTGTTGTTGCAGTGCTGACTTCTGGAGTACAGCGTGCATTGTAGACTTAAGGTCCAATAGGAATCTGTGCGTTTACTACTTCCAGGTAACACTGCATCCGCTCTTGTACGCACGTATCATCGTATGTACGTGATGCATCAAAGTGATGTAAACCTTTCTACTGTGAGCGCCCATTCGGACCCCCCCACGTGCAGACCCCTACCAGTGCTCCTTATTTTTCCTTGAGTCTCACAACTTCCATCTGAGATCGTTTCTTTCTAAAAAGCACTCTTAGGGGGCGCCTGGGTGGCTCAGTTGTTAAGTGTCTGCCTTGGCTCAGGTCATGATCTCAGTCAGGGTCCTGGGATTGAATTCCCCATCGGGCTGTCCGCTCAGCGGGGAGCCTGCATCTCCCTCTCCCACCCTCCCACTTGTGTTCCCTCTCTTGCTGTTTCTCTCTGTCAAATAAATAAAAATAAAAAATCTTTAAGAGAAAAAGCACTCTTTGTTACTGCTTTTAGTAGGGAACATGCAGTTATCTGCAATTTTCCAACTATAATCTTGTTCCTGAAGGATGTTTTCACTGAGTGGTGAAAGTAATTTTCTTTGACCACCTTGAAGATTCTGAAGTAATCTTTACAGTGCCTTTTTTTTTTTTTTTTTTTTTAAAGTCAGCTGTTGAATTGTAGCTTTTAAGACACTTGGTCTTTGATCTTTGGTTTGGCGATTTTGCCCTGCTGTTTCTGGATGCGGTTTTCTCTCTGCACCTCTGGCCGCCCGGACCACTTTGTCCTCATGAGCCATCCCTGCTCCGTTTCCTGCCCTCCTTCTTTGGGAGACCTGCAGTCTGAGTGTTCAGGCCTTTTCCCTGTGCCCGTGGTTCCCCTACCCCCCGTTCTGTTCTCTCCCCCGTCTCACCGTCCCGTTGGGGAGTCTGTCTGCGGTTCATCTGCAGACCTCTCTTTACTCGTTGAGAGATTTCTGGGTGAGATATTTTCAGTCCTGGAATTTCACTTGGTTCCTTTCTGTACTGATTTTCGACAAAATTCCTAATCTTGTATTTCACCCCTTTGGACGTAATGATCCCACCGTGTCCCATGATCCACTCCCTGGTGCTCCTGGGGTCTGTGGGCCTCCACTGTGGTTCTTCGTGTGCCTGGCTATTTGGGATTGGGCCCCGGGTTTTGTGCAAAAAAGCTTGTGGCAGTAATTTGAGTCCTCCTTTTCTAGAAGATGATTTTTAAATATTTCTGACAGATGGCCAGGGCCAGCAGCAGTTCTGGGTGTAGTTTGGGAGGGTTAGATGAGCTGTGTCATGGTCCCCTCCTCCGGAGCTTTGCAGCTCTCCTCTCCTCTCCCCTGCCTCCAGCTTCAGGCTGCTCCAGTCGCTGGCTCCCCTCTCCGGGTGTCTTCCTGGATCTCCTTACCTGCCTTGTTAGCTTTAAATGCCTTCAAGCAGATCAAAACACATTTTGTCCAGCTTTCCTGATGGTTCTCAGCAGGAGTGTTTATCATGCCACATCCTTTCCCCAGTGGTTTGAAATGCCACCTTTGCCACGGATAAGCTTATGGCTCTTCTCTGTCCCTTGAAGGGATCAGATCTGGTCATGCCTCTTCCATTTCCCTCACGAACACCTGAACCCCTGCCTGCCTGTGTGAGCGGGGAGTCCGGGATCCATCCTGGAACAGCCCAGGGCTTTCGTATCCAGAGTGGGGTGCTCCTGGGGAGGACCAGCTGGGGGACGGGGCTCTGATCCGTCCGAGGCTCCAGGCTCGGTTCTCAGTTACAGAGGCTTTGGTGCCCCCCTCCTCCCCCACCGTGGCTCGTAGCTGTTCCCCAAGTCTGCCGTGCCGTGTCCTCAGCTGGGCTGCACGCCTGCACATGTTCTGCCCTGAGTGCATTTTCCTATAGACTCCTGCACTGCTCTCCCTCTCCAGACACAGTGGCTGTGTCTGGGGGCTTAGCCTTAGCCTTCCCAGTGCAGGGACAGGCACTTCCATGAGGAACCTGGTTCAATCAGGCAGGGATGAGCACAAAGGAAATCAAACACATGGGAGAACTTCTTTCCAGAATATGGTTAAGTTTCTGCTTCCTTCCTTAGGTCTAGGTGTTAGCAACAGAGTCAGTGAACTGTTTCAGCAGTTAATTGCTATCACCCAGCTCTTCCCAAATGTAGCTGCACTTCATAGTCACCTGCGGCCTGGTTAGGTCGGATTGCAGGCCGCAGGTCCCACCTTGAGTCGGTCTGAGTGGGGTCCAGGAATGTGCATTTCTACCAGGACCCCACCTCGTACTGAGGCCCCTTGGTCTGGGAACCCCACTTTGAGACCCAAACACTTAAATATTTACCAGGAATGTTGTTCCATTTAAGTTAATTGTGTATTATAGCTTAGATGTCCTTTTTTTTTTTTAAATTTTAAAGAAATAAAAGAAGAACTTGAAGATCTGAACAAAGAAATCAAGAAAACTGCGAACAAAATCCGAGCCAAGTTGAAGTGTGAGTTTACAGCTTTGGCTGCTTGTAATGGGTGATGGGGGCATGTGGGTAATCTGTGTTTCCTTTATAATCTCTGATTTTTGACATTTTTACAAGTCGGAAGTGTGAGCGCTTTAATTTGTATGAACTTGAGGTAGTGGCCTTTGTGTTACTCATTGTTCTAGAATTCTTAGCTGCTGGCTCTAAGGACTGCACACAGGGAGCTAAGGCTAACAGTGTTAATCTGCAAATTCAGGATAGAACAACTAGTTCGTATTCATCAAGGTTAATTAAACATTTGCTTATAAATTGTTAATCTCTCATCGAGGCCTATTTTTATGACATTTTTTGCTGAATTACAGGTATTTCAGAAGGTGAGTAGCCTTTCATATGAATCTCCAGTCCTTAAATAGTTTCTTAAATTTGTAGGAGTTTAGCTTGTGGTGCTCGGGTTCAGCTCTAAGAGGTGGTTTCTGAGAGGTTTGGGCATAAACAGGGCTGCCGGGAAGACACTTTGTATCTGATTGTTACAAAGGAGCTTTCAAACACAGGAAATCTTGGCAGATCAGAAAGAACTTTTGTTGGCGCATTGTAGACCGGTGGGGGCAGGGAGATGACCAACCCCAGCCTGTGGCCACACCCTTCAGCTCTGCACCCCTAGGGCTCCACCTGCCCTGGTGGCTTCATCAGTACATATGTCAGTGTATTGAAGACCAGAAGGATTTTCACCCCAAAATACAACCATGTGCCATGATCATATCCACACAGTTTTTTTTTTTTTTTTTAAGATTTTATGTATTTATTTGTCCGAGAGAGAGAGAGAAAGACCATGAGAGAGGGAACACAAGCAGGGGAAGTGGGAGAGGGAGAAGCAGGCTTCCTACAGAGCAGGAAACCTGATGTGGGGGTGATCCCAGGACTCTGGGATCATGACCTGAGCTGAAGGCAGATGCTTAATGACTGAGCCACCCAGGCACCCCAAGACACATTTATTAGGAAATATCCCATCAGAATTTATGCTTCCCCAGTGTTGAGTTTGTTTTTACAGTGTGCTTGAACTGGGTTCCAGATGAGGGCCATACCCTGTGATTGGTGGCGTGTCACTTAAAGTTTTTAAAACTCAGACTCTCCTTCCATCTTCCCCTCTTTTTTCTTTTGGTTGGAGAAACCAGGACATTTGTCCATCAGAGTTTGCCATGCTTCAGGGTTTGAAAGCTCTGTATCTCCTGTAGACGGATGGTTAAGTTCTCCAAACTCCATCAGAGTTAGGTGATTTCTTTTGTTTGTTTTTCTTTTAAATGTTAAGATAGAACATGTGGTTTTATTTTGTGGTACTACCACTGATGGATGATCATCATTAAGACCCGTACATCTGTGAGGAATTGGAAAGATAAGAAAGAAAAGCAGCCCGAGGTTTGGCTTGAGAAACGTGTGTGTTTCAGTCTGAGAGGTGACTCTTTCCCTGTCTGTCTCCAGTGATTGAGCACAGTGTCGGTCAGGATGAGAGCGGGAGCCGGGCATCGGTGGATCTTCGCATCCGGAGAACCCAGGTTTGGCTGTTGGCCTCGCCCAGACGGCAGCGATGTGTAGAATAGGTCTCTTCACTGCTTTCAGATTCGAAGTCGTTCATCTTTATGTCCATTAATCCTTACAACATCTCTGCATACAAGGGGGGGATCTGCCGATGACCTCCTTAATATGAAGGAAAAGGGTATTCCGTCCATCAACAGGGTTCTGCTCTGAAGAGCAGTATTATCTGAATTATCCGAGTCCCTGGAGGGTCGGGGGTAGGGTCCACACCTTCTAAAGGTTTGTGGTGCGGACGGTGGTATCCAGGCTGCTAGCTTCTGCTTGACGAGGGGGTGCCCGGTGTGCAGGCCCGGCCGCGTCCGGTGAGGCAGGAACCACGGGTGAGTTCGAGTCCCAGCATCCACATCCATGCAGTGGGGGCCCTGGAGGGTCTAGGGCGGTGGCCCACGGAAAGCTGTCGGCATGGGTTCTGTCCTAGAGTTGGCTGCTGGTCCTCTCACTTTCTGTCTGAAGGACTTCTATGACAGCTTTAGTTTTCCTGGTGTCATATTTTGTATGTCACTTTCAGCAGAAGAAATGGTCGTTATATATTAATTTCTTCTGTGTTAATAGCATTCCGTACTATCTCGGAAATTTGTGGAAGTTATGACAGAATATAATGAGGCACAGACTCTGTTCCGGGAGCGGAGCAAAGGACGGATACAACGTCAGCTAGAAATAAGTGAGTAGAGGAAAATGCTATTTTTGTTAAAAACATATTATTCTTTTTTTTTTTAAAGATTCCATTCATTTATTTGACAGACAGAGATTCTTAAGGTCTGACATCAAAGTACTGTAACATCAGAAGAATTATTCCTTCTCTATTTTTGTCAATATTGCAAAACCTAAAACCTTTTCATGGCTTCCTGTTCATTGATTTACCAGAACTTTTTCTTTATTTACATCCTTTGGAAAATCCTTGATGAGTGGACTTTAAATTATTTTCTAATCAGCTTTACTTTTAGAGTGTTTATCAGATTTGGAAAACTTCCAGCCGTTATCTCCCCAAGTACTTTTCTGTTGCCCCCAACCCTCTGTGCTCCATCTGGGGAGACAGTCTCAGAGGGCCTCATAGGGCTGTGTGTCTGGCGAGCAAGTGTGGGCAGCCCTTTGCTCCAGCCTGCCTTGCAAGGATCCGTGCATTGCCGTTAGCCTGGGATGGTGGGGCTCCAGTTTTCCTCTGGGCAGAAGGCACTTTGCTGACCACTTAAAGGTCAGTCAGCTGTGCCCGCTCCCCATTAGAGAAGACCACCTCCTCAGCTGTGGCGCGAGCTCATGACAGGCGCGGAGGCCACCAGGGCTGTGGGCTTTGTGCACCTCCTCAGGGACTTGGGGAGCCCAGGATAGCCACGAGCGTGAACCTCGTCAAATAGCATTTCATCGTATTTACAGAGACTCAGTTATATCCCACGCCAGTGACGTGCAGAGTGTACAGGTCGGCGGCTCTAGTGGGTCACAAGGCCAGTTGCACAACATCTTCACCCCAAAGATGTGCACCTACATCCGTCACTCCTCGGGCCTCTTCCCCTGAGCCCTAGGCAGCCACCGACCTCTACCAACTGGCCCTTTTTGGACACTTCATATACGTGCAGTCACACAATATGTGCCCTTTTGTGACTGGCCTCTTTCACTTAACACAGATTTTTTGAGATGCAGCCATCCGCAGCCTGCTGGCTCAGGCACCATCATGCAGATGGGTCACGCTGTGTCTCTCTGGGGCCCAGATGATGGACGTTTGGGTCATTTCCTGATGACAATATGGATAATGCTGTTGTCAACTTTCTCTTTAAATGAGATTTTCATTATTATGACATTCATTTAATTTTGTCTTTCATAGCACAAATTGAAAAAAATAAGAATTATCAATTGCGTGTTTTCGAAAACCTGTGGATGTATTTCTTAGAGAGCATTAATACATTTAACTCAAGGAAAAAATATCATCAACCAACACATAGCGAGTATTAAAGCCCCTGATTCTAATTGTTCAGTCTTTATTTGTGACCTTCTAGTCTATGCTGATAACACACCCTTTATCTGTAAGCCAGAGGTAAACTTTTAGAAAAACCTGTGGTTCCAGATAATATGATGTCCTCCTTAGAGTTGTTTCTCATTCTTACTAAAGTTAGATTTCATGATTCATTCCAGTTATGAGGTTCTTCTGAGAGTTTTCCAGTTTTTCCTGTTTCTTAGTCTTAGGTCAGTTTCTTTCAACATTAACACTCATTTAACAAAATACATTTGAAAGGTCCGAGAAGCCTTTAAAAATGTAAACTCGGGTGGTAGTTGGTGACGTGTGGCTGAGAGGGTCGTTTACAAACGTGGGCGCGTTCTGAGTGGAGTTTGTGTTCATCTTGCAGCTGGAAGAGCCACGACGGACGATGAGCTGGAGGAGATGCTGGAGAGCGGGAGCCCTTCTGTCTTCACGGCGGACGTGAGCGCCCGGGAGGCCGCGCGCCTGCACGCGTCTGCCTGTGCCTCACTCCCGAAGTGGCCCTGAGTTCATCAGTATTTCTCTTTTGTGTTTGTTTTTCAAAGATTATATCAGATTCTCAAATTACTAGACAAGCGCTCAATGAAATTGAGTCTCGTCACAAGGACATCATGAAGCTGGAGACCAGCATCCGGGAGCTGCACGAGATGTTCACGGACATGGCCATGTTCGTGGAGACCCAGGTAACTGCACACAGCTCCCTGTCTCCCAGACGGACAGCAGGCATCTGTGGAATCTCCTAGCAGAGTCCCGCGTGGCCGAGAAAGCCAGAGCTGTGGGTCCAGTCTCAAAAGTCAGAAGTGGCTTGCAGTGTTACCGTGAGGCAGGAATGCTGGCAACAGCTTCAGCTTGCAACAGAGAGGGACTGGCTTCGTACTCGAAGTCTGTGTGTGCACAGGACAGCCTGTGAGGCAGACCCGGGCAGACTTTGGTTCAGGAAGATTTTTAGTGAGATGTACAAATATCGAGCTGGAATTGTGAATGAAGAGGGAGATACAAAGTCTTACGTGTGTACATACCCATCTGTGTAAGCATAATCCTGTAGCACACACACACGCCCGTGTGTGTATGTGGCATGAACGTAGCTCTGCACAACAGTGTTCACAGAAGGAAAGAGATCTACCAAGTAAGGTAACATGGGACTGTAGGGATTTAGTTTTCTTCTCAAGTGTTCTACAAGGGGCACGTATTAGAACGGTAATTGGAAGAAACGTTTAAAAGAATAAGCCCAAAATTTAGGGTACTGTCTGTGACACACGCAGAGGCCTGTGCCCACGGCATGGTGGTCTAATTCTTGGTTTGTCCAGGACACAGGTGGGGAGGGCGGCCACCCCAGGGAAGAGGGCGGAAGGAGTGTAGATAGTTCCTTACAAAATGTAAAATCCAGTGTCAAATATAGGCTGGTGTGTTCTGACTCCTGGGACCTGAATCAGGCCCTCCCTGAGGTTTCCAGTATGGAGGGAGGCCTGTACGCGGCTGCTCGTTGATTCAGGGGTTAGGATTCTGGTGACACCCATACCGTGGGAGGGTCCATGTCACCCATCTTCGGTAGATCGCATCCTCATGCCTTTGAAGGCTGGTTTCGGGGTCTGCTCTGGCAGGAGCAGTCTGGTGAGAAGTTTCGAACCCGACCAGCTTATTTTCTGGATTATGTGAGGGGTGACAGAAGTCCATCCTTGTATGGGATTCATTCTCCATGTATGTCCCTGACCTTTAGAAGAACACTGTTTATTTTGAGGACGTTTATCATAACATGTGGAAAGCTCAGGTACTGTGTGATTGGCAGGAAAACCCAACAGCCCCGGGGAGGGGGTCGGGGGTGGGGCGCCGGCTCACTCTTGTTTGGCTTGGGTGGGCCCTTGCCTTCTCTCACCAGACGTTTCTGCTGGCTTCCTGTCTTCAGGGAAGATTCTGCAGCAAGGACACTACACTGTTTCCGTAATTATGGAAGGTTTCAGAGCACCTTCAACTATGATGGCTCTACAGCAGATGTGTTGCATCGAGGTCCGTTAGGAAAGGGCTGTGTTCTCAGTTTTGTGTCGTGGTCTCCTCGTAGAAGAGTGTTAGTAACACTAGTTACTAACGTTAGTTAGTTAGTTACTAACGTAGTAACGGCTCCTCGAGCTCAGACTGTGTGCGTAGTCAGAGATGCTAGTGAGCGCGGAAGGTAATGGTCGTCCTTTTCCACTGCTGCCGGCGTTGCTGCAGGTTGTCTGCTGTGGACGGAGAGCAGGTACCATCCCCTCTCCCCTCGCTCCTCCCTGCGCTCGCCTCGCCCCATGCACTTCCTGAAGCTTGTCAGCCTAGCGTCACACATACGCTGCTCTTGGTTTTCTGGTGTTCTAAGGAGAC
Organism: Lutra lutra; assembly: GCF_902655055.1. Taxonomy (NCBI): domain Eukaryota; kingdom Metazoa; phylum Chordata; class Mammalia; order Carnivora; family Mustelidae; genus Lutra; species Lutra lutra. The sequence goes on from NC_062289.1 coordinate 78,926,393, forward strand.
CATGGCAGTGTGCCGCCCACTCAAACCGATGTCGTTGTACATCGCGTGTGTGTGCACATCAGGAAGGCGCTGGGCTGCGTGCACACGAGAGCACATCTTGGAGTGTCCTTGATGTGCCTTTCACCCTCAGCCTTGTTGCCCACCCCTCTCATCTGTGCTCATTCTTCTTAAAACATAAATTCTGATCGTTTTGTATTGGCATGTGTACAGTGGTTTCATCTGTCTGTAAACACGGAAAACATTTGGTGTCTATTACATGCACATTACGTCCCCGTGAAGCCTTTGTCGGTGCTCCGTGGCTGTCGTAAGATACGCGCTCAGGTGTTTCAGGGGTGTCCTCTGAGCCTGGAACTTTCTGTCTTAAGGGCGAAATGATCAACAACATAGAAAAGAACGTGATGAACGCCACAGACTACGTGGAGCGAGCAAAAGAAGAGACAAAGAGAGCCGTGAGGTACCGCAGCAAAGCTAGGCGGGTGAGTCTGCCTCCTAAGACTTCGAGTGCATGCTTCTGTTGTGCTGGCTTTGAGGGTAGTGTGTTGAGGTAGCCCTCCTTAAAAGGAATTCCAGGAAATAAATGATTCCTTAAATTCTTATTTCACTCTCAAATGGAAGTGATTCTGTTTGCTGAACAGTGAAGGTTGTGTAGGGAAATGTGTTGACCGTGAGCCTCTGTGTTCTGCGGCCTCACGTTTCTCCAGAGACTTCCGTGTCTTGGGTGGTGTCTGGAGGGGGTATAAAGCTAATGGGACTGGAATTCTAGAAGCTGTCGGTCACACGTGTTGTGCTGCGAACCCTTGATTCTTCCCTCGGGTTACTTGCTGATTCTCCGGTTTGGAGGAAGAAGAGCATTGCTGAGGCCGGACTGTGGCGTTCTGTAGCCGCCTCCGTTCAGACTCTGTGAAGGGGTTGTCCATACCCGAATCCTGCGTGAGTTGTGAGCAAAGCTCTTCCAAGAAAATTAAGTTCTGACTCAGGGAGAAGAAAGCGCTCTTCGGGTTTCACGGGTGTCCTTGCCATCTGTTCTTGCTGTCCTTGTCCCTGGCGCGGGGAGGGCCACACAAAGTCCCCGCTGATGCCTCCTGTCCCAGGAGAGGGCTGTGCGACTTCACGGTGCCTTACTGGTCGGGGGTTTCCACGCGCTGCCCACAGAGTGCAGGCAAGGAAGGAAGGGCTGGGGTCTGTGCGCGGAGGCCGCGGTGCTCACTGTTCGCAGGCCACAGCTCCGGGGCCCCTCTGGGCTCTCCTCGCAGCCTGCATCTCCTGGGCCTATGTGAGCATGCTCCTGTCCTTGAAGCATGACATCAGTCTGTGTCACCACTCTTCAAAATACTCCTGCGTGAAGGAGGTGGTACGGTCCACATGTGAGTTCTCAGTCTGCTTCCAGGCACACTGTGGACTAGTCTGACAAGGTCATTAGCCAAGGGCCAGTCCCATCCTTTGCCTAACCAGCATAGCAGTGCAGTAAGAATTTTCATGAAAAGTTGGTTTTACAAAGATAGCAGGCCTCCTGTTAAGTACAGACTCTGCCGCTGAGGAGGCCTCCCTGTCTGATGTCAGCTGCTGTCCGGCACTATCCCCACCTCTCCGGTGACACAGCTGACCCCTGACGTCACATGGCTTGTCCACACTGCTCACTCTGCTCCTAGACACCCCACTGCCACATCTGCTCAGACCTCAGGGCCTGGGGGCAGCCGGCCTCGGGGTCCTATGCTTTCTGGGGTGGGGCAGGGGCAGTGGAGGGTCCACCGCTGACAGCAAACAAACATGGAACAACAGGGCAGGGCTCCTTCCCGAGCTCTGGCTGCTGGAACAGGGGTCGGGGCCTCCCTCCCCCCAGACTCACCCGTGGCGCTGAGTGGAACCTGATGGAACCTGATAGCCTGAGTTCTAGAACCGTTTATCTCCAAACAGCCTCACCTCATGCAATTAAAAACGACGCTTTTAAAGAACTAAAAGCTGTCAAACAATCAGGTGTCCTGTAACTTGGATATTAAAGCAGCTTCCTGGGGATGGTTCTACTATCAGAATGATGTCTTCTAACGTGGTGCTAGGAGAGCACCGTAATGTAATTGGCTTGCTTTTCTTTGACAGAAACAGTGGATGATTGTAGCCGTGTCAGTGCCCTGGTTTCCGTAAATGCTCTGATTATTGGTTTATCAGTCATCAGATGCCCACTCGGATCATGTCCATGTGTGTGTCCCCGCTGGCACGGCAGAGAGGAACTGACCGCTCATCCATGCAGTAACTGTCCTGATCAGCTACGCGGCTTGCCCAGTCCCGCCAGCCTGTCTGCGGGGTGGGGCCCAGCGTGTCGCCCGCAGTGCCTGTGCCTGGCCACCACGTGCACTGGGCGTTAACCGGCGGCTGAGGGTCATCGTTCAAGGGAGGCCTTCTTACGTGGCCCGTGAAAGCCTTGGTGTGCAGGTGTGGCAGGGGTCCCCTTCCTGCCTGCGGGGTGCCCGCATCCCATTGGCGCTCGCTCAGTGAATGGGCTCTTCCTGCATTCATGGACCTTTTCAGGTTTCAGCTTTGGGAATAATTGCAACAACTGAAAGTTGCTTTGTGAGGTCTCCCCGCTGCAGGGGTTCTCGGGGCCCTGGGGGAGTGGGAGCGGGGTCTCCAGGGACGTCCTTTGTGTCACTCGTGCCCGCTGCAGGTGCTTTCCCCACATCCCCTCGCTGAAGTGAAGGCCGTTGGGTCAGCCTGCCCGCTCGTGAAGGGTCCTGAGTAGAGCACATGGTTCTACTTCATGGTGATGGAGGTCCCTAGATTTCTGTTTGCCTTGTTTACCGCTCTCCAAGGTTCAGTACATTTTGTGTTTTCACTCTGGTCTCTGGTACGCCTGGGACCTTCCTCCCCGAGGGGGCGCTCGGCTGGCATGTGGCTGGCGGGCTACATCCCGGACCGGTCGGCCAGCTCCTCCCGAGGGCCTCGATGCAGCGCCCGGCGGCGGGGTGATGGCGGGTGGTCCCAGGGAGCCCCTTCTCCGGCTGTGAGGGCGACTGCAGACACGGGATGGACATCAAGTGGAGAGGAGGCCCGCGCTGGCGTGGGGGCCGGGGGTCCTGAGCCTGCGTTGTCCACACACCCCAGGATCACACGGGAAGTGGTTTCAGAAGAGGCTCTGGCCGCGGAGCTGGTCGTAGGTCATTCTTCAGAAGGAAGGAGGCTTAGCGCTCTGTGTTGAGACATTTATGTGATCTTCACGATGCTGTCCTATTAGCTCTGCTGGAGCTAACACGGTGTCTGTGATTTTCTTTGCTAATATAATTGCATTTAAAAATATTTTCATAATGCTTTAAAAATACATATTTTCTTAGTTTTTTCCGGTGGTTATAATATGGTTGTTTGAACGTGGTTACGCTAAAGTTTAAAATTAATGTTTAGGTTGGACCTAGAGATGCTGTTTGGTCATGCTATTGGGTAAAAACAGGCTTTTCAGTGTGATTTTTGGGGGAGCAGTGGGGTTATCGTGGGGCTTGGGCCCAGTTTACTCTAGTATCTTCAGATATGAACACAGAACAGTCCTCATTAATAAAAACACGCCAGAGTGCGTGTCAACAATTACTTCTTTTATACAAATGCAGTGGTTGATGTCTGTAATTATACTTCTGAAAATTTATGTTTTCAGCAGAGCCCTCTGGGGAGCCGGGCACCAGACTGTAGGCACTTTGTGGAAGTAACACTGCAGCATGGGGGGGCACTTGATTCCTGATCCAAGGAGACAGGCAGAGAGTGCCTGGCCCATGGTTTGTGTCTATGAGTTGGGAGAGCCATGCCTAGAACTCAGAACAGGATTGGCGCCCTGGGTGTGCTCTGTGCACTGAGAGAAGGGCGCACGTGTGGTTTGAGCTATTGGCGGGGTGTTAGAGAAGAACGGTTGCTCCATCCGGAGCGCAGGAGTTCAGCGGTCCTGGGATTCGGGGGAGCACCACCTCGAGCCGGTGGGGAAGGACGGACACAGGTGCGCAGAGCCAGCCCCGGGGTGCAGAAGGTCCGAGCTCATGTGCAGGTGGTCGGGTGCCCCAGGTGGCGGCAGCAGGTGCTGGAGCTGAAGGGTGCCCGCCGATGGTAAGGAAGAAGGGACCGGAGGCCAGAGGAAAGCCTGTCATCAGATCATTGTGCTGAGCAGAGTTCACGGGTGTATGGTGGGATGTGGCTGGGGCTGCAGTCCTCACGCCAGGAACATGGGGACCTGAAGGTGGCACTCCCTGCCCTCGGAGTGACTGACTGAACGTTTCCTGTGGGCCTGGCACGCAGTGTGGACGGTGCTGCTACAGGCCGGTGCTGGCTCAGAGCCATGCCATCTTCACAGGCCTGTTTCTTAGACGCCGGTGTGGCCGGTGTGTGAGAGCTGGCGGTGCAGGTGATGAGTCTACTGTCCACAAAGGGAACCCAGAGTCATGCAGGACCGGGTGCCTTTCATCTTGTGACTTCTTGCCTTCTCTCCCAGACGAGTCCCCTGGATGGGACCAGATGCCCTAAGCCAAGGGCGGGCTAGCTTCCAGCTGTGCAGGGATGCTCGATAGCTGAGAACAAAGCTGGCTGTGCTCATAGCCCGGCCTCTGCGCTGCAGATGTGGCGGGAGAAGGGTCAGCAGCTTCCGGTTTTTCACGCATGTGCACACACCTCAGTGTGAAAACATGGGGAGGTCAGAGGTTGGCAAATGAGAGATTCATGTAAGGTTTGGAGAAGATGTGCAGTGCGCCCGGGAGTAACAGTTTGTTGTTTCCGGCTGACCACTAGGGAGTGTTCGCTGAGAACCCGCACGGTGCCGAGTAGACATTGCCTTTCCCTCCAGGAGCATGTGTCGTTGTAACAACACCCGTTTTAGCTACATCCCCTTAATTTAATAGACATGTGTGCATAGCTCAGAGCTTCACCCCTGGAGCTTTCCTTCCCCACTCCGTCCTTTCCTGTGACCTGTGGGACTCGTATTTTAAACTCTTTCATATTTTGTTAAATGACATTAGTGATTTCTTTCTTTTGATACTTTGCAAATTAATTAATGTTTTTCTTTATCTTGCAGAAAATGATGTTCATTATTATTTGTGTAATTGTTTTGCTTGTGATCCTTGGAATTGTCCTAGCAACAACGTTGTCATAGCAACCATGTCCCGAGAGCCCCTCTCCTCGGAGTCAGACCACACCTGCAGCAAGTCCGCCGCCTCCTGTTCCATGACTGAGCCCCAGATGCTGCGACCTGTGGCGCTGGGTGCTGACCGTTTCTTAGTGAAGGCGAGGGCAGATCTCGACAGGATGCATCATTCAGGGAAAGTCTGAGTGGGATGGGTGTGATGAGTTACCCCGAACAGCCCTGGACTCTGAACAGCACATCACAACAATGTAACAATGTGAAACTTTCTTCAGTGGCCTTAAAATAAGGAATTATTGAAAAATTCAATTTTTTTTTATATTTCAGTGTTAAAAATACATGTGAAGTTTAATTAGGAATACTTTGTGTTAGGAAGCTAGTAGATTTGAGGTCTGAGCTTTCCTTCTCCACCCCTCCCAGCTAACCCGCTAATTAAGGGACGTTTTTGTACTGTGTTTAATTCGTGTTTGTTTGTTGTTTGCAACAAAAATGTTTATCATCACAGCTGTTTTGTAAGATATCTATAACTTTTAATGTTTATAAATTGTTGAATATATTAACATTTTAATTCGCTCCATTTTTATATATTGAATATTGCCTTTTGAAAGAACGTTCACAACTTTGTCAGAGCCGCCTTTACAACCGTCGTTTGCCTTCGGCATAGTCCACATCGGATGCCAAGGCCTCGAAATGCCTTAAAGTGCCTTCTGTTGGTAGTGATGTGTAGGGCGCCAGTGCCCTTGACACCCTCCAGGACAGTCCCCGTTACTGTGCTCGTCCCCACGGCTCGAGATAATAAATCAGTTCCTGCTCTATGAAAGCCCACGGCCTCTTGCTTGTTCATTAGAAATAAACCTTATGTGTCCCTGTTTACCTTCCTAAGGCCTGAGCTTAGGATGCTGAGAAGACCAGGATTCAGTACTTCCTAAACTCATGGAAATTATTTCCAGACGTTAATTCTTCTAGATGTAAACTGTTGTTCAGAGTCCTCAAATGCTCTTGTTAAGTACTTACTACTCTGCTGAACTACAAAAGTGAATTCCCAGCGTTTACAGGGATCGCTCATTAGAGATTTTTATTGCTCATTCATGTTGTTTAGTATAATAATACAGTTGTTTTTTTGACTTGTAAAGTGTATGCGGTCTCACTAGTGAGTGGACTTCTGGAAGGTAGCAGCTAGGCAAACTGTAAATGAACATGAAGGATGGTCACAATGTCTCTAACTCCGGTGACGGCCGTCCGTGACCGTGTCAGCATGTCTGTGTTCTGACGGTGGGCTGGAAGCGGACGGAGACGTTCTTGGTTCCACACAGTAAGTGTGAATGATGCTGAGCGATTTGGAACTGTGTTCTTTGTGTCCTACAATTATGAATCCCACTCGTTCCCAATTTATGCATGCGGCAGCTTAGCTTACACTCAGATCTGAACGGGGCATAGCATTTGCTGGCTGATTGCCGCCGCGTTCTCGGAATTACAAGAGGAACCTTCCGGCCATCGCATGTTTTTAAGAGTCTTGAAACCGCTGGTCAGTGGAGTGTGCTCACTGCTGTGTGCCTACGTCGAGACTCGCCTCAAGGGATATTTAAATACTTAGCGATCATGCTTGTATTCATATAGCTTTTGGGCACCTGTTTGTATAATTATGTCTGTGTGTCCATCTGTGTCGTCATGGTTCTGGCTCTGCTCGTTCAGGTCATCCTCCCTCCTCTGAAGGCCTGACTGAATGTGTGCTGCTGTCGTCAAAGTTACGGAAGTGCCTTTTGATTTCTGTTTAGATAAATAATCCAGTTAGTTATCACAAAGCACGTCTGTATGTGTAAGCCTCAAGCACCTGTTTGAGATGGGATTTTTAAAAATATATTTACAGATTCACTTGTTACTTTTTATCATTTTCCCAAATATTTTATGTTTACATTAAAAAGAAAACTGCCAGAGAACTGAAAACAAATTTACTTTTAGTCTTGTCATTTCTGGAAAGATTTTTGGGGACATACTTTATTGCGTATCCATTAATAAATTGTTCTACTGAGAAAACGACTCTTACCTCTGTGGCCATTATTATGTATCATAATGTGAGTTAATGGTGTTAGGGGTTTTGATAGGTTTGGGTTATTTGTGTCATTATTACAAGCCTCTGTGACTCGTGTCTCAGGGTCCGTCTTTCTTGCTGCTCACAACAAATGCTAATTCAGGGGATTTGGGGTACATTTCAGAATTACTGACTTACAGTACTTATGTCCATTCGACAGTCTCCTTTGTTAATGGGGTGGGCGGGGATGTCCTTGTGCCCCCAGTGCTCTGCACTGTTTATCCTCTCTTTCTTTTTTTTTTTTTTAAAGATTTTATTTATTTGTCAGAGAGAGAGAGCACAAGCAGGCAAGAGTGGCAGGCAGAGGCAGAGAGAGAAGCAGGCTCCCCACTGAGCAAGGAGCCTGACGGGGGACTCGATCCAAGGACTCTAGGATCACAACCCGAGCCAAAGGCAGCGGCCTAATGCACTGAGCCACTCAGGTGTCCCTATCCTCTATTTCTTAATCCTCTTTCAGAATTTTTCTTTTTTTCTTTATTTAAAGGATTTTATTTATTTATTTGACAGAGATCACAAGTAGGCAGAGAGGCAGGCAGGGAGAGAGGAGGAAGCAGGATCCCCACTGAGCAGAAAGCCAATGCAGGGCTCAATCCTGGGACCCTGAGATCATGTCCCGAGGCAGAGCCTTAACCCACTGAGCCACTCAGGCGCCCCCAGAATTTTTCTTTCTTTTTTTTTTTTAAAGATTTTATTTATTTATTTGACAGAGAGAGAGCACAAGTAGGTAGACAGGCAGGCAGAGAGAGAGAGAGGAGAAAGCAGGCTCCCTGCCAAGCAGAGAGGCTGATGCGGGATTCGATCCCAGGACCCTGAGATCATGACCTGAGCCGAAGGCAGAGGCTTAACCCACTTAGCCACCCAGGCGCCCCCCAGAATTTTTCTTAAGTGGGATAGTGGAATTTCCTAAATTCAGAACCCTTAAATTATTATTTTTTTAAAGGTGTTATTTATTTGGTGGAGACAGCGAGAGAGGGAACACACGCAGGGGGAGTGGGAGAGGGAGAAGCGGGCTTCCCCCTGAGCAGGGAGCAGGATGCAGGACTCCATCCCGGAACGTTGGGATCATGACCCGAGCCGAAGGCAGACGCTTAACGACTGAGCCACCCAGGCACCCCACAACCCTTCAATTCTAACCATATTGGAAAGTGACGTTCAAACCCAGAATTGTAAAGAAGCACGAGCACCCAGTCCTGGGAGGGCAGGTGGTGGAGCTCGGCTCCCACAGCCGCTCCGTGTCCTGATGCCCCTTGTACAGCGGGTCTGCCCTCGAACTGCAGCCTTGATAGCCACACGCAGTAAGTTAGCTCCCAAGTTTATACTTTTCATGCGTACTTTAGATGATAAAGTAATGAATTTTGTTAGTTTGAGGCCTCGCGAGCCCCCGGAACCCGCGCGTCCCAACGGCAGGGAGAGGCCAAGAAGCAGGCAGAAGGCCCCAGGCGGGTGGCGGCGGGTGGGGCAGGGGGCAGCGCCCGCCCAGGCTTGTCCCCGCCGCAGCCCAGCACCTTAGGTGCCTGGAAACTTGCGGACGCCCCCCCCCTTCCCCCCGCCCCTCTCGGGCAGCCGATCCCCGCCCCAAGCGCTGGAGCCTGAGGGGCCGCCCACAGCCCGGGGTCAGCCAGGGTCGCGTCCTCTCCGTGACCTCTGCCCACAGCGTCTAATCGCGTCCTCAGCTGAGGCCACGCCCTCCCGCGAGCTTGAACCGCGATTGGCCGGGGCCGCGTGCGAGCGTGCGGGCTGCCCAGCCGAGGGACGCCGCTGCCGGCGATGCCGGGTGCGAGCGGAGCCCCAGGCCCGTGCGGGAGAAGCCGCGGCGGCCGGGGCCTCCTTCTGCGGCCGTCTACAGGCCAGCCTGCACCTGGCTGATCCTGCTCCTCCCGGGGTTAGCCCGGGCCGTGTGCCGGCGCGGAGGGGACGTGACCGGCTCAGGGCTGAGCGCGGGGGGGGGGCCCCTGGCTCCCTCCACCTTGACTCAGGGCTGGGGGCAGCCTGGCGGCCTCGTCCTCACTCTCGCACCGAGGCCACGGCCGGGACCAGGCGCGCTCCTGCCACAGACGGCGGCTCGGCCTTGACCTCCTCATGGGGGTAAGTTCCAGAAAAGGCAGCGGGGGGTCGGCCCCTGAGAGAGCGCGCGGGAGCGAGCCGAGGGGCGCTGGGGGGACGCACGCACGCACACATGCACACGCACGCACATGCGCGCGCCCTGTCCCCGCGGGCCCGCCCGCTCTGCCCCGCGCTCGCTCGCAGCCTGCCGGGCCCCACGGAGGCCACCGCGGGGCTCCCGGCAGGCGTGGGGGGGTGGCGTGGGGCGGCCTCCGCGCCGCCTGTCACCCGTTGCTGGGGTTTGCGGTCGGGGGGCTCCGAAGTGTCGCTGCTCTCGGGGACGCACCTGTCTCAGTGAACGTGTAACTCTACGGAACCGCCAAGCCGTCGGTCCCCGGCTCCCCACGCCACGTGCAGGGACCCCAGGCCCCACGTCCTTGGGGTCACCCGGTGCCGGCCGTGTTTCCATCGCAGCTTCACTCCCGGTGCCGCGGGCGGCCTCCCTGCTGCTCCGTCGGCATTTCGCGGCGGCTGCTGGAGTGGAGCCCTCTTCCGGGCTCCCTTGCTGTTCTAGACGTTCTTCACGCGCCCGGCACGCAGACCTGCGGCACGTTTAAAATTGGGGCGGCTGCTTATTTTTGAATCGTGTGAGCTCTTTGTAGGACCTGGACAGCACTGTGGGTGCACAACGTGTGTCTTTCGGAGGCCTTAGGAGAAGAGAAGAGAGAGCTGCGCTGACCGTGCCCTTGATGTCTGTGCTCCGATGGACATTTCTGGTGCTTTTCCTCCAGATCCATGTCACTCCCGAGTCCCTTGGTTTCAGCTCAAAGGACTCCCTTTATGTTTCTTGGAAGACAGGTCTGGCAGAAGCCCCTTCGCAGTCTTTACTACGCGGGAACGTCTCCGTTTCACCCCCAGTTTTTTTTTTTTTTTTTTTAAAGATTTTATTTATTTATTTGACAGAGAGATCTCAAGCAGGCAGAGAGGCAGGCAGAGAGAGAGGAGGAAGCAGGCTCCCCGCTGAGCAGAGAGCCCGACGCGGGGCTCTATCCCAGGACTCTGAGATCATGACCTGAGCCGAAGGCAGCGGCTCAACCCACTGAGCCACCCAGGCGCCCCTCACCCCCAGTTTTGAAGGGTGGTGTGTGGACCGAGAACTCCTGGTTTCTGCTCTCCCAGTGCCCGTCAAGGATGTCACTCCCCGCCTTGTCCCCTGGCTGTTGTCCTGTGGCCGCTAATGGTCCCAGCGCTCCTCTGAACACAGTCCCTTCTCTCTTGCTGCCGTCGCAATTTTCTCCTTGTCTTGCGAGAGCTCGACCAGGATGCATCTAGGTGTGGGTTTGTTTCTGTGTATTTTGTTTTTCATCAAATTTGGGAAGTTTTTGACCATCCATTACGTCTTCAAATATTTTTTCCTGCTCCTCCCTTTCTCTCCTTCTGTGACTCCCCTTACAGGTATCTAGATATTCTTGTTGCTGTCCTCCCGGCTCTGAGGTTCCGTTCATTCTCTGACATAGTTTTTCTTTCTGTTCTGCGTGTCACATAACGTCTACTGATATCACTTTGCATGCTCTGATTCTTCCCTCTACTCCCTGAAATCCACCACGGAGCCAGTCTGTTCGTCATGATGCTGCACTTTTCAAGTCTGGAATTTTCATCGAGACCTTTTTTTTTTTTAATCTATATTTCCATCTACTTGATCTCTCGATTCATTACTAAGGATGGTTTCCTTCGTTCTTTGGTTACGTACACAGCAACTGCTTCGAGTCTTTGCACATGGGACGTCTGAGGACACAGTCTGTATCCACCACTTTTTTCCTCTCATGGGGACCTATTAACCTAAAATGAACGAACCTTTAAAAAAAAAAGAAGAAGAGAAAGGAAAAGCGTTCTATTCAAGCCCCAGGTAGGGCAGCTGTCCGGGATATAGTCTTCATCATTAAGGAGAGGGTGCTCTGGGGAAGGAGCATTTGGAGCAGGATTCTATAAGTTTTGTTTTGTTTTTAATATAAAGTTATAAATCATCAAGGGGAAAGACATCCTGGAGGGTTACGGACATTCTTGTGCATTTAGTACGTGAGGCTGCCTGGCTCCATCTTTTGCAGACTTATGGAGGTTTTACATGTATCTTTATGTTTGAGATTTCTTTTTTTTTTTTTTTTTAAGATTTTATTTATTTGACAGGCAGAGATCACAAGTAGGCAGGGAGGCAGGCAGAGAGAGGAAGGGAAGCAGGTTCCCTGCTGAGCAGAGAGCCTGATTCAGGGCTCGATCCCAGGACCCTGGGATCATGACCCGAGCCGAAGGCAGAGGCTTTAACCCACTGAGCCACCCAGGCACCCCGAGATTTCTTTTTGAGGTTATTTGCTAATGAAACAGATATTTGATGTGAGCTCTGTGATGGACGTGAATGTCCACCTTTCCCTGTGGGGGGGGGGGTGCGTGCTGCAAAACCTAAAATTGAAAATTTCCTTTGGGGACACATGGCCGGCTCAGTCCAAGGAGCGTGCGACTCTTGATCTTGGGGTCATGAGTTTGAGCCCCACGCTGGGTGTAGAGATAGTTAAAAATAAAATCTGAGAAAAAAGGAAAATTTATTTTATCAGAATGTACCTTAACGTTACTTCACATCTCGCAGTGATGTGTTAAATCTGGACATTTCAGATAACGCATTCTCTCTGCATCCGGCTGCCCTGGACAAAGCTCCGCGTGCGGCCCCTGCCGGAGGCTGAGGCTGCTTTGTTGGTTCCTTCCTCACTTTGTCTCTGTGTGGGCCGACTAGCATTGAGATCAGTGCGTGCTCCCTCTGGGCTGTGCCCGGCCTGGTATCGCTGTCCATTCTGTTTCCTCACTTCCTGTTTGGATTTCCCACCTGCCTTTCTCAGGGTTGTCCCTTTGTCCATGTAGGTCAGGGTCAGCCAGTGACTTCGCAGAAACATCTGGAACACTCCTGGCCGGGAGAGCTCCCCTTCTCCACTGAGGAGTCTGAAGTCGGGGGTGTTCCAGAGTTTAGGCTGTTCTCAGCCCCCCACCCCCCAGCCTGGGGCCTCCATGGCAGGTTCCGTGGCTGGTGAGGTGCCACGGCAGGCGAGGTGTGTGTGGCCAGGTACAGTCCCCGAGCTGCCTGCCCCCTTCTCTGCCCTCCTCCTCCCCAAGCCCCAGGGGCCGCACGCTTGCACCACGGCACCCAGCCATTCCTGCTCGGGTTTGTGGCTGGGCTGATGGATGGGGAGGGAGCACGAGGAGGAGGCAGGTGGGGTGTGAGTTCACCGCGCCGACCTGTCTTCAGGACCGCATCTCTGTTAGCGAGTTTGTTTGTAACAAAGGCCCATGGACACACACGCCCAACCCGTGTTGCCCCCAGCTTTGGGGGCTGGATGGCGGAGATCAGGCTGCTGGCACCGGAGTGTCCTTCTGGGGCAGACTTCTCCCTGTGTCCTCATGTGGCAGGAGGGCTGGGAGCTCTGTGGGTCTCACATGAGGGCACGGATCCCATTCACGGAGGCTCCATGGTCATGACCTCATCACCTCCCAAAGGCTCACCTCCTGACACTGTCACCCCAGGTGTTAGGATTCCAAGATGGGAATTTGGGGGACACACTCCTTCAAACCACAGTAGCAGGGTCATCATGTCCGTCCTGGTCACAGTTCCCACCACACAGGGTCCCAGCTTCCCTGGCCTCCGAGAACTCCACGGTTCCCTGCCGTCTCTGTGCCCCTCGGCCTGCAGCATCTGTGTGCGCCCTGCACTTATCTCTGAGAGGCGCTCTCTCCGAAACGTCTCCTCATGTCAGCTGTTAGAAGTTCTGTTTCTTGTGGGGGCCCTGGCTGGGACAGAGAAGCAGGGGTCAGAGGATGGGGGAGTGAGGGGCCATCTGCTCTGAGGGGTGGGGAGGGGATGTTCCGTGGCCAGTATCTGAAAGCTGGGCTTTGTCGGCAGCGTCCGAGGTCCCTGTTAGACACGGAATCAAGAGACTAAGCTGGCCTAGAGACTGGAGCTCCGGGGAAGGCTAGTGGCCTAAATTGGGAAGCCATCGGCGCACAGGGTACTTAGGAGGAGGGAACAGGACAGGACTGTGAGGGTCTGTCCATGTATCCCACAGTTTTTTCTGCAAACCCTGTGCCTGTGATCTGTCATTCACCATTTCTAGCCCAACAGGTGTTGGAGGCAGCTGGGAGCAGGACCTTAGGGCTCAATGTTTCCACTCGCCTTCACTTCTGTCACTCACGCCAATGACCTTGTTGGTAGCCTGACACTTTGCACATCCGAAACTGGAATGTCCAGGGGGAGGCTCCTCACTAGGCCTTTGCCACTTACCCACTAGGTGGTTATGGGTGCATTCAAACCTCGAGGTCTGTCTTCCTCATTGGAAAATGTGGGGATTGGAAAAGTTGACCTCCGACCCCCTGCTCTGTTAGTTCTCAGAGGCGCCAGCAGGTGAGGCTCGGGAAGGCCCTGGGAAGGCTCCCCGTGGAAGGAGGCAGAACCAATGTATTGTTCAGGACACTTATAGCTGCAGTGATAGAAAACCCGGCTGAAATGCCTTGAAGAAGGAAAATCTAGGATTCCACTGAGTAAGAAATTTGGAGATGGGACCATTCCAGATGTAGTTAATTCTCTGAGTCTGTGTCTCAGGCTGGTTATCCTCATGGCCATAAGATGGTCGCCAGGGATCCAGGCATAGACTGATACCCAGTGTCCACACAACAGGAGAATGGGAGGATTTTCCTCAATGTCTCTTTTTACTAAATGTCCAGGCCTCCCCAGCCCTGCCCCTGGAGACTTTGCCAGTGTTTCAATGGCAGAATTGGATACGTGCCCATTCCTACTCAGCCTAATGGGGAATGGTTGGCTTTGATGAAACACGACTGAGCGGGGGGCCAGCTGCGCCCCGTACCAGGTCGTGTTCTGACAGTGACAGGGGAGCCGGCAGGGGCCTCCGTCCCATGGGGATTGCAGGCGTGAGGATATAGGAAGGACATGGGACAGGACCCTCTGTACGCCAGCAAGCACTAGACCCCAATAGCACAGATTCTTTGGTGACTTGTTTTCCTCATTAAAATCCGATTTTTTCAATTTGTTGAGATATTCTCGGTGAGCTTTGTTTTGTCAGAGTCCATGTTTAGATTTTCTAAAAAAAAAAGATCTCCGTTTGCAAATTGGTAGATTTTCATGCGGCCAGATTCCTCCTTCTCCCCGTCTATCCCTGAAGGTCTGGGCACGTGGGGCCGGCTGCTGGAGCTGAGCTTGGACGTGCTCGGGCTTTCCCACAGGCCACACTCCCCCTGCTCCATGTGGTCCATCACCTTGCCTGCCTCACTGGGGTGCATGTCCCCCTGGAACCCCCCAGGGGCTGAATTTTGCAAATGCTGGATCTGGCCTTGGCTTCTGGGGGGTGGTGTGGGCCATGGGGTGGGTCCACACGGTAGCCACTCTGCTTCCCATGGTGCTGCCATTGTGGGGGCTCGTTTACCAATTGCCAGTGGAAGTGCCCTTGACCGTGGCCTAGGCAGTGCAGGCCCCCAATCCCAGGGATGAGCCCAGTGATGTCCGTCCTCCCACGTGAAGAGGAGCTTTTTCCCACTTGGGAGCTAAAGGCTGATTCAGTGTCATCATTAATATCTCGGACGTCGGAGCCAGACTTCCCAGGTCTGAATCCTCACCCTGTCACTTGCTTGCTGTGTGACCTGGAGCAAGTTACTTCCCCACTCTGTGCCTCTGCTTCCCTGTCTCTTAAATGGGATGGCTAGGAGGTATAAATGAGTCATAAGGGTGCAGTGCTTGGATTTGTACCTGACACATAGTGAGTGTGTGTGCTAATTACACGTGGGTCTGCTCTGGTTAGTTGAACTTTCTCATCGTGGAAGAGGAATTTGGCTTTACCTTTGTATTTAAACAAAAGGCCTATTAAAGTCATTTCCCCCAGATGGGAGAAACAGAAAACAAAACAAAAACATTCCCTCCAATGATTAATTCCTAAATGGGATCGTCCATAATTTGAAAAGATTGCCGAGTGTATGAGTGTGTAAACCCAACAGTTAGTCCCTGGTTCTGGTGATCACACGCCCGCGAGCAGGTGTTCTGGCCCGTTGGCAGGCTGCTCTCAGGAGCCGGGGGGCGGAGACCCAGCAGATGGCAGATGGGGTGCGGCTGGGCAGGAGCAGGTGCCCTCTCTCCTCCTGCAGGGGCTGTCTTGTGCTCAGGGCCGAGCCCTCTGCTGTGCGAGCACTACATCAGGACCGTGAAGGCAGACGGGCGGTGCCAGGCCCATGCTGCCCAGCCCAGCCTCTGTCCCAGGACGGCGAGCCTGCAGGTGCGAGCCAGGAGTGGAGCTGGGGGTGGCCCTGGGTTGGTGGACATTTGTGGCTGCTTCTGGTGTCGACCCTGCTGGAGGGGATGTCTGTGCTTGGTTTCCACTTGTAGAGAAGGTCAAGGGTCTGCTTGCCCCTGTCTGGGGTGTCCTCACAGTGGAGTGGGAGGACGTGGCAACATAATCTTCCCGTGGCCAAGAGGCAGAGTCATGGGGCTATGGATGCATATGCTCCTGGACTGGGGCCCCAGGCATGTGTCTTGCGATGCTGAGACATCCCGGAGGGGGTGGAGCTGGGGGCTCGAGGTGGGCAGCAGGATCCGGACTCTGTGAGGGCAGATTGGGGCATCCCTCCCCCACCCTTGCCCTCACTTTGATGCATCCTTAGGAGACACTTTTCTGGAGAAGATTTGGGGACATGTGTGCTTCTGAGCCATGTAGGGGACGATCGGATGGTGATCTGCAGGGGGAGGGGAGGATGGGCTCCAAGCAGGCTGCAGGGGAGGTGAGGGCAGGGCCCCTGCTCTTCCCCGCTCCCCCAGCTCACGCCTGGTGCTGTGTACATGGCGTTTGGGCTCCTTCCGTCCAAGGTTCTACCTCTGATCCTCTGTCTCAACCCGTGTGTGGTTTGCTTACTGGCCCCTAAGCTTGTGTTCTGACGTGGGAAACGGGGCTGTCCTGCCTCCTCCCTCAACAAAGACGTGGGCACGCTCCCCCTTCCTTGTTTTCATGACACGAGCCACATGTTTGCTCCCAGTACCTAGAGGACCCCTGTGTGCCGGACAGCGTTCTGTAGGATGGACACAGAGTGGTGAGCTGTCCTGGGAAAGGGCCGGCACCCACAGGGTCATCCTCTTGAGGAGTGGTGAGGTAGACAGTGTAGTGTGTTGGGTGTGGGGGACGTCTCAGAGGGGGAAAAAGAGGCGTGGGTGTGGACACCATGAGCTGGCATGTAGGTAGTCCCGAAGATTGGACTGGAAGGTGATACCCAGGTGGTGGCATGAAACGGGAGCATGGGATCCATATGGATTCTGGGGGAGGAGTTTTGAAGCTGGGGAGGCAGCATGTGCAAAGGCCCTGTGACGGATGGCTGCCCTGGGTGCCAGTGGCAGGAGGTGAATCAGAGACAATAGTGTGTGTGTCCTGAGGGTGGGAGTGGAGAGCTTATCACTCAGTGCCCTGTGGGCCTTTGCACGGACTCTGGCTCTCACTCTGTCAAAAACAGGAGCGTGACAGGTCATGTGTAGATAGTTGTTTTGGCACATGTGCCAAAGGTGTGACGCTGACTTGGGTGTTGGGACCTGTCAAAGGGCCAGTGAGGAGGTTATGGCAGGGCCCTTTACAGATGACAGGGGAGGGTCTGCGAGTTCCTCATGCCATTTCCGGAGATCCTCAGACATGCAGTGCAGGCCACGGGCCTGGGGTCTGAAGGCTGTGGTTCGGGGCACTTGCTGAGGCTGGGGCCCACGCTGGGCAGGTCCTTGTAGTCACAGTGGCTGACCGACCCAGGATGTGAGCCCTGCACCCTCCTACCTGCCACCCATCTTGCTGGGAAATGGGATCCCAGTGGAATATTGTCTAACAGCAGACACACAGGCATCTCCTCCTGCTGGGGACCATGTCCTGTGGACCAAGTGCCTCAGAGCTCCACGGTCTGGCTCCCGGGAACATACACAGCAGCTCGGAACCAGGTGGTCCCTGGTTCCTGGGGTTAGTGGCTGGGCCCCCTTCGTGGACAGGCCAACCCTTGGCCACATGCGTTGCCCCATTCCTGGGTTAGAGAGAGCCTGGTTCCCATGCTGCACCTGCAGAAGGAGATGGAGAAAGGCAGCCCCCCCCCACGGAGGGAAACACGAGGAGTGAGGCTCAGGGAGATCCAGAGCCAGGGAAGGGGGACAACAGGGGGACAGGAGGCGTGTCATTGGGACCATGGGCTGGGCGGGCCTTAGTGAGGTTTCCAAGGGTCCAGAAGCTGGGGTGTTAGCAAAGACCTGTAAAGCGATAGCCGCGATGTCTCTGTAAATCTACAGTTCTTCCAAAATAAAAAGTAGATTATGAGTCAGATGCCCCAAAGCTTTTTTAAGAAGCCAGCCTGGAAACAGCAGCCAAACATGCCCCAGGGTGGCTGGCCTCGAGGGGCCGATTAATGTGTTTCTACTCTAGGAGTTTCCACATTCTGTTCTGTAGAATTCCTTTTTGGAGGAGAGTTCGAGCAGCTCCTACCAAATGAGCATGACCCAAACCACTGGTGACATAGCCAGGGTCCCTGGCCTTGGCCACCTCACTGGGGTACATGGACTCATCTCTTTACCTCCTGTGATGCCTGGGAGGCGGTCTGCACACCTGGTCCGAGCCACACATGACGTCCCCACCTCCCGGCTTCTGGGAAGAGTGATGGTTACAGCCGTTCACCTGAACAGGGTGCACCAGGGTCCTCGTGACCTTCCCGGGGACAGGATGCAGCAGCAACAAGGGGACATGCAAGGCCCTCACGTTCCTGCCCTGGTGGGGGGTAAAATCCTGCTCCCTTGCTCTTTTCACCTTTTCCTGATTAATTAAGGTAAACGCACCTGTAGGAAAAAGCCAGCAACAAAAAGACCCAAGAGAAATCTGAGCCAGATGCGTTGTGTGGACGGCATTGGGATCCTGTTCTGAACCGAACCCACTGGCGTGTTTCTGAGATGACACACGCGCATTTGGACCGGGTGTCATTGGCTGATAGTAAGGGCTCATGTGCTGTCACGTTCATAAAAATCTTTGTGCGTTTTCAAAAACACATCCCGAATATCGTCTCTATCATGTTTTCTTTTCTTTCTTTCTTTTTTTTTTTTTTAAAGATTTTATTTATTTATTTGACAGAGATCACAAGCAGGCAGAGAGGCAGGCGGAGAGGCAGAGAGAGAGGAGGAAGCAGGCTCCCGGCTGAGCAGAGAGCCCGATGCGGGGCTTGATCCCGGACCCTGGGATCATGACCTGAGCTGAGGGCAGTGGCTTAACCCACTGAGCCCCCCCAGGCGCTCCTCTATCACGTTTTCAAAGAGCCCGAAGCGTCTTGTTGGCGTCAGAGGGAGAGGGAGAATCTCAGGAGTTAGTCTGAGTGACGCCCTGAGTGGTGCGTTTGCATTTTGAGGAGGGGGAAGGAGGCCAGCAGGGGCTCGAGGGATGGTTGGTGGCTGAGTTCAGGAGGGGTGAGTGGCAGGAGGGGTGAGGGTCAGAGCATGGGGGGCAGGTGTGCAGATCGGCCCTGGTGAGGTGTATTGGGGGATCATGTGGAACCCCCGTTGGGTGGGGGAAGGCAGCCTAGACCAGGGAGGCAGGAAAGGTGGAGAAAGAAGGTGTCGTCTGGGAATTCAGGAGCGGGGAGGAGGAGCCTGAGTTGCCAGAGTCAAGGCTGGAGGTTAGGAACTGACTTTTACCTCTTGAAAAGTAGAGAAAGGACGGGGGCTCTCATCTCCAGTGAACAAAAGGGTTTTGGCAGCCAAACTTTTTTTTTTTTTTTTTTTAATTGTAAAAGGGGTGCCTGGGTGGTTCAGTCGGTTGAGCTTCTGCCTTGACGCAGGTCATGATCTCGGGGTCCTGGGATCGAGCCCTGTGTTGTGCTCTCTGCTCCGTGGGGAGCCTGCTTTTCCCTCTGCCACTCCCCCCGCTTGTGCTCTCTCTCTCTCGCTCCCTCACACTCTTAAATAAATAAAATAGTTTTAAAAAATTGTGGTAAAATGCACACAAACATAAAACTTACCATTCTGATCATTGTTTTCAGTGCACAGTTTGGGGCATTGAACACATTCCTGTTACTGTGCCTCCATTTCCCCATCATGTCCAGGATTTCCCAGCATCCCAAGCTGACTCTGTCCCACACACACCAGCCCCCAAACCCCCGCACCTGCAGAGCAGGACCTGGGACACAGGCTCTGCGCTCTCCACAGTGAGGAGGCGTCGTCTGGGGGGACTCTATGGGGATGTGGGACCCTCCGTTGACTCCAGACACGGGGCCCTGGGAAAACCTCAGGTTCTGGCAGATTCATCAAGAAGAAATCCTAGCTTTCCTTGCTTTGCTCGATAGGACAGTTTTTAAAATATTTCACATTACGTCTTGTTTATTTGTGATTTTTTAAAAAACTACTGGTTGTAGGAATTGCTTGTTCTTTGAATTCCTCCCATGGAATCTTCCATCTCAAGCTCTGCAGCCAAACAAAGCTTGTAGGAGCCCCTGAGACAGACGTCCCGTGGGACAGAAGCAGCCCAGTGTTTTCTGGGAGAGGCTTGTGTCTGCTGCTCGACTTTGCTGGCTGGTCTGTGAGCACGTCAAGGGGGAGCCACGTCTTCCCTCCACACCGCAGCCCTTCTGTCCCCGGGTCATACCCACCACATGCCCAGCGGTGTCCCCCTTTGTGTCCTCGATGCCCGGGGAGGGTGACAGCTCTCCGAGTGTTGGCTAGCAGTGCGTGTGGAACCACAGAGAGCTCTCCCAGAGTATATGTGGTGCCTGACCTGGAAGAGTCCCACTCTGGGGTGTGTGTTTTGGAAACATGGCCCAGGGAGCGGTCATGCAGGGCTGGCTTCCACGGTCCTTGCAGGGAGTCTGTCTCGGCCGCAGGCCCCGAGGCTGAGGAGCTGGTGGGTGCCTGGGCTGGTCCCCAGAAGGGGCATCGAGCCCTTGCAGGAACACAACGGTAAGGGAAGAGAACCCACCAAACCCTTCTTGGGGTACACGGGGTTGGTGGGCTTCCCTGGGCTTGCTTCTGGATGGTGCTGTTTGAGCAAAGTGGTTTTCGGAAACTGCTCAGATGGCTACTGTGGGTGGAACAGGGGCTCCAGCCCCCATGGCCTCCTTTGGCCTCCTTCCACCCCAGCCTGTCTCCTTAGACAATGGACATAGGCTTAGAGACCGTTGGAACAGGTGCTAACAACCAGCCCTCATGCCCCTCATGCCTTCCCCCCAGTGCCCTGTGCTCGCCCACCCCAGGGAGAGGCACCCTCTGCCCTGTTCCCGTCATGGAGGAGCTGAGTGTAGCCTGACACCTGTGTCCCTGTGTCTCCCAGGCCACCTGCATCATGGCCTCAAGGGGCACTGTGGCCAGACCCAGGCTTATGTGCGGTTCCCCACATCCCTCAAGAAGCGAAGGGCCTGGTGTACCCGTGAGTGTGCGGGGACTGAGGACCCATGGCTGGTCTCACAGCCGGTCACATTTGTGGGGCTCAGGGGAGTGGCCCCAGGCTCTGAGTGGGGTAAGGACATTGCCAGGGGTCCCTTTGCAGAATATCAAAAACCTGTGGGAAGTGAGGCATTTATCTAAGAAAACCAGCAATGATTCATGCCTGTTTCCTTTAAGCTAAGAATTGATGGGTTTGGGTCTCACATGTGTAGATAGGATTGTCTTCTGACCCCTGGAGCCTCACCCTTGTTCGTTTCTAGATCGTTTTTTCAGTTTTGACCATCTCGCTAACACGAGGGTCAGTAAGAAGGGTTCTAAGTACGTGGGAAGGGATTGGTTTGCTTGTTTAAAAGAAAACCCAGACCCGACAGGGGACATAAGAGGACTTTTGAGTGGATGAAGATTAAATACCATCATTCTCGGCAGAAAGACAAATATCTTAGGAGCAATCTTTTTCTTCCCAGTATTTTTGAAAATGTCACCCAGTGATTCTCAAATTCATCTAGGAAGAGCGAAAAGGAGACTTCTGACCAAAAAAGGCTAATGAGGAAGACCTCCCATAAGTAACATTTAAATGAGCTGTGAGGTAGTAATAAAGACGGTTCAGCGTGGGGTCAGATCCGCGAAGATCCGCGGCAGAGAATGGGAAGCGGTGAGGAAATCTCTGGAACTTTCCAGCGGCAGTGTGCGGACCCATGGGCCTCCCCTCCGGCGGCGGGCTTGTCCCCTGTAGGGCGGCGCCCCTGCTGGTCTTCGTG
Source organism: Lutra lutra (assembly GCF_902655055.1). Lineage (NCBI taxonomy): Eukaryota > Metazoa > Chordata > Mammalia > Carnivora > Mustelidae > Lutra > Lutra lutra. The sequence continues at coordinate 78,947,848 of NC_062289.1, forward strand.
GGCTATGGCTGCCCAAGTGGATCCTGGGCTGAGTCCCCTGGATGCCCCGTGCCTCAGTTTTCTTATCCATGAGTGGGGGCTGATAGGGACAGTGGTCCCCACCTCGGAGAGTCCTGCTGGCGTCACAGACACAGCACGTGCCCCACGAGGACTGCTGTTCACTCTGCGTGGGGACTCCGAGTTACACAGACTTACTATTAGTCCATGTTTGTTTTTGTTGGGGGGAGACTCGCATCAATTAGACATTTTATTCACCGTTGAGAAGTGACTAATTCCTCCGCGCTCGGTGTTCACAGCGCTGTGCGGGACCACGGCCCCCTGGGGAAGACCCCGCCCTCTGGGGAGATCCCAACCCGGCAGCTATCACCCTGCCTCTGGCTGCCTCTGATCTACTTTCCGACCCTGAGGGTTTTCGGGTGGCCAGTGTTGGCTCACGTGCCTGTGTCCTTCGGCACTGGCTTCCTTTACAGCGTGGGACATCCTCAAGGCCTATCCACGCGCAGCCCACGTCGGTGCTGCACCCACTCCGTGGCCTAAAATTCCCATTGTAGGGCGAGACCAGCACGCAGGGATTTCAGACTTCCGCAGCTGCTTCTCATTCCAGCCGGGAGTGCAAACACTGTGTCCAGAGCTGGTTGCACGGTCACTCACTGCCGTAGGAGACTCAGTACACTTCGCAGCCTTTGGCCGTAAACTTGACATCGTCTTGGTCCGTTGGCAGCTCTCTGCCCACCCGCTGGGGGAACTGTGTGGGCTTGGGTGGCCCTTGAAGGAGAACCGTGACCGTGCATTGGTGGGCTCGGCGCCTCGGCCATCCCCTCTGGCTACTCCCCATCAGCCATTAGATCAAGGCTTCCCTGCCCTTCTGGTGCCGGGAGGTCTAGCTCATTCATGTCTGGTTCTTTCTCATCCTTGGGGTCTTGCTTAAATGTCCTGCCCCCCGAGCAGCCCTCCCGACCACACTCTCCCCTCCTGCCGGTCACCAGGGTCTGCTTCCCAGTCAGAAGTCTGTGGCCCTCCCTCCCCCTCTGGAACCGAAGCTGCATGAGAAAGGTGGGTGCTGCTTCCGCCCCTTCTGCTGTGGTCCCCGAGCCCGGAGTGTGTAGGACCTGCTGGGACCTGTCCGGGGACCATGTTCTCGAAGATCTGGGACCACGGACGGACAGAAATACTACGAAGTCTTCTCTTTGCATTTCCTAATTTTTGTGTCTGTGTCCTCCCTCCAGCCCTGCACTTTGCCCGTGGGAAGCTTTGTGCCGCGTGTGGCACGTGTGGTTGGTAGAGTAAAAATAGAGCCCTGCTTTCTAGTGGCACCAGCTGGCGGCAAGCTGCCGATCAGACACTGCTCGTCCGCCATCACAGCAGGTGCGGGTGGCCGTGTGGGGCCCGCAGGACAGGGCGGGCACAGCCTCTGTTCATCTTTCTGTCCCCAAGCGTGCCCACCCCTCCCACCAGGCATACCCCAGTGGCAGGTCAGGGAGTGAAATAACGAGTCCATGAAGGGGCAAACGCGGCATTGATGAAAGCACCTGCTTCTGTCTACCCTCGCCCGGGAGACAGTGCCCCCTGGTGGATCCTGCTTCTGACTATAGTAGGATGGGACCACTGGGTCTGTCGGCCACCCAGCAGGGGGATGTCGCTCACCAGCCACCTCCCAGGCCCAGTGCTAGGCAGAAGGGTCCCGAGGACAGACAGGGCCGGACAGTGTTGCTCACAACCTGGGCTCTGGAGGTGCAGACAGACTTTCAATAGTCCTATGCCGAGTGTGGTGCACTCACAGCCTCAGGGTACTTGTCTGGGGTGTCTCCGTTTTCCCCGGTGAGGGGTGGGGGCAGGGAGGTGTGCCGACCCCTCCAGAGCCGGAGGGACCATCCGCTCACTCTTTCATTCACAAGATAAATGACTGGACCCACGTGGAGATGGGCGCCTGTTTCCCCTGCCCCCTGGATGGGCTGCTCTATGTACAGACCCAGGAAGCCCCCTGCTCTCTTGGGGCTCAGAACTGGGAGGGAGTTTCTGGGCCAGCAGGCAGAGTCAGGGTCTGTGCAGTCTGCTTTCTGGGGCGGGACTGGCCCTTTGAATCCGGGCGGCCCTCTGTGTGGGCCGAGAGCAGCTGTGGCTGTAGGGCCAGTGAGGATAGTGAGTCCAGAGCAGCCCTTCACGTAGATGGCCACGTCCCCAGATCCAGTCTTGTCTCTTGGTTGCGAGAAGGGCTGGCATGGTTGGCGGGGACAGGCCACGTCCTGCCTTCCTTCTTGCTAGGGTCGGGCGGGCGGTGTTCCCAGCCAGTGAGAGGCTAGCGGGAGGTGCTGGGCGGGCTCGGCTCCCACTTCTTGGCCTGCTGGAAGTGAGGCGGCTTTCTTGGAAGCCTGGAAATGGGGCCATGTGCTGGGGTGGCGGGACCGGGACACGGGGCCCTGGGCCTCACTGAGTCCCCACACCTGGCACTGGGCATGGGGCCTGTTTCACAAGGGGAAGAGCTGTGAGCCCCGGGGTTTCAATCCTGGTTCATACAACCAGGCCCTGTCCAAGCCGACGCTTCCTCTCTGAGGGGACAAGAAGGGAGAGGTCGGGACGGCACGTCATTTCTGAATGGGGAGGTGCGGCAGGGGAGGCGAACGGGCTGGCATTCTGCAGCCAGATTGTGTTGGGAGCTCAGCTGTCCCCTAAAAAGTGACGTTTAGGGTCTCGCTCCTGTAGCTGTACTGGGACCTCGTGTGGAGGTGGCGTCTTTGCAGGTGATGTTCAGCCCAGGTCCCTGGGGTGAGTAGCTCCTGAGGCAGAGATAGAGGAGATGTGTCCCTGTGCCTGGGTCCCGGGGATGCCAGCCACAGCCAGAGAGGAGCAGGGGGTGGGCCCCAAGTAGGAGCCTCTGGAGGAACCGGCAGGCCCATCCCCAACTTGGGACCTGTGGCCTGTAGGACTCTGGGGTCGCTCCTCTGCTGTGCTCAGCCCCGGCATGCGGAGACTCCCCCGGCCGCTCTCCAGTTTGCTCTGGGGCTGCCAACGGGTAGCTGGAGTGCCCTCTGTCATCTGGGGAGCAGGCTACCAGGGACCCCCTCCCCAGGGTCTTCCCCATGTGCTCCATGTCACTCAGAGTTCTGCAGGTGAAACACTGGGGTCAAAGGGCATGAGCCAGAGGAGGGAGGTTTTGGCTTGCATGACAGAGAGGCCCCAAGAGGAGCCCCTTTGGTTTTGCCCTGGCTGGAGCTTAAGGCCAGCTCCGTGTAGGGTGCAGACCTCTAGGGCCCACCCTGAGCCCTCCATGTTCTCTGGGGTCTCCTCCTGCTTACAGCTTCTCTGGGGCCCCAGCTGGTCAAGCTGGCATCCCTATCCGTGTAGATGATCGCAGAGATTGCTCCTTTTCCAGATGGTGGCAGCAAATTCTGGGGCTGACGCTCACGGGAAGACTCCAGAGGGATGTGGGATCCTGTGCTCGGGAGCTGGGGCTGGGGAGTGTGGTCAGCATCCCCGGGTTCATGGATGGAGCGTGACAGAAGCTGGTTCCCACAGGAAAGAGGGGCTGTATGTCCTGAAGACAGGGGTTGGATACTGGGTGCACATTTGTGCTGAACCCCAACCCCACGCGTGATGGTGTTGGGAAGGTGGGGTCCCATGGGGGGGTTAGTGCCTCCTAAAACAGACCCCGGAGAGCTCCCTGCCCCAGCGCCACGCCAGGACCCAGTGAGCATGTGACCATGGAAACCCTGTCCTCACCACCCCTCGTGACTTGGGGCTGACCTCGCTCAGGGATGGCTGGGGTGGGGACCACCTGGAGACCTCTTCCCCCCTTGAGTGGTTCCTGGTGGCCGTTGCTGGGACCCGGCTGGAGTACCTGCATGTGGCCTCTCTGTGTGGCCTGGCTTCCACACAGCGTGGGGGTGGACCCCAACGGGAGCGTCTTGGGAGGACCGGGCAGCAGCTGTCCTCTCCGACCCAGGAAGCCACACAGTGTCAGCTCTGTACGAACATCAGCCAGCTGTGTTTCACTGGCGGGAGCAGAGACCCCCACCTCCGATGGCAGCCCTGGGGACACCCTCGTAAGGAGAGCCCACAGGGCACGGCCGGTGGTGTAGACAGGATCTGTCTGGAGTGCTGGCTGCTGGCATGGTGCCCAGGACCCCCAGGCACTGCCTGCTCTCCCAGCAGCACCTCCATGACCTATGCTGGGGAGCGCTTGTGGAGGTAAGTGGGGCCCCAACCGTGAGACCTTATGTGCAAGTGCTAAGCCGGGGGAACCCGTGAGTGTGACCTTATTTGGGAGTAAGATCTTTGCAGACATGATCATGTCAAGATGAAGTCCTAACCAGTGGCTGGCGGCCTCTAGGAAGAGGGGTTTTACAGAGAACATCATGTTGGCATGAAGGCCCTGTGAGGGAGGGGGCTGAGAGTCCAGGCCCCCCGTCCCCTCTGCCCCGTCTCCTGAAATCAGATCCCGATGCTCAGGGGGCCCCTGCTTCTTGTGAAGTGTGCAGCTCTCCTGTCGTCCCTTTCGTCACTCGGCATTGTGGCTATTTCTCGGCGTCTCTGTCTCCCTGAAACGTAGTGGTCCTGTTTTTTCCAACATTGAGAAGACTAACTGATACATTTTCAGGGTGGCGAATTCCATGTACGGAAGAAGCTGTATGGTCTAAAATCCTTTTGCCCTAAGTCAAGGATTATTGACTGTGTTTGCAGACCTTTTAGAAAAATAATTGGATCCCATCGCATGCGCTGTGTGTAACGTCAACAAGCAGTCTGTCGCGGAGACCCTTCTGTGCTGAGAAACAGGTCACAGAGTCGTCTTGAGAGGGTGCGGGGGCCCATTGCGTGGACTTGCCATGTGTCTTTAGCCTGGTCCATCCTCCCTCCCTCCCTCCATCTTTCCCTCCTTTCCTCCCTTCCTATAAATACTACTACAAAAAACATTTTACGTATTTTTCTGTTTTTTTTTTTTTACCCTCTTTTCTTCAGGACATTGTGAAGATGTTTGGCGTGCTGTCTGCATGGTTGAGAAACTTATAAAATCCTGTATTCTCTCCTCAAGGCTCTGGCCCCATTGATGGCTGTTTGCACATCTTTCTTTTCTTGTCTTTCTTGTTTATTTACATCCTATGTTTTTGCTGTGTGTTTTTGTTGACGTTAGTGACTCCTCGCATGTTAAGGACCTCTCTTATCGCCTCCTCCCTTTGGTGCCTGTCCTCTTTGGCTCCTGGCCCCTAAATGGTGGTCTCACAACAGCTCTCGAGACGTCCTGAGGAAGTCTGTATGCCCGACAGCCTCCTGATGGCTTTGTCCTCCTGTGAGCTGGGACGGACCGGTGCTATCATCGTCGTCCTCATCCTGCAGGCGGGGGAGCTTGGGGACAGTGCGGCCTAGTGCCTCGCCTCGTGCTTCTGGGTTTGGAGGGGGCAGAGCTGGGACCCTAACCCCAAGCCCTTGGTGTCCACACCATGTTTTCAAGCCCCACACACCCCTGCCGTGCTGTGCTTCTTCTCAGACGCGTCTCCTGTGCCTGGTGGACGCGTGTGTTTGTTCCTGCCCCACGGCCGGCCTCTGTGGGGACACCTTTGCCAGACCCTCCCTTTCCAAGTGGGCAAAGCCAGGCCCTGGCCCCTCCTGGCTCTGCTGGGAAAACCCAGGTACAGTTTTCCTTTATGTTGATGGTTCTCAAAGTGAGGTTCCTGGACCAGCTGTGAGTGTGTCAGAAATGCTGGTCCCGGGGCACCTGGGTGGCTCAGTTGGTTGGGCATCTGACTCTCGATATCAGCTCATGTTGTGATAAGGGGTTGTAGGATCAAGCCCCGAGGTGGGCTCTGTGCTGGGTGTGGAATCCTTCTCTCCTGCGTTGCTCATGCTCTCTTCCTTTTTCTCTCAAAATAAATAAATCCTAAAAAAAAAAAAAAAGAGAAGAAATGCGATCCCTGGTCCCATTCCAGACCCGCAGACCCAAAGAAGGGACAGATTAGCAACACGTGTCCCATCCAGAATCCAGGTGCTTCTGGTGCTGTTGTGTCCAGGACTGGCCACGATCATGTGAGCCCGCCCCTCGGATGGGGCCGCTCAGCGCTCGCTGGAGACGGGGCGGAAGGTGTTGAGAACCACAGTCCTCCTCTTGGATTTGGGGCTGTGTTACCTGACATGTCCGTAGCGTGGGACCCACTTTTGCCCATGGAAATGAGTCCTGTTGCTGCAGAACAAGGCATGAATCATTACACACGAAGCTTTTGAAGTCACTGCATGGTATTTAAATAACCTTTGGCCAAAGCGAACTTTTACAACCAGTCTCCTTGGAGAATGAGGTGGCAGAGCGCGGTGGAGGGAGCCGGGCAAGGCTCCCATCCGAGGGGGCAGGAGCATTTTGTCGCCAAGATCCGCTGCATGTAACGAGCCACTGTTAGTGCATTTCTTGGGCATGTATTGGATTTTTTTTTTTTTAAAGATTTTATTTATTTATTTGATAGAGATCACAAGCAGGCAGAAAGGCAGGCAGAGAGAGAGAGAGAGAGGAGGAAGCAGGCTCGCTGCTGAGCAGAGAGCCCGACGCGGGGCTCGATCCCAGGACCCTGAGACCATGACCTGAGCCGAAGGCAGAGGCTTTAACCCACTGAGCCACCCAGGCGCCCCTGTATTGGATTTCTTAAACTCAGTGTGTACTTGTTAGAAGACTACACAGTGCTCTGGGGCTGTTCTGCTCCTAGTTCTGATGGACATATGAGTATGGGACGCATTTCATTTTATTCTAACCTGAAAACTAATAAAACAGCGGGACAAGTGGCTTGTGCCCAGCCCCAGTGATGGGAGGCAGCAGGGAACGGCGTGGATTCGGGGGTCGGGGTAGACTCAATCCTCATCTGGTGCCCCCCACCTCCAGCTCGCTCTGCCAGCCAGCAGTGTGGGGTCAGGTCCCGGCACCTGCGAGTTTTCAGAAGCTGGATGTCTGGATCTTAATGTGACTTTCCTTGTTGCAACCCCTTTATTTATTTTTTTAAAAAGATTTTATTTATCTTTTTGACAGAGAGAGTCACAGCGAAAGAAGGAACACAAGCAGGGGGAGTAGGAGAGGGAGAAGCAACCTCCCGTAGAGCAGGGAGCCCATTGCGGGGCTTGATCCCAGGACCTTGGGATCATGACCGGAGCTGAAGGCAAACGCTTAATGACTGAGCCACCCCGGCGCCCCAACAACCGCTTTACTTTTGAAGAAAAACTCCCTTGTGTGGGTCACAGGTGGGGCAGACTGGGGGTAACCTCAGGATGGTGCCCTAGTCCCCAGGATGGGGAGAGTCCAGACTGAGGGCTCTCTCTCCATGGGCGGCCGGAGGCAGGGCTGCTGGTGGGACTGTGAAATGGGGCAGCCACTTTGGAGAACAGTTTGGTCTGTTCCTTAAAAGGTAAACATGGGGGCACCTGGGTGGCTCAGTTGGTTGTGTCTGCCCTCGGCTCAGGTCATGGTCTTGGGGTCCTGGGATCGAGCCCCGCATCGGGATCCCTGCTCGGCGGGGAGCCTGCGTCTTTCCATCTGCTGCTCCCCCTGCTTGTGCTCTCTCTCTGTGTTAGTCTTGTTCTCTCTGTCAAATAAATATTTAAACAACACCTCCAACAACAAAAGGGTAAACATGGTCTTATCTGACCCAGAATTTACTTCTAGTGAAAACGTACATCCACAGAAAGACCTGGATACAAATCTTTGTGGCAGCGTTTTTCACAGAAGCCCCGGGCTGGAGACAACCCCCATTGCCCACGGACAGGGGAGCGGGTTACAGAAGACGGGGTTCCTCTGCACAATGAGACACTGCCAGCAGCGGGGGGAGTGGACTGCCGGGCCATGCTCAGCGCGTGAAGGGAGCCAGAGGCCAGAGGCTGCTGACCTCAGGATTTATAAGGCCGGCAAAGCAACCGAGGCCCTGTGCAGATTAGCGGTTGCCCGAGGCGCAGGGACAGACTGCAGCTGGGACAGGGCTTTCCAAGTGGGGGAGGTGCTGGAGAGCTGGGCTTTACAGCCCGCAGATTGAAGTGCGTTCAAGAAGCCACCGTCACCCCTCCACACAGGACTTGGGGGTAGGCATCATCTGGAGGACACCTTCCAGACTTTTCTCTGGGTTTGCTGGTGGTCTGCAGAGCATGGGGTGGGCAGCAGAGGGCGCTCCGCCACAGCCCGGGGCCAGGCTCTGCGCCTAGCGGTGGAATGCGCCGCTTTTTGTTCTTGGCAACTGATTTCTTAAAAACCTCAGAGACCAGAGAATCTGCATCAGTCAAATCCCATTTTCTCACTGACCCGTGCGACCCTTTAAGAGCTGTTTATCACTGTTTCTGAAGGCGGGCCCCTGGAAGCCTGGGCGTCTGGGCCGGTGGGACATGAATAATTCACAAACAATGGTTACCTGTCCGACTGCCCCGCGTGAAGGATCCCTGCTGACCACGCTTTTGTCAACCCGGGACCATTCAGGCCCTGCAAAGGATCCCCAGACAGCAGGGACTCCAGCCAACCAACGGGTGGAATAAAAGCCTGGGTCTGGGCTTTAACAAGCAAGGCCTCCTGAGAAGGTGGCTTGGGGGAGTTTCCCACAATGCTTCGTGGCGTCCAGTAATCCTGATGGAGATGGGCCGTGAGGAGAGGCCTACGTCGGCGAACGCAGCAGGAGAACAGGATTTAGAAGTCCAGTGGGAGTCCGAGCCAGTCTGGAATTCCCAAGATTAAAAACACAAAAACAAAACATCTGTGCCACATAAATTTACCGGATGCCCTGACAGCCGTCTGGTTAATTACTCATCCTCCCTCCGAGAGGCCAAGAGGGTGAACTTGCTGCTTCTTCCATGCAGCGGGGGGATGGGGCTGGGTGCCAGCAGGGCTGAAGGAAGACGGGTCATTTCCTTGCGGGCACGGAGGAAGAGGAGGCGGTCCGGGGCTGCAGGCGCAGCACGGGTTCTGAGTGGTGGGAGAGGCTTGGGTGGCCCTCGCCAAGGGGACAGGAAGCAGCTGTGACAGGACAGTGTGGCTGGAGCCCCCTGAGAAGTGGTCCTGCTAAAGGAACCCGATTCATAAAGGGCCAGGCCCCCTGACACTTGGAATCAGAGAGCAAAGAAATGAAATGGCTCCCCGTTCTACCATCTTGATGGTAATTTTCAAATGTATAAAACACGTGAAAGCATCATCTGGGACACAGATAACACCCACCCTCTAGATTTTGCAACGGGTACTTTGCTATATCTGCTTTCGCATAAATTTAATCACTTAGCCATCCCACTATCTCTGAATTCTTTGTCTTGTTATTATTATTACTATCATATATTATGTTATTATATAATATATAATTATGTTATATATTATTATATATAATTACATATAACTATATTATTATTATGTTAATCAAAAACAGCTTTTCAGACTCTAACATGCCCCACGCTTGAAAGCTGCTGGCTCATGGTAACATCCTAAAGTGTTTTCCACTACACTGGGTCAAATTTGGATCCTGTCTCCCTCACATAAGTGTCACAGGGCCCAGGGCTGCTTGCAAATCAACGATATGGTTTCAGCATTGCCGCTGTGGGTCACGGTGACAGACCAGCCCTGCCAAGCCGGCTGTAGAGAGCGCACACCCCTCACTCACTCCCAATGGATGCCGGGAAGGGTAGACGTTCCCCCGGTGCTACACATGAGGCCCTCACTGACCCGCTTGGGGCTTTCCTCACACAAACCCCTCTCCGGCTGTTGCCAACCCGTGAGGCACCCATTCTCCAATTTTACAGGCGGGAAGACCGAGGCATGGATTGTTCTGGTGGCTTGCCCAAGGCCACAGGGCTGGTGGGTGCCTGGACAGATGGAAGAAAACGGACTCCATCTCTGATATACGAGTGGGCTGTGAGTTCTAAGACCCAGCGATGCCCGGTGTTGGGGCAGGTGTGGGGAACAGGCTCTGTTCTCCAGATGCAAATTGGTGTTTGCAGATGTTCTCCAGATGCAAATTGGTACGCGCTGGAAGGCAGTTGGGCCAAGTGAGGCAAGAGTCACAGGCCACCGTCAGTTGCCTGCTAGGAATTCATTGCTGTGAAGCATTTGCCACCAACTTTACCTCCAGGGATGTTGCCTGCGGGCTCCGTGATGTTCCAGAATGTTTCTGGCATGACAGTGTTCAAACACTGTGAGTCCACAGAAAAGCTTGCTGTGGGGAAGTGTCAAGTAGCACATTCCAGGTTACAAAGCAGAATCCAGGAGAAACGAAGTAGCAATAGTCTTACTGAAACTGCGTATAGTAGAAACTACGTATAGAAACTACGAGTAGTAAACTGAGTGTGCTTAGACTGGGCAAAATAATCATGCATAATGTGACACACTGGACAGATAGGTACCCGAAATACGAACAGGCCTTATTTCCAAGTGGGGCTCTCCGGGGAGAGGGGGGCATAGCTGCCTCTCTTTGGGCCTGTTGGTATTTTCCCCAGTGGGTGTGCATTCATGGACTAGCTTAGGAATCAGATGCCGTCCCCCACTCCCATAATTGAGGTCAAAGAGAATGCAAGCAGCTCAGTCTAAACTTTTTTTCTTATTTTTGAGTGCAAGGAGGCTTTGGGAGGAGGGGGAGGGGAATCAGCAGATCAGCGCTAGAGGGTAATGGTCCTCTCAAGTGGTGGGCCTCATGGAGGGGGGAAGGCTGCGTGAGTGGCGGGGTGTGTGAGAAGCAGTGGGAGTGGTCCCCGGTCCCTGTGATGCAGGTAGAGCCGGCGGTGGGGCCAGCACAGGGGAATGCTGAGCTAGGCGAGGACAAAGTGTTACCTTGAGGCATACCTGGGCACACCTACGGCTTTAAAAACCCCTGCCTGCCCTTGGAAATGGGATAGTCTCAGGCTTGTGCGACCCGGTGGGAGAGCGACCCAGTGGAAGAGGGAGAAGTGGTTGGTGGAGATAAACTGTGGATAGCTTTGCTAGGATTTTGTGCAGCTCTGTTTTCCGAGGGAAAGAAGAGTAACCCAGGAGAACCAAGAGATGACCTGGTTGGCCTAGACCCTTCCCTGGGAGGAACTGTGATAGTAACAAGGATAGCATTGGGACAGGTGCGGTCCACGGGGCATGGCCCCTTGGGCACCTGGAGCTGGGTTCAGGGCTGGAGATGCATGGGTTGGGGCTCTCAGAAAAAATGGGATTGAGTTTTTCTCCGTTAATAAAAACAGATACATCTAGGCCAGCTCAATTCTAGAAATGTTCATGGAACATGTTTGAAATAATGATGATGATGGTAATAGCGACTCCGAATACTGCCGTCATTTCCAGAACATGCTTCCCATGCTGCTGCCTCTCGTTTCTGGCAGGCAGGTGCGGTGCTGTCGGCAGAGGAGGGATGGAATCCTGTAAAGCCTGAAAGACCGTGGGAGGGTTACCCAAAGCTAGAATTCAGTGCACACTGAACATGAGTCTTGTGGAATCAGTCAGGATAGGTTAGCTCGTGCTGCTGTAACAAGCATACTGAAAATCTCAGTGGCTTAAAAATAGTTTGACTGCTCCCTCCTGTCATATGTCCATCACAGTTCCCCTGGGCTGAAGGAACACCATTTCTGCATCTGTCTGTGGCTGCGGCGACCAGGGAAGGAGATCGTGGAAGGCTGCGTGTGGGCCCTGAAAGCATTTCCCCGGCACTGACATGGAAGAACTCCTCCCAGAGTCCTGGCCTGAGCATGGCACGTGGCTTTGCTCAAGTCCCTAGAGGGATGAAGGGAAGGGAGGCTCGCACTGCGAGAGAGACGCATTACCTCACTGATCTGTTGCAATGCCATGTGTTACCACAGTGAGGATTTCTGTTTTCCCCAAGAGGAAGCTGTCTGCACAGCACACTTTGGGGGTGGAGGTCACGGGGTCACACTTGGCGCTGGGAGAGTCCAGCCAGTGAGGTCTGTCACAGCCCTCAGAGTGCCTGGCCAGCGAGGATGCTCCCAAAAGCGCACCTGCTGGGTCTCAATGCCAACCTTTATCTGACATACATGCACCTGAAGGAAATAAATCATTTCTCAAATGTGTATATAGCAAGAAAATATCTAACATTTTAAGGAAAATACGCGTACACAGTCTCAGAATACACTCAGAATCCAATTGGCAGAACCTCAAAGTCGTCTGTCGATGTTTTGGAAAGGCCGCCTTGTGTCGGCAAGAGGGCTGAGCCCCTCAGATATCCCAGAGGTACTGCTTTCCGGCCAACAGTAATAACAGTGATGGGATTCGTCTGATCGTCGGGAGTGATGTTTTATGATTTTCTGGCTACGAACGTGACAGTCTGCCGCACGTATGTGGTAGTTCTGCTGATTCTTAGTTACGTTGGGGGAACTTGGTTGGAGCATCTGGGTTGGCGTGTAGCATATCCTAGCTTTTCCTGTGTAAAATAATAGGAAATAGGTCTTGGGTGGGGGCAGTTTCACACAGAGCTTCTGACTTGTCCAGGAAGGAATGGTTGAGACACAGAGTGAGACCTGCCTGTGCACAGAGGTGGCCCACATATATAAGTTGCAAAAATTCACAAATTCCCGAGTCCGTGTCCCCAAATAAAGGACGTGAGACAACAGGGCTGTGCATGTGTTTTCGAGGTGGTTCATCTGATCTCAGGGAAGGACCTGGCCCCCTGTGAGGCTGAGGTGTCCCTGCGGTCCCACGACGCGCATGTGTGGTAAATCCGTGAACAGCATGTCGCCACGTCAGCTCCTGTTTGCAGACACATGTGGGGGACACACACAGATAATTAGTTTATGAAAGTATAATGCCATGCCTGGGGGAAATCGCAGTGTGGAGCGTACCGTCTCTAGCATTACCACGTAATGATTTTCTGCCTCTTACAAGTGGACGGAAGCCGGAGGCACCAAGTAGGGCTGCTGTTCTGAGCACAGATTGAGACTTCTCCATCCCCTTCCCCAGAATGGGCAGCTCATTTCCAGGGGCCGGTGCCAGGTAGGGGCTGCCACGTGGCCAGCGGTCACAGATTGGATCTGATTTCAGATTAAGGGTGTGGAGGTCGGCTGAAGGTCAGTGGCACGGGCTGGCCACCCAGGGACAGCTCTGTCTCATGCTTGGAGTTCACAGAGGGTCTCAGTCACCTCTCTCTGGGGTACAGGCTGAAGGCAAAGCTGCTATCAAGGGCATGGTCCTCTTAGGACGGCCCAGAAGATGCAGAAAAGGAGGCTCAGCTGGGTAAGCACCTTTCACATGTCTGATCTGGTCAGCCCCCTGCTGCTGCAAGGATTACTGTCAGGGAGGCCCGCTGCCCTGGCGTCCCTAGGATCTCTTGGTGAGGTCTGTCTCCATAACCTCACCCACCTCCAGACCTCTGCCAGCGATGCCCATCCCTCTGGTGCCACAGGAGCTTCTGTGCCATGAGCCCTCCTCCACCCCATACACCAGTCCCTTTTCCACTTTTACCAGAATTTAGCCATTCCGTATGCCATTCCTCCACGGTCCGCTCTGTGCCTTATTTGGTGAGAGAATTAGACAGTTCCTGACATCTTTCTCCTACATCTAGACAAATTTCCAATGATTTGGGCTTTGGAGGATCATGATACGTCAACCCAGAAGAATACCTTTGAGTGGTAGAATTTCTGACCCACGAGAAACCAGCTGTTGAATGAGACACATTTGCACGACGTTTCATCGGGGGCTGCCTGTGGTGCCCCCCGTTGCCCCCCCGTTGCTCCCTCCCCCCCGTTGCATTGGGCTGTTTCTGCTCCAAGGAGTCCGGAGGCTTCTGTTCCAGTCTTCTTGTTCCTGGATCAGGAACTAGGCTCTAGCGTGATCAGCAAGCACTGCTTCAGCCGTTTCCGGTGCCCCGTGTCGAGTTAGGCTGGAGACATTGCTTCAGGAAGCAGTCCTCCTTTCTTGGACCTGTGTTGACAAGCAAACCTCATGCACAGCTTCTTGGTTGATGTTAACACTGGCTGTTCCCCACAGAGCCCCGGGCTCGTGACTTTCCCGAGTGTGATCCTTATTACAGTCTATCAGCTGGCTGGACAAACAGACCAGGCGGTGAGCTGCCAGCAGGGTGAGAAGCGTGTGGGAGAGCAGCAGAGCCGTCAAGGGAAGGCGGGCTGGAGCAGCTCATCCTTTATTTATCAGAGTAATGGAAATCCTCGCCAGAGTGTTAAATATACTTCATGCTAGGGTCGCATCTTAAACATATCTGCAGCATATTAATAATTAAACAGACGTGGGAAACGTTCTGTTTGGGGATGGAAAGTAGGAATCCTCAGCTTTATGGAGAGAACCCTCCCGATGGGAGGTCTCTCTGAATGAGGGCTTAAGAATTAGTCCATAGTTTAACTGAAAAGTACCTTCTTGTGGGAGAGAGAACAGGGAGGAACCCTAAGAGAATATAATGAAGTATATTTTAGCGTAACTCTTCTCTGAAGCCTAAGATAAAAAAGGAAAAAAATATTGTTATATCAATTAAAAATGGGTTTTTAAAGGTTTTTTTTTTTTTTAAACAATACACAGGTAACAGTGTCTTAAACAAATAAGGCTTTACTTTTTTTGCATGAGAGGAAGCTTGAATGTAGGCAGCTGCTGGTCATGATTTCTTGGGTTCAGGATTATCAGGGCTGTCATTTATGCTTCTCTTGGTCTTCTGTCTTGGTCTTTCTGACAGAGTCAGCTCATTCTGTCATAATTGCAAAATGGCTGCCACAGCTCCAGCCATCACATCTGTATTCAGAACAGGAAATAGGGGAAAGAGGAATAACACTAACTTCATCTATTCCTGTCATCAGGAAAGCAAAAAAATTTCTCCGAACTCCTCCCTCCTGACACCCATCAGATGTCCGCTTACAGCTGATTGGCCAGAACGGTAGAACTCAGCTTCCACTAACTCCAACAGTACATTGCCACCCGCAATTAATCAGTATCCTGCTTATGTAGGAAAAAGGGATGAATGCACGTCAGAAAGGATTAGCGTATGCCACACCAGATGCATTTTGCACATCACTCAGCATCTCCCTTTGTTTTAGGAGAGTTATTTCTCCTCTGCTCTCCCAGTAGTGCACTCCTCAAGGCTATTCCCTGCCAAACCCAAGGTCCTGAGTTTCACCGAGAAGCCCAGCCCTGCAACAGGTACCCAGGGATGCTAGGCTGGATGGTCACTCAAGAATTGGCGCTGGGGATGGAACGAGAGGCCGAGGGCTCTGTTGTGTGTCTTGGAGTGAGTCCTCTCTGCATGAGTGCCCTGTGGACAAATGGACCAGGAGAGCTTGGGTTACCAGGAGTGATTCTAAGACAAGAGCTCTGTTCTTGGGGTCATTTGGGGGATTTTTCTACTTTTACTTGGATTTTTCTACTATTCTACTTCAGCATTCAAAAAAACTTATTTGGGGGGGGGCACCTGGGTGGCTCAGGTGGTTAAGCATCTGACTCTTGATTTCAGCTCAGGTCATGATCTCAAGGTCGTGACATCGAGCCCTGGGTCAGGCTCTGTGCTGAGGGAAGAGTCTGCTTGAGATTCTCTCTCTCCCTCTCCCCTCCCTCCACTCTCTTTCTCTAAAAAAAAAAAATGAAACCCCTTTATTTGCATATAACTTAACACTACAGCAAGAACGGCATAAAGAACTCCTTTATGGTCTTTAACTGGATTCATCTCTTGTTTATAAATTGCCCCAAGTTCTTCATCATTTTACTCACCTACATAGTCTATTGTCGATCTATCCACGCATGGGGAGAGAGGAGGAGGGAGATGCTTGCCCCAAGAACCTTCTATTTGAAAGTAAATTGCAACTAGTTTGCCCTTTTATCCCTAAATAGTTATTTTTCTCTTCTTACAGAGTCACAGTACGGTGATCTGAAAATTGAACACTGATGAAAAAAAAATCTCACCTAGTTTGCAGTCGCCGTCCCACTTTTTCAACTGCCCAATAACGTCCTGCCTGGCTGCTTTTTTCCTGGTCTGGCGCTGACCCACGTTCCCATTTCTCTGCGCTCTTCAATCCTGAATGGACCCCAGCCCCTCCTCGTCTATGGGCCCTTGCTGTTTGCAAGGAACACAGGTCAGTTATTTTGCTGACTGTCCCTTGGTTTGGCTTTTGCCCGATGTCTCCTCAGAGTGGATTTGGTTATGCATTTTTGGCATGGTTACTACACAGTCATGTGAACTCTTCTCAGGGTATCATGCCAGGATGCACGGGGTTTTGGTCTGTTCTGCTTCTGGGGATGTTTGGCTTCCTGGGGAAGGTAGTGTCTGCCAGAGATCTTCCACTCTGAGGCTCCCATTGTACCCTTTGTAAGCAGGAAGTAATTTGTGGGGCGATACTTTGAAGCTGTGTAGGTATCTTTTGTCTCATCCTTCTATCGAGAGTAGAGGGTAGGAGGCGCCTGGGTGGCTCAGTGGGTTAAAGCGTCTGCCTTCGGTTCAGGTCATGATCCCAGGGTCCTGGGATTGAGCCCTGCATTGGGCTCTCTGCTCAGCCGGGCGCCTGTTTCCCCTTCTCTCTCTGCCTGTCGCTCTGCCTACTTGTGATCTCTGTCAGATAAATAAGCAAAATATTTAAAAAGAAAAAAGAAGACGCTACTGATCAAACCATTTGGAAAACTTTGGCCAGGGAATGTCAAACTTTCTTTTTTTCCTTTTTTCTTTTTTCTTTTTTGAAGCAGTCTCCATGCCCACCATGGGGCTTGAACTCCCCACCCTGAGATTACGAGTCATACCCTCCACCAGGTGCCCCCAACTTTTTCTGTAAAAGGTCAAAGAGCAAATATTTCAGTCTGTGTTGGCCATCTAGTCTCCATAGAGCCTCTTCAGCTTTGTCATTAGAGCGTCCACAGACGTATGTAAACAAATGGGTGTGGCAATGTACCAATAAAACTTTATTTACAAAAACAGGTGCTGGGCCAGATTTAGCCCACCGGCCATGGTTTGTCGACTTACCCCTTATACCACTCACCAGCTGGTCTGTTGTGTAAAGCCAGGAATTTTCCCTTGTGGGTGATTTTCAGACTCTGATAGGGTGTCACTTTAGGGTCTTAATTCTTGGTGCATAGATTTTCAAAGGATGAATCAAATCATGCCACAGGCTGATGTATAATTTTGAAGGTGTTGTGACATCAACTCAGGTCAGAATGGCTCAGTCCCCTTGAACTTGGTCTAGAGGTTTTTCACTAGAGACTGTCCAGAAGGACCCCAACAAGGGACCATACATGGATTTTGTTCGGTTTGCACAGTTGGGAATTAATCTGAATTATTTGGGGTGGGACTTGAACCCGGCCAGTTACTACAGACCCTCCTCTTCCTCCTTACACTGCCCTCCTTCCCGCATTGATGATTTCTGCTTGACCCTGAAAGCACGTGTATTTTCCACCCTTTTGTGAGATCTTGGTGAGTAGGGGGTCACTTTCTAGAATTCCTCCCTTCTCTTGTAGCCATGGAATGCTAAATCCCAGAAGGAAAATGAACCCAACCAGGATGTTTATATTTGCTGCCCCAATTAGCCACCTTCCAAGAAAAGAACCTCTGTCACTCTGCGGGGAATCTGCTGGCTTGGGAAGGCTGTCGTCATGAACTTAATCTGTTTGGCTCTATGTGGTTCTGCAAAGTGGGTGGTACGACCCGCAGCACAGGCGGGCTCCCGATCCCGGTGCTGTGCTGGTAGTGGGTCTGGGTGTTCACCCTGTCTGCGCACGGGCACCAGAAAGGAGGCAGCTGCGGGGAAGGAGTGTGAGCAACGCTCTGTTGGCTTATTTTCCAGTGAGGCAGGTTTGGGGGGTACTTTGGCACAAAGGGACTGGCTTGAGTTTACCCTCCATCTGCGGTGATGTCCGCCAGGCAGTTTCTGCTGCTCCCGCGTTCCCAGAGGAGGAAGCAGGTGCCACCCTGGGCCAGCCCAGTGAGAGAGGGGGTTCAGTACCACGTCCTGGGAGCCGTATAAGGACTCCCTTGGATCTTCCTAATGGGGAGTTTCTATGGAGGACAGGCAGAGGGAAGCCCCCGTCTGTAACCACCTCTTGTTGAAACTCACGTCTAACCCTTGAAACGGATGCCTCATCTTCATATTCTGCAACTCTGATGTTTGAGTTCTCGGAATCATCTGGGAAGGGTTGAGCCGATTTGGTTAAAAACCCCACCACAGATTCTCCTCGTGAGGGAACGTGCCTTTCTCGAGAGAGCTGGGCACGTCCAGGAAGCGCAGGACGCCTTTGAGGAAGAAGGGTCGCACTGGAACCCAGGGTGAGGGCAGGCTGGTGGCAGGTGGGACCAAGACTCGCCAAGAGCCCTTTCCCAGTCTTTCCGCCCGGGGGTCTTCTCTGAGGAGCGGGGCCACGGAGCTTGTCCCCCTCTCAACATGGACATGTCTCTTGTCCCTCTTTCTCTGCCCCGTAGTCCGCCGTAGTCGTGCATTTGGCAGGTGTCGTCACGTGACTCAGAGTTTGCAAACTCGTGGTCCCGGGGAGCAGGAGGAGTACGTGGCCTCCACGGCTCCACCGTCCACTGTTGACCCGAGGCCGCAAGGGCCCAGTGTCAGCCCACCTGGTTTTTCTACTCAAGTCAGAAGTCTACATGTGCCCATGTCGGCGTGAGGTTTTAAAATCTTGTCAGCAAATTCAGTGTAAAAACTGTAGACCACACACAAGTAACTTAGACCCGTGTCCAGTTACAGATAATCTTGGGGGATTCTGCTGTCATTTCTCCCAGAAGAGCCTGGCCAGGGGCCTCACCGCAGGCTGGACAGCAAATGCGTCTCGCCTGTCCTTGTCCTGGATCGTCCCACTGCTGTTTGTTCCAGGTCCTGCTATTCTGTTGGGTTGGGGGCCTGGGAGGCCGCTCTCTGGTTTCTTGTCTGCTGGACCCTCTGGTTTAGGAGTGTTTGGAATTCCCTCCAGGCAGGCCACTGAAAAACCCCAGATGTCGCCAGGAGACCATGTTTGCCAGTGGGTCCCCCTCCCTCCGGTTTCACCCAGGAACGCAGGCGGGCCAGGAGTGCTGCGACTTGCCTGGGTCGGTGCCTCTAGGCTGGGAGTGTAGCATCGAGACTGAGGTCCTGGGCCTTTTATGCATTTGTCGGAACAAACCTCTTTCAGACCTGTTTGCCACTTTAAGGATTTGTCTATTTGAGAAAGAGAGAAAGTGAGAGAGAGAGAGAGAGAGAGAGAGAGCAAGTGGGGGGAGGGGTGGAGGGAGAGAGAGGATCCCAAGCAGAATCCCCTCTGAGCATAGAACTTGACGTGGGGCCCAATCCCACGACCCTGAGATCATGACCTGAGCTGTAACCAGGAGTCAGACTTTCCACCGATTGAGCCTCCTGGTGCCCTAAGCATCTCGGTTATTTTAAACCAAGTGTCACACCGTGGAGACCTGCGTGGAGTTAAGCAAATTGGAAGATGTCAGATAAAAACACAGGTCCCGGGGCGCCTGGGTGGCTCTGTGGTTGAAGCCTCTGCCTTTGGCTCAGATCGTGATCTCGGGGTCCTGGGATCGAGTCCCGCGTCGGGCTCTCTGCTCGGCGGGGAGCCTGCCTCTTCCTGTCTCTCTCTGCCTGCCTCTCTGCCTACTTGTGATCTGTCAAATAAATAAATAAATAAATAAAAATCTTAAAAACAAAAAAACAAAAAAACAAAAAAAACACAGGTCCCAGTTTCTTCAGAAGAACCAGAAGACCACATGCCTTCAGGGTGAGCTGGGACTGGAGCCCTCCCTGAGCAGGTCCTCTGCTGGCCTGCCCACGGGCCCAGGCCCTTCCTCTCTTTTCTGCTGTTAGTAGCAGGACTGGTTCCTGGAATCACATGCCTGGTGTCCTTCCTAAGTGGCTCTAGGGGGGCTGGGCCGGGGAGGCATCTGCCAGATGCAGGGGTGAAGGAAAGAGAAAAGACAGTGTTTCTCCTCTACCAGGTGTCCCCGTGGCTCAGCTCTGCCGGAACCCGTCTTGCCCTATAGTCCCTACCACTGGGGAGCAGCACTGTCCTTGGCAGGGTGAGCCCCCACCACCCGCTCCCCCCATCGAGGCATGGCAGCGCCCTCCTGCTCTGGCTGAGTGTCGGTGTGCCTCACGGTGATGGGCTGAACAATGTGCCCCCAGAAGCCATGTGTTGAAGTCCTAACGCTCCTTTCCCTCAGGACCCTGACCCAATTTGCCCAGTATGCTCCTAAGAAGAGATCTGGGCACAGACGTGCACAGCGGGAAGGCCACATAACGTCACGGGGAGAGGGGGCATCTGCACCCAGGAGAGGGGTCTCAGGATGGGGAGGCTTGCTGACACCCTGGTCCCCAGCTGTCAGCCTCCAGAACCCGGAGGAGATGAAGCTCTGCCCTTGGAGTCCCAGCCTGGAGTCCTTGGTTCCGGTGGACCCAGCCTAGGCTTCACACACCTATGCCTGGGACCTAGCAACACGGACCTTGTATCTTCTCCCTATCTTTATTATTGTAGATTTAACTGGAAACGGGATGTTTTTAGCACCCATGTCCCCATTAAGATCCAGAAGGTAAGAGATCCCTGGAGGGACGTAGGCTTTCACCCTCAGTCTGTTCCACTGATTTATTAACCCGGTGGGTGCCCCTGGGCAGCTGACTTTGCAAACCCCGGTTTAAATTTTAAGCTGTCCTGCCAAAGCCATGTCTGAGAGAAAGGAGCCCATTTGTCTTCGATGGTTGGGTTTCCCGGGGTGCGGGGGAGGCTGATGTTGGTTTTGCCGCTGGGACCATCTCTGCACTTGGCAAGGTGCACAGTTTTGAAATTCCTGATGGGAGTTTCCCAACCGGCTGAAAACACCTGTCACAAAGTCTCTCTTCCTGCCCGTGAGCTGTTGGGGGCGACAGTCTCAATGTGTTTCTTTTCCTGGGAGCAAATAAGGATCTGAGATGACTCATTGCTGCCCAAGGGCCTGAAACGTCCCCAGGCCTGTCCCACGGAGGGTCATAGTGCTGTGTTTTGTTGGGCGTCCAGCCACTCTTTCTATAAACTTCTGGAGAAGTTCCAAGTGCTGTAAACAACTCTCAGCTTGTTCTTCCAGGGACTCAGGAAAAACACACGCTCTGAGCCAAGGGAGGATAAATGAGGGAAGGCACGTGTCTGGGACCTCTGGGTTTGAACATGACGTCTCAGTGGGTGTGGGCTGTGGGCTGTGCCAGGCAGCGCCAGGCTGCGGGGTTCAGGGTGGACCTGCTCCGGCAGGTCCGATGGCGGGTCTGCTGGCGATGTGGCAGAGCAGCAGCCACCTGCCCCGGTCCCGCCCCTGACCACCCCTGACCTCCCCTGACCTGCCCCTGACCTGTCCCTGATACCTGGGCCCTGCCCCTGCCCAAGTGACCTCCCAGTATCTCCTCCACCACTGCTCTCTCTGTGATCCCTCCCCTCTTGTCGGCAGGCCTCCTGCCCCAGGCTGTGGTGGTGACCCTGTGACACCAGAAGGCACGAGGTCACGCCCCTCCCTGTGGAGCTGGTTCCTCTCGCTTAGAGTGAGCTCTGACCACCTGGCCCATATCCTGCTCCCTGTCACCTCCTCAGGGTGGGCCTCCAGAGCCACAGGGGCCCATTCTCTGCACCCCCAGCCACCTCCCTGCCCCCAGCACAGTGCCAGGAAAGCTGGGAGCTGTTTGCACCGTGGCCGGAACACCCATGGCAGGCGGCACAGTGAACGCTGGAGACGGCTTCTCGGCTGTTCACTCCAGTGAACATGTAAGTGGGGAGACTAGCGTGGTCTGAAGGCAGGTGCCGAGAGCTCTGAGATACTTACCCTTTCTGGCTGGTTGTTCCGTCTGTGGCTCGGAGCAGGTGTGCTGGGACCAGGGACCTAGGGGGTAGTTTCAGTGCCCTTAGGATCCACCCTGCGGTCACTGACACCCCCGCAACCCTGTGCCCGCAAGGGTCATAGTTTCCCTAACTCAGGAGTAGCGGCTGAGTCGAACCCAGAGGCAGCTGTCCCTTGTGGAGACCACAGGCCTCCCACCTGCCCCCACTCCCTACACTGCCACAAGGTGGAAGGGGGCTCTCTGTGGTCCCAGACTCCCAGGGGCTGGTTTCAAACCAAACATGGGTCTCAACCTGCCGTTATCAAATGTGACATATTATCTTGGTGGATTTTCAAGGGTTATTTTTGTCTTAGGCTGCTTTTCTGTGTAAGTTTCTCCTGCATGTATTCGGATGTGTTCAAACCAAGTGGATACAGGATTATGGGGTATGGGTAGACTTGGTGCAAAGTAACACGGACACATAGCAGGTCTGATATGAAAGTTTCTGACTCTTCTACCGCTCTGCATCACCTGTCCCCACTCAGCCCAGCAGCCAGAGTAAAACAAGTATTAAGTAGCAGGCATGTTTCAGTATGCCCTCTGTATGTGCGCATGAGCTTAATTTAACATATTTTATGTTTTCAGTATCTGTATATAAATGTACGTTGCTTATTATATAATACTTAGCTCTTGCTTAAGATGTCTATAATTTTTATTTTAATTACAGTAAAATTTACCCCTTTTAGATATATTTCAACGATTTCTAGTAAATAATCATGTAGGGAGTAAAAAAATACATATATAGTACCACCTGCACGTGGGAAACATTCATATGGTGCCAAAGGAGATGGGATTTTTTTTTTAAAGATTTTATTTATTTATTTCACAGACAAAGATCACAAGTAGGCAGAGAGGCAGGCAGAGAGAGAGGAGGAAGCAGGCTCCCCGCTGAGCAGAGAGCCCGATGCAGGGCTCGATCCCAGGACCCCGAGACCATGACCTGAGCCGAAGGCAGAGGCCTAACCCACTGAGCCACCCAGGCGCCCCAGGAGATGGGATCTTGAGCACTCAAACTCTTAGTCCCTTGTCCCTCTCTCAAGAGGTGACCATGCTTACCGTTGTGCGTAAGTTTCTTGAAATACCAAGCATTCCTATTTTATATGCAAACAAGGAATAGAGACACACAGTGTTTTTCTTTTTTTTGGTTTACTATGTGTTGGACATTGTATTGAGGCCGTACCTCACTTTATTGGGGGGTGCTGGCTGAACTGTGCATCTGCATCCTTTGCTGATTTTTCTCTTTGATTTTTGGTCTTGTTGATTTGCAAGAGCTCTTTGCATATGAAGCAGTTTAGTCCTTAGCTTGCCAAGAGGCAGACTTATTGTGAAGCTGATGAAGTTTAATTCTCAGAGACTCTCATTTGTATGAACCCTCACTATACCCTGGAAAGGACCTAGCAGTATGTTCATAAAATCCACCAAACTAAGTTATTTTCACTGCAATAATTTAAGAGGATTATATCTTTCAGTTGAGACTTCCCTCACGCTGGCATTCTTGGGCAGGCTGTGGGCATTTTTGAGATCTGGCTGAGAGGCAGTTCTGTTCGGGTTGCAATTAATTTGGATTTAGTGGGATACATATGGGGGGTTTCTGTCACTTATGGGTATAAGTCATCACTAGCCATCATGCTATGGGAAAGCTTCCTGTAAGACTGCTTCTTTTTTTTATGGTGAAAAATTTTATATTTGTATTTAGCCAGTTGGACTCAGTTTAGATGATCCCAATTTTGTTGGCAATATCCAAAGCATTGTAATTGGGATCCAGTCAGACATATGACTTCTCTCCATTGGTCTGGTCAGGGTGTTGACCTTGGTCAATGCCGTAGAGCATCTTCACAGCCTGTTCAGTCTGGTGCTTGTTGGCCTTGGCATCCACGGTGAACAAAAGGGTACGTTGTCTTATGTGTTCTTTGTGGCTGACCCAGTGGTCAGGGGGAGCTTGATGGTGTTATTGTGGTCAAGCTCGTTTGTCTTGGGGATGCTCTTTTGAGGATATTTGGGCTGCTTTCAGAGACTCAGAGTTTTGGGTCATTGGAATGTAGGTGACGTGCGAATCTTTTTTTTTTGTTACTGTAGATGCCTCTTAGCTCTGCTTTCTTGGCCTTCAAAGACTTTGCTTCGGCTTTGGGAGGGGTGGGGGATTTCTTCTCCATGAAAGGGGAGACTTCCGCTATTTGTACCAAATTATCCTTCATGGTCCTGCACGGCCAAAGACCTGTGTCATGATATGGACCATGGAGTTCAGCGCTAGAAGCACGTAGTAGTGGGTGAGGAAGGAGGTCTGACATGGATGGAGGCAGAAGCCAGTCCATGGAAAACCCTCCCAGCCCTCGAAAGTAAAACTTTTGGATGATGCCATTCTCACCAACACACGGCCGACCAGGAAATCAGTCAAATCCAATAGAATTTCTCAGAATTCAGATGTACTCCCTGGAACTCGCATTCAAACACCCAAGTACATTGGTTATAATTTAATGTGAAAGAAATGTATTAAAGAAAACTTTAAATCTACTAGTGAAACTTTAAAAGAACACAATTTGACCCATTAGGCTCAGGGAAATAATTTTTCTGTCTAATCTCTCAGGAGAGAAAAAACACTACAATGTCATTGTGCAGAGGTCATCAAAGATTATGCAGCTAAAAATTTTCAAAAAGTGTTATGGAGCTGTGTCAGGTGGTTAATTAAAAAAAAACACAAAATGCCATTTCTGTGAATTTTGCAATGTCTCTGGGATTTGTCAGCTTTTTAAAGTGTGTAATTTGTTGTGATTTATTTTCTCATTCTTTATAAGTAATTGTTTTTGTACCAGTTTGTACTGGTGGGTTTTTGTTTTTGTTTTTCTTAAACAGGGCTCCCCATGTGGAGCAAACTCCGGGCCCTATAAAACCCGGACCCACACCCAAGTCTAAAACTTGTGTCGTGGATATTTTATCCTGATTTGTAGCTCATCTCTTGGTTTGTTCATGGTGTGTTTTCACTGTGCACTAGTTTTAAATTTCCACATACTCAGATGTGATGGGTGTTCCCTTCTGTCCTCTCTGGTTTTTTGCTTTGCCTTGAAAGCTCTTCTTCGTGGTATCTTCTGGAAGGTCTCATTTTTTTCCTTTTTATGTTTAAATGCTTGATTCATCTGAAGTTGATTTTTGTATAAGGGTATTTAAAAAACTTTTTAATTGTTGTCTTAAGATTTTGTTAGAGAGAGAGAGAGAGCAAGAGAGAGCGAGAACAAGCATGGGGGCTAGGGGCAGAGGGAGAAGCAGACTCCCTGCCGAACAGGGAGCCCAACATGATCCCGGGACCCCGAGATCATGACCTGAGCCGAAATCAAAAGTCAGACCCATATCTGACTAAGCCACCCAGGCACCCCTGGAAGAGTATTTTGAAAAATTATCCAGTTTTCTGAGTATCATTTATGGGATAATAAATCTTTTCTTACTGATTAGAAGTGCTACTTTATCGTATATTAAGCTCTCCTATGTAAGTGGATATATTTATCCAAGTCTGTTCTGATGTATTTATTCATGCAGCAAGACCAAACACATTTATTTATACACCGATAATATATTTTAAGGTCTGAAAAAGTTAGTAATCCTTCATTACTCTTTTTTATCTTAAAAAATATCCAGGCTATACTTCCGTGCTTGTATTTTCATATAAATATAGTTTAGAATCAGCTCCCAAAGGTCCAAAAAGATCCTGCCCTTTATTGTAATCACATTAAACTTTAGGACTGATTTAGGGAGAATTTATGAAATGTAAGTATCCCCTCCAGGTGTAATGTGTGCTTTTCTCCTTATACGAGTTTCTTTCCTTTCTCTGTTTATTCAAATATATATTATATATTTCTGGTTCAGATCACTTGGAGGGATTTTTTTTTTGTATGCACTTTTTTTTTTTCAAAGATTTTATTTATTTATTTGACAGAGAGAGATCACAAGTAGGCAGAGAGGCAGGCAGATAGAGAGGGAGAAGCAGGCTCCCAGCTGAGCAGAGAGCCTGACATGGGACTCAATCCCTGGACCTTGAGATCATGACCCGAGCAGAAGGCAGATGCTTAACCGACTGAGCCACCCATGTGCCCCCAAATAAATAAAATCTTTAAAAAAAAGAACATACAGGAATTCTGTTCTAGTGTATTCCATTCTACGCCATGCTGTTCTCTCCTATCCATTTGTAGCTGTTTCCTGGGTCACATGGCTTTCCCTGTGGACCACGATATCGTCTCCAAGTACTGCCTGCCTCTAGCCTTCCACCGCCCCTTCTCCTTGTAGACAGGGCGAAGCATGGGACTGTCCCAGAGCACGCTCCTAGCCCAGCACTGAGCTCACGGTGCACACCAGCCTTCCAAATACAGCTCGCCAAGACCTCGGTGGACACACTTAGTCCTGGTCTTGGAGCTGACCTCACGGAGAGCTCGCTGTGTTGGTGGGAGCTCGGGGCGCCGGTGCTCAGTGTCCACACAGACCTCGTATCAGCCAGAGGATGGCGGTGGGCCCTGCGGCTTCAGTGCTGAGCCCTCAGAACCAGGCAGACACCAAATGACTGACATTTGCTCCAACAGCCGTCCCAAGTGGAAACTGCCTGGTTGTGTTTTCTCTGCGCGCACAGCTGGAGAGGCCTCAGTGACGCTGCTTTGCATCTGGGGTGTCTCTGACATCTGGCTACACTCATTGTAGTCATGATCAGATCAGCACGCGTGTATTATTTATAGCAGCTTCCAATAGCCTCAGAGGCCTGTTAAGAGCTGGGCTTCGCTCCAGCCTGGGGCTGGGGGGCCACCTGCCTGCGACCCTCATGGGAGGGGCTGGCTTGGGTGATGTCCAGGGAGCCAGGCCCAGTGCCAGCTCCTCGTTCTTCGTTGGGGGGAGGCTTCCCCTGTATCACTGGCTCCCTAAGACCATCCCTGCAGAACTCCCTGGTTTGTCACGTTTCCCAGCATCTCACACCCGACACTCACCTGATCCCCATGAAATGGGGCCGTGGCACCCAGAGACGGAACCCCGGCCTTCCGTTTCGGATGTTACAGTGTGACTCTGGGCAGAGGTGGTTTCCTCCCCCGGCCTCAGCTCGCCCAGCCTGCTAAAGGGGCTCTCACGGAGACCCTTGCCAGAGCCACAGCCACAGACGTGACATCCTCGGAGAACAGCTCTGTGGTGGTAACAGAGCCCCGCGCGGGGAGGATTCGGAGTGTTGAAATGAAGCCCTCGTGATCCATGGGGTTGCTTTCAACATTACTGCCCCCGCTGAGAAATCACGGTAGAAAGCCATTTCTATGTCATCATGTTGTTTCACAGAATGGCCCTTCCGGGGGGGCTGGCTTTATTTCCTCCCGTCAACCACTTCATCTGCTTCGCTCAAGCAGCCCTGAGAAGTGGCTATGCTTCTCACCTGCTCACTGCCCCCCTACCCCGCCCGAGCCCCAGTTCCGGGTCTGCTTCTGTCATCCTCTTCTTTGTCTTCTGCTTGGATTGAGATGAGGTTTGCATTAACAAATAAACGGCCATTTTAAAGTGAGTAATTCCATGGCATTTAGCACGCTTGGAGCATTGTGTGAACACTACTTCCGTCTGGCTCCCACATGGTTTTGTCCCCCAGAGGATACCATGTGCCCGTCAGCTGTCCCTCTCACTCCCGCCTCCTCCCCCGCCCTGCCAACCCCACCAGCACCTGCTCTGTCACCATGGGTCCTCCTGTTCTGGACCTTTCCTGCAGATGGAACCACGCGCCACGTGGTCTCTTGTGTTGGGCTTCTTTCCCATGGCATCACGTTTTCAAGGCTCGTCCACATGGTAGCAGGTATCCGGGCTTCACTCCTTTTGATGGCTGAGTAGTATTCCCCTGTGTGAACCAGGTTTGGTTGCTCTGTCCATCACCGTGGCCGTTGGGCGGTGTCCACCTTCCGGCCATCGTGATGTATGCTGTGAGCACAGGTGCATGGGGTCGTCTGAGCGCTGCTCTTCTGCGGTCTGATGCAGCCTCTCCCTCTCCCCCTCGCAGTCATGGGGGCCTGAGGGCTTGCTGGGGGTGGGGAGGGAGACGAAAGGGCCTCCTACTGACCTCAGCACAGAGCTCCTTGCTCGGGGGAGATACCCTGGGCTCGTGAATGCTCTCCCACTGCCCCACAGGCGAATTTAGGTGCTGTCCCTATTTGGGAAGCACAGAGGACCCTCGACAAGGAAAACCTCTGCTCAGCCCCTCGACCATGGGGCTGGAGAAGTTGTCCGGGAAGGAGATTCCCTGTGGCCACGTGGCTTTCAGATCATCGTGGTTCATTTAAAACAAACAAAACCATGTTGCGGGGGGGACCTGTTAGGTTTAACGGATGAGCCCGTTCTGTTATTTTGGGACCTGTGAAATGAGTCTGTGGGTGTGAGGGGCAGCAGGAAGCCCCTCCAGGGGAGTCTGCCTGTTTGTATGGGGGAACCATGGGTCACTGAGTGTCCCCGGACAGGCAGGCATGGTGACATCCCTCCCAGCAGCAGTTAGGGTCCAGGGGGCCCAACACCAGGACTTTCCTATTACTGTGGGAAATGATTTAGCATCTCTAGATAGCAAATGGGGGACTTTTACTCCTGGGAAGAGAGTGTGTGTGTGTGTGTGTGTGCGCGCGCGCGCGTGTGAAGTCCGACATGCTCCGTGCTTCTTACTCTCTCCTGCATGCCGCGTTGCTAGGGAGCTGGTTCATCTGTGCAGGAACCCCGAGTTCTGGGAGGAGAATAAGATGCGGTGTTCTATTCTCTTTATGCTGGAGTCTCAGGGGCCAGGAGCTGGGCCAGAGGGTAAACACCCCACAGCTCACAGTGGTGTGGTCGCACGCAGTCCCTGAATTCCTGGTGGCCTTGGGGTGTCTCGGCTTCGTGGGGCCACACGGAGGGCGGCTGCTTCCTTGTTCCAGAGGCCGCTGCCCTGGGCTCTGTTGAGGAGCCCCCCGGTGGTCAGCAGGGGGATGTCGTGCTCTGGATCCACCCGGGGAACACCACCGGCCCCCAGCCCTGCCTGGCTCCTCTGTCCCGGTTCTTGTTCTTGACCGCAGCTCCCGGAGACAGAGCCTGGCAGGGAAGGAGAGCCATCTTGGGGGGTGTGTGTGCGTGTGCGCGCGCGTGTGTGTGTGTGTGTGTGTGTGTGCGCGCGCGAGTGTGTGCGTGCTGAAACACGGGCGTTTCATAGGCTCTGGGTTCTGCTGCATGGCGGCTGGTTCTCTCTCTCTGTCTCCTCTCAACCTGCCTGCTGGCCTGTTGGCGGAAAACTCATGATCATAGCTGGATCCAAGCAGGGCTGACACCCCGGTGCCCTCCCCCTCTCCCTGCCTCTCCTTCCCTCTCTTGTCCTCCCTCCCTCCCCCTCGCCTCCCCTCTCGGAGCCTCCCTCCCGCTCACCCCCCGTTTGTAATCTGACACAGTAGACTGCAGTTGTCTGCGCCGTGAACCTCCCTGGGTCTTGGCACAGCTCGTTCCTAAGGTAGGCTGAGATTTATTTTTTTCTCCTAAAAATAGCTTCCCGTTTCCCTTCCCCTTCCCGCACCCCAGAGCTGTGGCGCGGTGATGGCCAGGCAGTAGCTGGAAACTCTTTGCCCTGACAAAGTTTATTTTCCAGCGGTGGGAGGATGCCCTTCAGAATGGGGTCCAGGTAGCCGGGCTGCCGGCGAGACGCCTGGCGCAGGGGAGCCCCGGGGAAAGGAGCGATGTTTCCAGATGATTCCGCCTGCCCAGGGCTGATTTTGCAGCTTGATCCCCACGGATCTGTTTCCAAAGGGCAAGGCTGGCGGTGGTCTTGCTCAGCGTTGCAGGTCCCTCACCCCACTGCATCAGCCCCCCAGTGTCGTGGTTATCGGAAAGCCCCTATAGGGGAAGTTTGACATCACTCGGGGCAGTGCCTTTCCAGCCTGGCTGGAGGGGGTGCCATGAGGGCGGTTTCGGAGGAAAGCTCTGGGGGCTCTGGAAGCCGTCTTCTTGGGGGCTGGGGCTGGAGTGGGGAAGGGGGTGTGGGCCACGAGACACGAGAGTTGGTTGTGTCATTCACAGCTCAGCTCTGATTAGAAATGCATGGAGGGAGGAACCTGCACGTAAAGGATTTGTCAATTCATGTCCCATAGACTGACTTGAATAATTTGTTTGTCAAAACAGATGTTCCCGGCAGAACGTGCATGGTGCGTGTGAGTGTGTGTGTGCGTGCGTGCGTGTGCACGCTGCTGGCTGGGGTAGGCTCTTCACCTGGAAATGCAGTGTTTACATGGCAGGAAGACCTGCCAGCAGGGAAGTTGGGTTGGGGGGTTGGGAGCAGGGGTGAAGCTTGTTCTCCTGCAGCTCAGGCCTCTGTAGAAGCAGCTTTGCTTCTGTCCCCAGGGAGCCTGTGCTGGCTGTCCCCACTGTATGGGTTTTGCCACTCTGTTATGGGGCTGTGGGGAGGGGGGCTGCTGGGGGGTCCCTGCAAAGACTGGGGACAGGGCCTTCCCAGACCCTTGGACTGGGTTTCATTCCTGCAGGTTCTCAGGGCAGTGGGGTGAGTGAGGAGGGAGGGCCTTGGGGAGACCTCCCATTCTCCTGCATCTGTCCCTTCCTGGGAGAGGCCCCGCCTCATGAAGGGGGTGGTAGATGGCCCAGACGGGAGAGACCCAGTGAGAACGGCCTGGCTCTGAGAACAGAAGAGGAGACGAGAAGAGGAAGCTGGCGGCGTGGAGCCCCTTTCCTTGCAGACAGTCTCTGAGCTGGGAGAGGACCGGGCGCCTGGGTAGGGAAGCACAGCAAACTCACCCCACTGGCAAGGGGAGCAGTCCGGGGGTCCTCGGAAAATAACCACCCCCCACCCCCGGATGCCTGGTCCCTCTGCTTTCTCCCAGCCCCTGCTGGACCCGCCCGGCACTGGCTTCTGCCCTGCCCAGCTTCCTAGCTCAGAATGTCCTGTGGACACTGGTGAGTTTGGGGCCTCCGGGCAGGACAGCTGCGTGAGATCCAGCATGGGCAGCGGCGTGGGAGGCCAGGGGGTGTGGTGATGGGGCTGCTCCCCAGGTCTGGGTGCTGTACCCCGCACAGAGCAGGGCTTGCCAGACGACTGCAAGGAGGGGCTGGCAGCTGCGGCTTGTCATCATCTCTTCAGAGAATGTGACAAACCGGGTGAGGGGAAGGTCAGCTTGGCCCTGTGCCACGAGCAGGTTTTCGGACTGCGGGGGCTGCTGCTTCCCCCACTCCAGAACCCTCTGTCCAGTGTCCCACAAAGCATGTCTGTGGAGACGGGGACCTAGTCACATCCTAATGACGCGTGTGCACACGTGTGGGCAGTTTGCAAAACTTCCCCAGGTAAGGCCAAGTGTAGGCTGTGCTGAGAGGTCCTAGCAACGCGGCAGGAAGGGCAGGGAGCTGCTCAGCTGACCAGCTGCACCGTGACTTCTAGGTCCCTTCATCTTGCTCTGCGCGTGGCTGGCCTGTGAGAGGGGACGGCGTGCTTACCGGGCGGGGAGCAGAGATCCGGAGGCCACTCCCCAAGCCCCTTTGGCTTTCATGTCAGAGCCCCTCCTTGGCATTTTTGGAATGCAGGTTGAGATTGAATGAGAGCCGTGGTTCTCAGACATCGTGAGGATGATTCGCTGGGTGAAGACACAGGGTCTCTTACTGAGCAAGCCTGGGGGGTGCCCAGTTTGCATTTCTCGCTTGTCCAGACGCCAAAGCTGTGGTCCAGGTACCCGGCAGTGGGTTCGAGCCTGGCCGTGGGCACACCAAGCCTCTCTGGGAGGCGACCTCTGTTTTCTTAGGCTTGGGTTGAGGGTTATTAGGCGTGACCCTAACATAGCACCTGCCTCCTACATGGGTCGAGACTGCTAAGTGTTCAAACTTGGTTTGGGCTGTGGAAGCTTTTTTGTGCAGTCATGGTGAGAAGGATTTGACCACTGAGGTTCTCTGGCCTTTCTTGGGGCTGTCTGCTGGAGGGCAGAAACTGCTTGGCTCTAGGGGCTTGGGAAGGGCTGCACTGGCTGTCCTGGTCTGTGATGGCTGAAGCCAGTGTTTCACACCAGCTTCTAGAAAATTCTTTGTTTCTCTGCTTTCTTTTGAAACAGATAGGCCTATCCCATGACCTGTGTTTCCCTAACTTCCCTCTGTGCTTATGCCCATTTGGAAAGCTGTCTGGTCTTGTTTGGGCACCTGCCCCAGGTGCTGGGGAGGCAGCCGCTGGACTTGTTGGGGTTGGTGGCCTCTGGGGTCCAGATGTTTGGCTCGGCCACGCTCCCTGGTCTTCAATACGCTGTCACTGCTGTGTCCTTACTCTTCCCTTCCTGGGTCCTTCTGTCCCTCCCTCTGGCCTGGCCTGCCCACCCTTCTCCCTCCCTCCATCTCTCTCTCTCTCTTTCTCCATGCTTGACTCTTTCTCTCTTCTCATCTATCTCCGTCCCACCCCTGTTCTTCCTCTGTCACAGACAGACCCTTTGTCATGCTTGATACTGAACATTGGATTTGCGTGTATGGGAACCACATTGCTCTGTTGTACTCGGAGGAGCTCTGATGAACGGGAATCCCAGGAGCCGAGCCCTTGCTCCAATCCCCACTGCCTCCATCCGCGTCGCTGTGCGTGTTTCTAGTTGGGGACGGTAGGGGCTGCACGTATCCCATTGTGTCCATGGGCCGCCATGTGCCCGCCATGCCCCAGAGAGGGTACCAGGTTGGCTGTAAAGCTGTGGTTCACAACCCATGTGGCCACCCATGTCCTTGTCCCTGTATCCCCTGTGGTCCTGTGAGGGAACCGTCCTGGGGTGTGGCTCAGCAGTGGACAGCGGGGTCAGGGGCATGTCTTTCCCATCGTGCCACCTGTTCTAGGGGCCCTCCTTCCCCACATTCTTGCCAACGCCCAGCGTCGTCTGGCAGTGTGCTCCAGCCCATAGGCACCTGTCCTCCCCGTGTCCCTGAAGGTGGTTGTGAACAGGGTTTAGGAGATGTGCCTACTCCACACTCCTGACAGTGTGGGAGGAGTGTGGGGATGGGTGAGTCTCCAGGTGACAGGCTCTTCTCAGGTGTTACAAGGTCTGTGCCTCATGGTCTGGGGCCGTCTGGCCAGCCTCATTGTGACAAGACTCAAATTAACCCTCACCTTTGGAGGCCACGTTTCCAGGCGCCCAGAACCCCTGAGAAGACTAAAGAAGTCATTTTTCTGCAGCTTTATCCTTGCGCCCCGTAACTCACCCTGCCTATGGGGGGCTTCTTTCCTTTACAAACATCCGTATTTATCTTTGAATAGGCCACTCCCATCTACTTGGGTTTGCTGGGTTGGAAGTCTTCATGCAAGAAACAGATCGCTGAAAAGTAACCCTTCATTTCAATGCTGCCTTCCCACCTTTCCTAGTTGTTCACTGGACCAGGGGCCCCATGACATGGGAGAAGCCAGGGATCCTCTGGACTTTTGAGAGACCAGATCTGTTCTTCTTGCTCAGCTGCACGGGCAAGGGGCATATGGGGACCCCAGGGCCTCACGGTCTACCCCAGAGTCTAGGCAGCTGGGAGTGGTGTGGCCTGTGGAGAAACAGGCAGAACAGGGGGATCCCGACGTTCACTTGAAGTTGTCTTCTTCGCTGAGACTGTGGTTGTCTGTCTTTCCACCCCGATGAGCACTTTGCATATATTAGGTGGTCAGTGAACACTGTTTTGAAAGAACGAACGCAGGAAACACAGTGGTCTGCGTGCCATCCGGGCTGGGCTGGGCTCCCTGCCCACTGGTTGGAATTGCTGGCCTGGGCTGCGTCTCCTCCCTGCCGTCAGCAAACACGTGTGGTTATCGGTTACTATGACAGTCCTTCTGTTAGGATTAAGTTCCCAGAAGGCAGTGGCTGTAACTTATCTCTGTGCACCCAGGGACCAAGGCAGTGCATTCATTTATTCAGTCAGCAAACATTTGAGTAGCTATTAAATACTAAGTAGCATTTTAGGGGTGAGGTACAGAGCAGGGAACGAGGTAGATGAGGTCCTTGCTGTCATGGAGATGACATTTGTGTGTGTGGGGGAGTTGGGGAGCCGCAAGTAGGCAAATAAATAACAGAATGAAGACATGACCAACCCGAAGCAGAAGAGGCAGGCGGAGGATTACAGGAGCCTGTTGAGAGACTGTAGGTGGGTGATCCTGGAAGGCCTCTGGGAGGAGGTAACATTGCGGCTGAGCCACGGATGATGAGAGAGATCCAGCTGTGCAGACATCAGGGCGACAGTCCTGAATGTTTGGAAGGAGGAGGTTGCCTTCAAGTCTTCGGTTCTCATCTCGTCAATTGGTGTACTGACTGTGCGGATGGGATGCTTGTAGCGCAGGTGGGGTGGCGAGGGACTGCTGCCCAGCCTTCCCCTGTGGACCCAGTGTCAGCGGCTGGAAACAGCGAGCAGGTGCACCTCGTCAGCTCCATCTTCAGGGAGTTGGGGATGGGGGTCCCCTGGTCTGAGCTGCAGAGTTCCCCCCCGCCCCCACTACTCACCCCTGCCCTGCTCCTCCCTGCCCCTGCATCCAGCCCGGGGCCTCCAGAAGGAGAACTTGGTGATGCTGCTTTTGGACCTAAGGCCTTTCGAGTGAATCTTGTAGATGTTGTCTAATCTAGCAGATCTGGCGATGGGACTTTGGGGAGATTCCCTCCGATTAGATGCTCTTGGTGCCAAAACCCAGCATGTTCTCTGCGATGACAATATTTAGAATTGGCGGCTGCCGTTGGTTCAGCAGAGCTGGTTTGCATCGTGCTGTTATGCATGGTTACTGTTGACTTCCCGCCTCTAAGGGGGAGAAGCAGTCCCCATCATGTTGCCACATTGTTGCCTCAGTAGAGAAGATAGGGCAACAGGTTCGATGGCTTGTTTCTGACCTCTCCCCCCCAAGACCCAGGCCTCGGAAGCTGGGATTGGGCTGCTTTCTGGGGCCCAGGGTCTGTCTGCCCTGGATGCCTGCCAAGTCAGCGGGCACCTGCTGCGGGTGGGAACTGGGCCCCCGGCCCTGCCTGAGAGCCCCCAGTGCACGGCGCGGCTTCCCTGGCGCGAGCCTGTGGCTCTGTTTTGTTCCACCCCTGCTTGTTGGTGTGGCCGCTCCGCCGTGGCAGGTAGTGAGCCTGCACTGTGGGGAAGCTAAGAAGGGCGAGAAGAGCACGGACGACCAGACAGTGTGCTCGTCCTGTCCCCATGGGCACGTCATCGATACCAGCAGTTTGTTCCCGATTCTGGTTCCGTCCTTAAGTAGCTGGAACTGTGTTACAAGTTTAACCATTAACGTGAGAGCATTGCCATTTCTGGTGGGGAACTGCTGACCCTCACTTCGGGGGGCTGTCCCAATTTACTTAGCCTTCGGGACCATAGGTAGGCTGTTGCATTCTTGCTCCATTGTCTCAGATAACGCACGGCCACCATAGCCAGTCTGCTGTTTACCGCGTCAGACCCGGGGCTGGCCGTCGGGGGTGGGTGGTCTCAGGCTGCGTTTTGCCGCAGGATTTCCCAGGGTGCAGAGCAGCCACAGGGGAGGGGCTCGGGCTGGCGGTGGAGTGAAGTTATGACGCGTGGACCACCATCCTCATTTCCCCTCTGACCCTTCCTCTCCCTCCTGTATTCTCTGCCATTGAGTGCAGAGTGCCGGCCTCCCCCCAGATACCCTGGCTTGAGAACTGGGAGTCCTCTTGGGTTTCTTCCTGCCCATCCCCAGCCAAGCAAAGCCAGCCTGCTTGAATGTGTCCAGTGGCTAGCAGGTGGCTGGACTTAGTGGGTGTTCCACAGTGACACACGAAGGGGACAGGCATACCCCACACCCTCCAAGACGGGCTGGCTGCACCTGTCAGACTTGGGACAATTCCTGAGTCCCCCAGCCTGGGGCATGGTCCCTCCTCTCCCGTTCTGGACCATTTCTCAGGCAAGCCTGGATGAAGGGAACTGTTGTAAACTGATCTTCAAGCCTTGAGTGTGGTGGTACCATTTACTGTGGGCTGGGCATCGCTGTAGAACTTGCTTCTTGTGTGTGTAACAACGGGGCTCTTAAGACGCGGGCTTTGCTGCTGGTTCACACCCATTTTACAGATGAGGCAATGGTGTAAAAGAGAGGAAATGGCTCCTCCCGGGTCACACAGCTGGTGTGGGATGGGCTGGGTTTTCAGCCACGGTCAGTCTGGCTCGGA
Source organism: Lutra lutra (assembly GCF_902655055.1). Lineage (NCBI taxonomy): Eukaryota > Metazoa > Chordata > Mammalia > Carnivora > Mustelidae > Lutra > Lutra lutra. The sequence goes on from NC_062289.1 coordinate 78,983,664, forward strand.
GGCCCACGGGTACCCACAGGAGGAAGCTTGGGGCAGACAAGGAAGAGGACGCAAGCCCATGCGTCCAGAAGGCAGTGACAGGACTGAGGTCATAGTGAGGTGGACCTGAGGCAGGACCAGGTCTAGGTAGGAGGAAGAGCCATCAGGAGGTTCCCAGGGGGCGGCAGGCCTACAGGGGGAGGCTGGGTCCCTCTGGCTGTTGGGTGGGGAGTGGGCGGTAGGGCAGGAGCAGACCCAGGAAGCCAGGAGGGGCCAGGACAGGGAGGGAGACTCAGCTCAGACTGGGGGGTAGCATGGCCATCGAGAGGTGAGATTCGGGGTGTGAAGGGAAGGACAGGGCACACATCGGTGGGAACGAGGCTCGGGTACAGCTAGACTGAATCTGGGAAGCAGTGCTCGGTTGTGGGGAAGGGGAGATCAGGGAGGGGAGGGGAGACACGTGCCATTGTGGATGGCTCTGTCTGCAGCAGGGGTTCTCAGATCTTTTGCAAAGTACTGACGTCTTTGGACAAAGTATGGTCTCTCTTTATGTTGGATGACTGTCCAGCCACGGAAAGGAAGAGACACTGAGGTCACTGAGCTCTTTAAAAAAAAAAGACTTTATTTTATTTGAGACAGAGGGAGAGAAAGAGAGAGAGAGCGAGCACAAGCTGGGGGAGGGGCAGAGGGAGAGGGAGGAGCAGGGAGCCCAATGCGAGGTTGGTCCCAGGACCCTGGGATCATGACCTGGGCTGAAGGCAGATGCCTGACGGAGCCAGCCAGGCACCCCTGCAGGATCCCATTTTTGAGAGATGTCCAGCAACAGAAGTGGATCAGTGGTCATCCAGGGCTGGGGAAGTTGGGGGGCGCCGGCATGTAGCTAAAGGGTGCAGGTTTCCCTCTGAGGTACTGGAAACCTTCTAACCTTGACTGTGGTGATGGTGGTCTGAACCTGGTGGTCATTGTGCACTTGCAGTGGATAAACTCACTGATGTGTGGATTCCATCTCAATAAATTCATTTAAAGAATACTGTTCCCCATGCCCCATCCCAGAACACCTGCTCTAAGAGGCTTGAGTGGGCCCTGAACTTAGGAACTTTTCAGTGGGTCCCAGGGGTTGTGGTGGCCTATCTCCACCTGCGAGAGGCCTGTTTCTCCCTCTCTCCCGCTGGGCAGGGGTGGGCACCGTTGTTCTCAAGATGGTCCCTGTTCGTGCGCTGGGGGGAATGCACGAATTCTTCAGGCGTAGACACCTCCCGCCCACACCGGCATCCCCCGGAGGGCGAGGCCCTGACTGGTCCCCGAACCTTCCAGTCTGCCCTGGAAGACAGGTGCGGGGTTGGGAGAAGTGAGCAAGGCCAGTGCACTGACAGGGGCTGTGTGTGGTCCCCACCAGGTCTCTGGCTGCTCCCTTGTCTCCAGCTCGGCTCTTCCAGCTCTAGGCTTTTTCTCAAGAGCAGGAAAGTTAAGCTTTGTCACTTGAGGACCAGTTTAGTCATTTGGTGTTTTCTTGGTCATTTCTGGATTTCACACAGTTAATTTCTGTTCCTTGGGGGGAGCAGGTGGGTGGGGTCAGCTCGGCAGTCAGAGGCAAAGTGGAGCGTAAGCAGGCTGATCCAAGACATCCCCTCCGCCTCTGCTAACACGTCGGAATACGGTCCCACCCCCCGGGGACCACTGGGATTTTGGGGGGAATTTTTAAAAAAAGATTTTATTTATTTATTTATTTGACAGACAAATCTTTATTTGAGATCACAAGTAGGCAGAGAGGCAGGCAGAGAGAGAGGAGGGGAAGCAGGCTCCCTGCTGAGCAGAGAGCCTGATGCAGGGCTTGATCCCAGGACCCTGAGATCATGACCCGAGCTGAAGGCAGAGGCTCAACCCACTGGGCACCCAGGTGCCCCTTTTTGGGGACTTTTTGAATAATTCCCTTGTGGATTACTAATAATCTATCGTTGATTAATAATCCATTAACGATTAGTCTGTCTGGAGTCCGGTAATAACGGCGGTACTAACGATGGCTAATGTGGACGGCAGCCTCCCGTCCCCAGGTCTGAACGTGTCACGGTGGTCAACTCCTTTAGTTGCAGAATGACCCTACAAGGCAGGTGCTGTCCTTCTCCACATCTCGCAGATGGGGGACTGAGACCCAGGGAGGGAGTTGAAGGTCCCCGCTCATGCAGCCGGGGAGTGTCACAGCCCAGATGAGCTGCGATGCTGTGCCCCCACCCATCCCCCTAGCCACTGGGCCGCCCCCCAGTGAGGATGTCCCCGTGCTCCCTTCTCTCCATGTAGCATCTGCAGGAGGAGCCTCTCTCCGCGGCCTCCAGTAGGCAGCCCTGGCCAGGCTGCAGGCAGAGTCGAGAGCCAGACTGGTGGTTCTGATCTTGGCTCAGCAGTTTCCTGGCTGTGTGAACAGGGGCGCGTTTCTTAACCTCTCCTCTCCGTGCCTCCGTTTTCTTACCGGTATAATGGGAAAGCAGTGGCACCTATCTGCTCGTCGAGGATGGTTGCTGTGCGTCCCGCTGTTCTTGGCCAGCTGGGGAGGCTGAGGATGGGCGTCTTGTGGGTGAGGTGACTGAAACGATGGGGAAGCATTCGGCACAGGGCCTGGCATGTCGAGGATTCAGTCCGTGTTCACTCTCATTACCATCGTTGTCCCTGGGCTCCAAACAGACGAGCTATTGAGATGGTAATGGAATTAGGAGGATGATACCAACAGTCCTAAATAGGACGGGATCCTGACCCCACATGTACTGCGGAGACCTTTCCGTCCACCCCGCGCCCACGGGGTTTTCCTATGCACTCCCTCTGCTCTGCTGACAGCCGGCCCTGCAGAACCCATCCCCGGGCCCTCCCCCATGCCGTATTAGAATGCCTCCCTGTCCCCGGTCTCTGTGCCCTGCAGGTCCGAGGGCCACCTTGTATCCTTGTGACAGGTCACGTGCAGTGGGAGCGATGTAGCCGTGGCCAGCTCACGTCCTCCTTTATTAAGTGCCCACCTTCGTGTTGACGTGAACAGCGGCTCCTTTAAAGGCCCGGGACTCCCGGCTCCACTCGGGTCGGAATAAGGCTTTGTATTCCGGAGTCACCATCCCGGTCTGTCTCAGCAGCCCTGAGCACGGCTGCCAACTGCACAGGCCCTTTGAAGTTGGTTTCCCTTTCGTCTCCCGGGCAGTGCAGCCCAGATTTTCTGTAGATGCTTTTGCATCTGTTTATTTTTTCTTTCTTCACAGCAGCACTGCCTAAAATGTGTAGGAAGAGAGCCGGCCGGCAGCGGGGGGAGGGGACCGTCTGCCAGAGTGACCTAGTGCTGGGTGATAAGCTCAGGGAGGGGAGGCTGGCGCAGGCTTCCCTTTGTGTCGGAGGATGGAGGACGGCCCGGCTGCTGGGGGAGCTGGAGGACGGAGGACGGCCCTGCTGCTGGGGGAACTGGAGCGCTCCTGCGGACGAGGACCGGGAGCGGGTGCTGGAGCATGCCCCAAACGCCTGTGCTGATCTTCATAAGCTACGGCCATCAGAGTCTTGATTTACAGGGGGAGCCGGCCGGGCGATATCGGGTCAGGGTCCACGGTGTCCCTGCCCTGCTGCAGCCACCCCTGCATGACTCTGTAGCTCCCCATCATAGAAACACTGGTGGGAGAATGTAACCCTTTGCTCCCCAAGAGGATGGATGCCCCAGGAAGTGTGGATTAGCACCCCCCCCCAGGGCCTGGATTCTGACCTCCATTTGGAATTAACAGTGTGGTCACCTAGTGGGAGGGGCTGCGAGGCTCGTTGCCACCTTGCTCCGGTCCTCACTCCGATCTCTGGCTGGGTGCACACCAACCTCCCTTTTCCTGGGTAACAGTGGCGTCAGGGTGCCTTTCTGCCCTGGTCATCCGTCTGACGTGACTGCTGAGTTAGTATCTTTCCTCAGTGGGCCCATTTTCCTTTTAGAAGACATTTATGTAGGCTAAAAATAAAAGTTTATAAGATGACCATCAGTGAAGTCTTCTTATCATCCCAGGTGAAGGCCAGAGGGTCTCACTGTTTCTAGCCTCCCTCCCTCCCACTCACACCTGCCCGTGGTCTGTCCTGAGCCCCGGCCTCTTCTGATGAGGGGGAGGCTGGGGAGGGAGTGCTAGGAAGGTGTGGGGACACCTCGTGACCGCCCGCCTAGGCTTCTTCCTGCAGGAGCTCTCAGAGGGGAATGGAAACAAGAGTCATTTTCTTAGTCTCTGAATTAATGTTCGTTAACTCGGCCCTGAATATCGATAAAGCCGGGAGTGGAGAGGGCAGGGACAGCCCATCCCATGCCTTCCGACAGCAGCCCTCTCTCTCACGCAGCACGGGCTTCGCGGGGATCCTTCTAGCCTCCCTGTGGGGCCGGTGGAGGTGGCCGCATGGGCCCCCAGGTGCGTCCCCGTCCTGATCCTGGGACAGCTGCCTCACAGAAGAGTGAGCGTCCCCTGTGCAGCAGTTGGTGGGTGAGCTAAATATCTCAGGAAGGGGGGATTTATGAGCCTGGATCGTCTGGGGGCGGGGGTGGGGGGGCGCCTAACTGCTGCCCCAAGGGAGGGGCAGACAGAGCTTTGAGGTGCACAGGTGCACAACAGAGGAGGTGACCCCAAGGACAGACCGCAGTGACCAGGCCACAAACCAAGGGTACCTGGGGGGCTAGACGGTGCCAGAGGCAGCAAGGATCCTCTCCTCACGCCCAGGATGGCTTGGTTTCAGACTCCTGGCCTCCAGGTCCAGGAGGATGCATTTCTGTGGTTTTAAGCCCCTGAAGGCGCTGTAGTTGGTGGCCCCAGGAGCCTCCCACAGAAGGCATTTCTCTGGTCTCGGCCCTGTAGACCGAGGGCTGGGCAGGGAGAGAAGAGCTTAGCCTGAGGGCACGTGACCAGAAAGCAGCCCCTGGGCTTTGAGCCCCAGCTTGGAAATCATTGCCCTCCGCTGGGCTGTATCCCGAGGCCTGTCTGGTGGGCAGCCCCCACTCCGGAAACCGAACTAGGGAGCTGAGCCTGGAGGCAGGTGGGCGGGTTCCTGAGACTTCCAGGGAATTCTTTCTGCAGGAACGTCAGAGGCTGGAAAGCGCCGAGTGGCGGATTTCTCCTGGGTCTGAAAACTGCCATCTGTGGGTGCATTTGTTTTCTCAAGCAGCAGGCTGGGGCTCAGGCTCTCTGAGAGCCTGTGAGAAGGGGCTGGTATGGTCAGGATCCTGGAGGGGCTATTGCCCCTCACCTTCACCTCCCGGCCCCTCTGGTGGTCCTGCTGTCGGAGGAGCATCCATGAGGCCACGAGCTGTGTCCCCCTGACTTGGGGCTCAGTGCAGACACCGGAGCTTTGGGTGTGGGAAGGGAGGCACTGCTGGGGCTGCAGAGCTGGTGACTTCCCCAGTGGGGGACAGGGGGACAGCTTCCTCCTCGGGGGCAGGGGCGGGGTGGGGGAGGTCGAGAGGGGCCCAGGCCTCCACACCGTGTGAGGGGTCCCTGCGCGATTGGGGCTGATCTCCCTCCCGCATCCAGAGCTCTCTCCCTACCCACCCTCCTCTCGGCAGGTCCCAGGCTGCCCGTCATGGGGTGCTGTTTTATTTTTTTCTTTCTCCTTTTCTGGGAATCCACTTAAAAACACACATTGAAGTGGCTGAGCCTTATTCAGGATGTGAGCAAACACAGGGAGCCCTGAGCAGGCAGGGACAGCAGCGGATTGTTTGTGGCTGCCCGGGCTGGGCGGGAGGGGCGGGTCACATGGGGGCTAATGCGTCTCAGATCCCGATTACAAGGGGATCTGCCCCCGCCCTGCGCAGTGCGGGGCTGCAGACCCCAGGCCAGCTCAGCAGGCCCGGGGCCAATGTCCCCAAGCCACAGGGACTGTGGGGCGGGGCGGGGCTGCAGGAGGGGACGCTGTGTGGCAAAGGGACCTTCCACTCTGTGCTTTAAAAGCAATGATCATTTAAAAATGCCTTTCCTGTTCCTAGATTCTAAAGGCAGTTTTCGACCCCAACATTAATGTAATCTTTTCATTAGTGAATTAAGTGTTCTTGAGGGAAGGGTGAGCCGAACATGGCTGAGGCAGTGGGGAGCACCTGTGTGATGATGATGGCCATTGTTGGCAGGTGATGGGGTGTGACAGGTGAGCGTTGTGCTCCTGGCTGGTGGGTCAGAGTCCGACAGTCTGGCATATGTGGTGACAGTTTCAGGCTTCTGGGCAGACGATGCCGCCTGTGCCCACCACAGTGACCCAGTGACCTGCAAGCATTCCGGAAGATCCTATTAGAGCGGACTTCCCTGGGCGTGAGAAATGCAGCAGCTTTTTATGGACACGAGTGCATTGTGGGAAACCCAGTCTCACCGTCCTGGCCCGGGGAACAGGGAATGCAGGTGACTGTGATGCTCTTCACCCGGGAGGAGCCCGGTCCTGCCCTAGGCTTGTTGAATTCTTTATTTTACTGAGTTCCCACACAGCCCTGTTAATAATTCTGATTGTATGGGTGGAGGAAATTGAGGTGCTGAGAAATCAAGTAACTTGTTCAAGTTTGTAACTGGGGGGTCCAAGTCCTAATCTAGACCCTCTGATTCTGGAGCCTACCCTCTTAACCATGGTCCTTATGGAGCAGAGTAATGGCTGAAAAGAAATACTCTGCATTCCCATAGGAGGAGGGGAAGGCACACATTCTCTGTCTCTATCACACACACACACACACACACACACACCCCATTCCTACCTGTTTCTGTCACACACACACACACACACCCCATTCCTACCCGTTTCTGTCACACACACACACACACACCCCATTCCTACCCGTTTCTGTCACACACACACACACACACACACCCCATTTTTGCTCCAACTCCAACCTGATTCTGCAGCTGTTTATTTCATTATTGGTCGTGGTGGGGACAGTAATTTTGGGATCCATCCAAAAACATTGCGAAGAGCTCAGCTCACTGTAGATTCTGTTTGGCCGCACGCTATCTTGCAAATTGTCATCCGTCCTCTTCTCTGGTTATGAAGAGCCGTTGTTTCGGGAACCGGGAGCACGGAGCTTCCTTGCACTGGATTATTGGCTGAAATCAGCTGGTGATCGAGCAGTGTTGTCTCTGGGCCTGTTGTGGCCTGCATGACCCTTTCTGGGGGTCTTTGCCAGCAATACCATATCTTAGAGCTTCCGACCCCCTTCAAGTGTGTGTGTGTGACGGTTGAAGGTGCATCTAGCAGGACCGAGGGGTGTGCGTGGCAGGAAATGGCCCTGCCGGGGGAGGAGATGTGGCCGGACATGGGGCATGTGGCGACAGCTCTGTCCCCCTTCTTTGATTATAAGCTCACACATTCAGGTGGAAGCTGTCTTGCCCACGGAGCTCAAGGATCCATTATTGAAAGATATGCTCTTATTTGGCCCAAAGGTCTTGGGAAAACAAATGGATTCTGCAGCTGCCCAAGTAGAACTGATTTGGGTGCCATTGCTTTAAGGGGCTGGACTTGGCCCTCAAAGGTTGTAATGCAGAACCTCACACAGTCCTCCTCTCATGGTCCTCCCCTTGGGATTTAGGGCACTGAGGATTGTTGCTTTTAAAGAATAGCCCCTGTGTGATAAATGGCCATCAGGTTTTGTGGTTGACCTAATTTCCCTGGGTGATTCTCCCTCTCAAGCTCGTCATTCTGCCAGGATTAGTGCGTGTGTGGGCACACATGTGTGCGTGTGCATAGGTGTATGTGTGCACGCTTGTGGATATCTGTGTGCCCGTGCACATGTGCATATGTTTGCTAGTGTGGGCGCACACCTACACACGTGTGCCTTGCATGTGCACACGAGTGCCAGTGCATGTTTGTGTGCATGTGTGTCCTTGTACATATATGTGCATATCCGTGTGCCCATGCATGGTTGTGGGTATGTGTGCATGCCCACACACGTGTGCATGTGTGCACAGGTGTGCCTGCACATGTGTGTGCCCGTTCATGTGTGCGCCCGTTCATGTGTGCATACCTATGTGCCATGCATGTGTGCACATCAGTGTGCACATGTGTACATATGTGCACATATCTCTGTGCCTGTGTATGTGTGCACAGGTGTGCCTGTGCTTGTGTGTGCATGCTTGTGCTTGTGTGCACACACCTGTATGTGTGCCCATGCATGCATGTGCCCGTGTGTGTCCTTGTACATGTGCATGCACATGTGTGCCTGTGTGCGAGTGCATGTGCTCATGTGCATATGTGCACACACCACTCTGACTTTTCCCAATTGTCTAAATTATCTTTAAAAAGAAGGTTCCAGGAAGTGCATTAGAAAAACTATGATTCTCATGTGACTTCAAGTGTGAGCTGCCCTCTCGGGGTGGGGGATAAAAGGCATTATTATGGGAGCAGGCTCAGGACCCGAGCCCTCTGGTTGCTGGTTATTTCAGGACTGAAGCTGCAAGAACCATCGGACACTGAATTTTGAGATAACTTTGCACTTTCCTTCACATTTTATTCATTCCTTCTATCCATCATTCAATCAAATGGCTCTGTGACCACTGTTGCCAGAGTATGAACGTCCCGTCACACGGAGTGTCTGGGCTAGAAGGAGAGGCAGAGAAGCGTGCTCTGAGAAGTTCTGTGATAAAAATGTGGGGTGAGTTGGGGCATCTGGATGGCTCAGTCAGGGTAGCAGCCGACTCTGGGTTTTGGCTCAGGGTGTGATCTCAGGGTCGTGGGATCGAGCCCCGTGTCAGGCTCTGCACTCAGTAGGGAGTCTGCTAGAGATGTCCTCTCTCTTTGCCCCAACCCCCACTTGCCCACTCTCCCTCCCCCTCTCAAAGAAATAAATAAATCTTCAAAAAATATTGGGGTGAGCTTGAGAGTCACAGGAGAAGGCTCTGTGTTCAATCTTGTTTTAGGCACTTGCCCATGGAGTGGCCTTTGCTCTCAGGGCCCTTGTCTATAAAATGGAGGCAAGATTAGCCCCTCATTTATTCTATGTCATTCCATGTCTCCCGTTCTGTTCCATCCTGGTCCACTCTGTTCTGCTTTATTTAAACACGGGCATAGAGACCTAGCCGAATCCGATCGACCACGCTGTGAAGTTTGGACAAGTCTTTGCTGGAATCCACGCACAGCGGTGCTGGGGGCAAGATGGGGAATGGCTGGGCGGGCATCACCGAGGGGAAGGGAGGCCTCCCGGCTGGGGAGTGGGGAAGCAGGAGAACCCCCGCCTAGAGGGACACTGCCAGCGTCTTGATGAGATGCCCGGTGCCTTTAACGGTTTTTCATTATAATTTAATAAATAAAAGGGAGAACAAAGGCTCATCAAGTCACCCTTCACTCTTCCTTGTTCAACACCAGGCAGTTGAGAGGCTGGATTACCAACCGGCAGCAGGGGGGGACGAAGCAGGGGAGGGGGCTGGGCGGCACCTGCAAGCCGGGCCTGGGGGGGACCCCTGCACCCGCCTGCGGCAGCCCAGACTGTCCACCTCCCCACCTGCCCCCTGAGGCCATCTATTTAAGGCTTCCAGCTGCGGAGGCCACTGCTCTCCTCTGTCTGTGCGCTGGGCTCACTCCCGCAGCAGGAAGAAGACTGGCCCCACCGCCTCCCCCATCTGTCTTCTCACTGACGTGCCTTTGAGCAGGGACATGGCAGCCTTCATCCTTTCTGCACCTTTACCGACAGTGCATTCCCACGTCCACTTGGCAGCATCAGGTCCCGCCCGCCGGGCCCCCCCAGTCCCCTGACCGCAGCTCCCACATAGTTCTGCGTGTCCACGAGTCTGGGAAACCTTCGTGGGCTCACTGCCACGATCCCGACGCAGCTGTCACGACCAGCGGGGGGGCGGGGCCACAGAGAACAGGGCACCGTGCACACCACGAGGGAGCCTTGATTTTCCAGCTAATATTTACCTAAAAATGATTTCCTGCTACATCTGAACTGGACGTGCGGGTGCGCTGCTGCTTTGCTGAGCTGCTCTTCTCCCCTGAGAGCGGGGCGGGTCTGAGTGAGGAGCGGCTTCTCCGGCGAACCGGGCCTGCTGGCCGTTCCCCTCTCCTGGCCTCTAGGAAGGGAGCTGGTCCCTGACTTGCTGGCTCGCAGCCTGCACTATGGGGGCTCCAGCCCTCTTCCCTTGACACCTTTGCAGTCTCTCCAGGAAGCCTGCTCGGGTCTCATGCTTGCGGACGGGAGAGGTCACAGGCTCCTGTTGGTCCTGTGGACCGACTGCAGGGAAACAAGGCCACGGGGGTGCACTGATTCCCAGCCTGGCGGCCTGGCGGCTCTCTCTGCTCACACTGCGTCTGACCTGTTGAGAGGGGCCAGCAGCCCTTGTGAAGAGCTGGACCATTCCCGAGAGCGGCAGGTGCTGTGAGCACAGGCTTGTCTGGGGAGGCGGGGATGGCGGCGGCTTGGCGGGCCCGGGACGCGGGAGGTCTGGGGAGTGGCATCTGGATAGTGGGAGGGAGCTGCCAGAGAGCTCCCGAGTATTCTAGAATGTTCCATCTGCCCCCTGCTATTGGGAGTGAGCAGTGTGCTGGAAAGAGGGCCGGGAGGTGCGGTGGAGAGTGAGGCGTGTGGGAGGAGGCAGGTGGACTCGGCCTTTTTGATTGCCAGGGTGCAGGGCGAAGGCCATGCCGAGATCTGGAAGGACCGTGTGCCTGAGGACTGGTTGGCGGGCGGGGGCGGGGGCTGCTGTAGGAGACGTGGCAGGGGAATGTTGCGGCCCAGGTTGGGAGCTGGGAACAGTGTCTGCAACAGCAGCAGAACCTTGTGGAAACGAGCCTGGCTTCTCCTGGTGTCTAATTCCTTCTGCAGCGTGTGTATCCTTCCCTCCACCTGAATTATGTGAGATGGCTGACTGAGCCCGGCCGCTGCATTGTTTGGGTCTCTGGGCTCCGTCCGCCGCGTCTCCTGGCAGTGATGTTCTAGCATCACATTTTACTTGGGATGTGGCATTAAATCATCCATGGTTGTGTGTCCGGGGCCTGAGCCCCACACACCTGATGATGTTCACGAAAGCGTTGAATGGGTGAATCTCTGGCGGGTGTGAGTGAGTGTGGGCAGAGCACGGCCAGAGCCCTGCGACCTTCTTAGCTGTCACACTGTTCCCTCTGCCCGTCTGAGTTGTCCCGTGTTTCCAGAGCATTCTCTTCCTCCGTGGTGACTTGTCAGCCCAACGTCCGGTCACCTGGGAGCCTTAGCAAGCGAAGCGGACGTCCAGTAGAGGGACAGCACAGAACCGCGTGGAACAAGACAGTAATCACCTTTTCCCACCATTCTCTGTCCCCTTAATTTTCCCTTAGTTTACGACAAGCATTGCCAACTGAGATGGGCAGAGACGATGCACGCATTATTTTAGAACCAGAGAAAGACCCTAATGATGTTTCCACTTCCAGAACATTCAGGGATCTGCCAAGGAGAGAATGCAGCCTCCCTTTCTTCACGAGGATTTCACCTGGAAGCTGGTCTCCAGTTGCAACAGCGTCCAGGTTACAAACGCTGCATCGCGGGTGTCCCACGTTTCTTACCTACAGGAGGGCTGGTGCCGGCCCCCTGCGCCTCTCTCCCTGCCGGGTCCCTCCAGGACCCCTCCCCTGAACGTTCCCACCCCGCCCCTTGTGCCCAGAACCCATGCTGCCATATGGTCCCTGGCCCCTCAAGGGGCACCCGGCCAGCTGGCAGGTGGTGCTCGGGCATGTGGGGGTGTTGGAAGCCACGGCCCGTCTCTCCCCGTGCCAGGCCGCCCCCGCTGTGGAGCCAGCCTGTGGCTAAACGCCTGGCCGCGGGCGCCCGTGGGCCCATGCCCAGCACCGCCGTGCCAACGATCTGCTTCATCCTCAAATCCTAATCTTGGCAGACTGAGCCCCTTGCCTGGCACGGTCGTCACGTTGAATCTCTGCTGTGATTTAAACGTCTCATCGCCGGCAGCCCTCCCTGCCACCCGCCGGGCCCTGCCGAGCCTCGTGGTTCCCACATCCCATGTCTTGGTTTGCGTCTTCCTTCCGTGTGGCAGGAAGGGGACGGTGGCCGCTCGGGTCCTGTGGGCGGAGGTACGGGCGCTGAGTGACCACGGGAGAGGGCGTGCTCCGTGTCCTCAGTAGACGGGGCCATGATTCCTAACAACTGTCTTGATCCAGGGGACATGAGGAATTTGCGATTAGTGTCAAATAGGGAACAAAGCTGGGCCTGGAAGGAGGGCGTTCCCTGGACAGGACTCTGGCTGGGGGCAGCAGCAGGGGCCCCAGCAGCACGGAGGGCACTGAGCCGGGGGGCAGGCGTCCCAGAGGTCGGGCACAGGGGTTTCTCTTTTCTAGGTGGGGATGAGGAGGCTGGAGGAATCAGAGGTGGGGACGTGGGATGGAGAGTCAGATAAGAAACTGGAGTGTTTTGTTGGGAGGTCAGCCGTTCCCAGGAGGGGCTGTCCGCTGGCTGGCAAAGGCAGAGCAAGCAGCCCCCCCACCCCCCTGCACGGTTGAGCAGCATTAGTATCCAAGAGGCCGCTGTCTGTGGTTCGCAGCCAAAATCCAATAGGTGTCTTTCTCAAAGGGGGGATCTGGGGGCAGGATTGTGAGGGTCCATCACAGGTGTTGGGAGCTCAGTGAGGGAGAGAGGGGTGGGGGTGGGAGGTCACAGAGTTGGCCCATGCCTGGTGAGCACGGGGACATCCCGGTCAGGGCAGGGCGTCAGGGCTGTGGTGGACAGTCCGGCGCCGGGACGGGGCCTCTGACATGGTCTGTCCCTGGAGGCTTGCCTGCCCAGGGCTCCAACCCTGCCCCTGCCCCTCACAGTCTGTGTCTTCAGACTAATGTTCTGTGCTCTCTGAACTTTGCTCCTTGTCTGGAACATCTAGAAGATGCCTATCAGAATCTCAACCCACTGAAATTGAATGGGAACATACAGAGAAATCCTACTGCGTGATGTGGCCCGAGACACAGATCTTTAGAGGCAGGAGGTGGGTTAGTGGTTGTGGGGGGCTGGGCAGTGACAGGGGTGATGGCAGCCAGTCTGTCGGGCTGATGAAAAGGGGCTGGGCTGTGCTGATCTCTGCCGAATAAGGATGAGCACACCAGATACCGAATAAGGCCACATCACACTCATAAAGACAGGTCACTTTGATGCTGGGCGTGTTTTCCTCATTTAAAAACAGCGCCTGGAGTGATAACACCAGACTCACCTCCCTTATCTGCCTACTGCCCTTGCAGGTCTGACCACCGTGCCCCTGGGGTGGAGGAGTGGGGTGGGGTGGGGTGGGGTGGCAGTCGCCCTGCCCTCCCACTTTGTCCTGCAGGCCACCATGAATACTGCACAGAGACCTCTGTGGTTCTCACTACCCCCCTGCCCCCAGGCTGAGCTGGGCTGCTGCTGGGCCTCGGGGTAGCAAGCCCACCCACACTTCCCTCCAAAGTTTGTCAGGCTCTGCGCCGTGGTGCCTTGGCCAGCGGCCGAGTGAACCGTCCTGGAATGTAGCCCCCTTTGCACCGTGGCGTGTGTCTGCCGGCCCCAGTACCCTCAACTCCAGCTTGACGTCTGTGTGGGGCGCTGATCACGTGCTTAGGGCTCCCCGCAAGTGGGCTGTTGGCATGTCTGTGCCTAAGACAGAAGGAGGGGTGCCTGCTCCGGGTTGATGGGGCGAGTCTTGCAGAGGACTGGACAGCCAGCCCCAGACACAGGCCTGGGAGGCAGATGGCGTCCAGATGGAACATCCAGGTTGGTACCTGCCTCCTCCGCAGTCCCTGGGAGCAGTCCCTGCGTTTACTGGAAACCCAAACGGGGATTAGTTTTGTGGCTGTTCTAAGAGTTTAGCCCCAATTGTGTTCCCCTGTCAAGACCAGAAGCAGCCACTCCAATTCTTAGAGTCCCAAGTCGGGGCTGTTCCTTGGAGGACTCTAGTGTTCCTTTTCTGATACAGGCTGTCCTTTCCTTGGGGACTTCCCTATTTCCCCAGAGGGCAGAACAAATCCCTAAACGAGAAGCAGGCAGTCACTTGAAGCTACTCTTGAGGCATAAGGAGTGTGAGGAGAAACAGGGTGAAGTTCACAAAGTATGGATCTCAATGACCTGATAAGGTCTGCAAACGTTGCGTTTTTCAGTTCTGAGTTCGTTGCCAATGTTTAAAACTGAAACTCCACGCATTTCCCACACTATTCCAGATTTCTGACAGTTTTCTTGAAAGAAACCAGGGGTTCTGGCACCACTGGCTCTGCTTCCGTGTGGCCACAATCACCTTACAGGGACGGATGGCCCTTCCTCCTTCAGTTGCCCTCAGCCTCCCCTGCCTGCTTCGTTCATCCCCTTTCCTGGCCTGCCACACTGGCATCTGTTTTTTGACCTGGTATAGGATTTGCTGTTAAACTCTCAAAGAGTCTTTGTTCTTGCTCAGTTGGCAACATGTCCAAGCCAACAAGCCCTTTATGCTTCCCTTCTGGGCCTGAAAAAGGAGATGCGGCAAGACTACGAGGGGACATGAGACGCTGGACGGCCCTGAGAATGCTGGCTGAAGTTAGAGCTGCTTCACGGAATTCAAGGTGCGGTCCACCCAAATTAGGGGACTATGAGCTCAGCTCACCCTTCGCTTCAGAGACAGTGTTTAGCTGATGGAACACGATTTCCTATTTCCATAAATAACCCTGCCAAGCAAGTGATTTAATTGATTTAATGAGTCGGGCTGCGGGAATCAGGCCTGGCTGAGGGTGCGTGTTTATCTCCAATTCCATCTGTGGAAATTTCCTGGGGACTGGGGTGTTAGTGCGGGGTTTTGGGCTTTCACTAGAGTTTGTCTCTGCCCTTGGAGCATTGATGGATGATGTTCTGAGCTGAGCAGCCGTGGCGATCCCATCGGAGGTGGGAGACCTGAAAATGAGACCTTTTTCTAGCCTAAGGCCACATCACATTACATCTCAGATTTTGTCCAAGGGCAAGTGAGCAAAGATGCTGGCATGATGGCCGTTTTCCATTGGGCTCACTTGGTTATAAACAGCTATGTCTCCAAAGTGGCGTTTCCTCCAGAGATCCTCGGTCAGCGTCTCTCTGCGTGGTGCCGTCTCTGTGTGCACTTAGGGAGGGCCTTTCATTCATTCCTTCTCTCGCTCGCTCCTTCAGTGAGTCGGCAGGTCTCGAGCTGGTGGCTTGCCACCAGGGGACATATGTTGGTGGTCCCAGGGTGGTGGGGGCATTCTCCTGGGATCGGGTTGACAGAGGCCAAGTCTGCCATGCACAGGGCAGGCCTGAGCAACAGAGAATGATCTAGCCTCAAATTTCAGCCGTGCTGAGCTTGAAGACTGACTAGATCCTCCCCAAGTATGTTGTCACCCACACTGTTGTAGGCGTTGGGGACAAGGTGGTGAACAAGATGGAGGATGTCTTTGTTCTCATGGGACCTATATTCTAGGGACGCGGGAGAGGAGGGCAGATGGTTGCTAACTTAACCAGGTAACTTAAGTTCATGTGCCAACGGGAATGAGGGTGACGTGGTAGAGCTCTCTGGAGGGCACAGTGTCTGTTGGAGTAGCTTTGGAACTCCTCTTTGGTGAGGAAATGTATCCGTTGGGAATGATGTCATCTAAGAGTAAGAAAATGTGACCTACCATGGCTTAAATAAGTGGTGGGTGTCCTTTTTCACCAAGAAGCCTGAAAGTAGGGAACTACTGATGGAAACTCAGGGCCAGCATCTCCTGTAATTCTCTTGGTTTTTTTTTTTCCCTCAAGGTCACAAAGTGGCTGTTGTACCTCCAGCCACTGCATCTGTGCTCATTACGGGGAAAATGGCACCAGCCCATCTGGCTCCACTATCAGGAAAGTAGGAGCTATCCTAAAAGCTCCCTCAACAGACTACTTATGAGCCAGTGGGTACATCTGCCTCGCTGGACATCCAGGGCTGCGAGGGAGGTTGGATAAGCTACTATTTATCCTTCCTAGCCTCTCTGGTGGAGGCAGGTGTGGGAGAGAGACCCCTAGGGACCCCAGGGGGTCAGGCCAGCCAGCTGTTGGGGGCCGGCCACCTGTGACAGTGAGCTGAGCTGGTAATGACGAGAAGGCGCTGGGCATCTGAAGACCCAGGGACGATGGACGTGGTGGAGGGGACCGTGTTGCTGAGGCCTGGAGACTCGTCCTGAAGAGGGGTGAGTGCTGGGTCCTGGCAGATGGCGCTCACACAGCCAGGAAGGTCTGCTTCTGCGAGCATCGCAGGGACTATCCGAGCTCCCGGTGGCTGCTCTTACCAGTGTCCACAGCACACTTGGTCAGTGTCCGTGGCCTGAGATCGAGGTCTGATCCAGAGGCTCTCGGGAGGCTGTTCCCTGCCTCCTCCTCTCCCATCTGTGTGTCTGCCCCCCCACCCCCTGTGTCTCTTACAGGAACAGAAGTTATTAGATGTAGGGCACCCCTGTATGATTGGAGGTCATCTCATCTCAAGGACCTTCACTGAGTGTCCGCTAAGACCCTTTCCCCAAATGACATAACATTCATGGTGACTCTCCGGATTAGGGTGTGGGTACGTGTTTTTGGGGGTGAGCTCTGACCCCCAACAGACCACGAGAACAGGTGAAGGGATGCTTGCTTCTTCTCGGATGGCAGACATGGTCTACATGGGCTCTGCTCGCAGCCAGGCATCCTGTGACCCCTCAGGAGGTTATGCTGGCCCCACGGTGTCGGGGACACTCCGCTAGTGTTCGTGGCATATCTTCCGTTGGATCTTGTCTTTTTATGTCCAACCACGTGCTGTGGTTTTGAAACTGATTTATAACCCATCTATGGAGCCCTGGCTGTGTGTGAGTTCCATAGTGAACATGCCCGAACCCCATGCTTGCCACTCGACGGGTGGCTTCTCAGCTCCTTGCCTTGGTCTGGGCTGTTCCACATGTGGAGTGCTGTTCCATGTTCTCACGAGCTGCTGCGCTGTCAGACTGGCCACCACGTGGGAGGGCTGCAGAGCCAGGCTCATGTGTGGGTTCACGTGCCCGGTGTCCCTCTGTCTGAGACCTAGCTTCCTTACCTGGGAGGGCAGGTGCCGGGGTCCACGGGGCTGCAGTCTTCCCATGGGGAGATGACTAGGAAGGCAAGTCTCCTGTGGCCACTGCCCCTTCCCACTCAGAGCGAGGCTGGAGACCCGCGGGGCACTTCAGGGCTGAGGACCAGGAGCTAGGTCACAGAGGACACGGCTTCCAGGGCCCTCACCTCCTCGGGGGTCCGCAGGTGTCATATGGACAAGGCCCCAGCCTGCTGAGCACGTGGTTCTTCCAGCGGGACCAGGACCCTGGTGAGCCGCTCGCTGGCCGCCATGAACAGCCAGGATGCTTCTGTCAGTCGGGAGGTCCCAAGGGTCCTGGGGTTCCCTCCCAGGCTGGGGTGGGGCGGTGACTGACAGTCTGGTGCTTTATGGCCACCACCCGTGGCTGCCCACCTCCTACTTCCTGTTTGTCCCTCTGGACCCGCTCCTGTACCTGCTCTGGCCCCAGCGGGTGGGCCGCCTGGACGCCACACAGTTGGGTGGCTGGGCTGGGGGGGCAGCCCTCCCCATCCCTCCCTGCCCCTCCTTGTCTGCCCTTCCTCCCTTCTACCTCCTTCCCTCCCTCCTCCCCTCCTACTCCTGACCCCCTTCCCTCCTTATGCACCCCTCCCCTTCATCTCCCCTTCCTCCCTCCCTCTCCTTCCCTCCCTGCCCTCCTTCCCTCTCTTTACCCTCCCCTTCTCTCCTTGGTATGCTCACTCCTCCTTCCCTCCTCCCTCTTTTCTTCTCCCTTTTCTCTCCTTACCCTCCTTCTTCCTCTCTCCCTCCCTGTCTCCCCTTCTGTCCTTCTCCCTCCTCCCTTCCCTTCCCTCTGTCCCTCCCCCTCCCGTCACATGTCACATTCGTCTCCCTCTCTCACTGCTGCCCTGCCTTCCTTGGGTCATGGTGATTCCTCTTTCTCTTCCCTCTTATGTGTTAGGGGGGCTTCGAGCTGCTGCTGGCCCAGGGAGAGGCTCCCACCTTTTGATTTCTGTGTCCTGCCCAGAACTCTGTAAACAATTTTTCTACTCAGTTCTCTTCAAATTACCCAATTTAAGTGAGCCATCTGTTTCCAGCCAGGATCGGATACAGTCTGTCAAGTCCCTTTTGTCCCTAAAAGACGGGGACATCACCTTCCTCCCCCATCCTTTCCTACCTCCTGTCTTTGTTCATCCTTTTTTCTTCCTACCTCCTGCCCTGCCCATCCCTTCTGGGCCCTTCCCTAACTCCCTCCCCTCCCCTTCCTTCCCTCCCTCCCTTCCCCCTTCCTTCCCTCCCTCCTTCCCTTCCTCCCTTCCCTCCCCTTCCTTCCTCCTTTCTTTCTTTCTCCCTTCCTCTTCCCCTTCTTCCTCTTTCCCTCCCACCCTTCCTCCCCACTCCTTCCTCTCTCCCCACCTCCCCTCTCCCCTCTCCCCTCTCCCCCTCATTTGATAAACAGTATGTATGCCAGGCCCTGTACCAGGCACGGGAACTTGTTGCCTCTTTCCCGCAGAGCTCAGACCAAACCCAAGCAGGCAGCAGTGAGATAGGGATGGACTGATGGGATGTGATCAGTGTGCTGGGATCTTAGACCAAGACTCTTCTTACGGAAGTAGTCCTGCCTTTATCTGTCTATCTATGTACCTACCTACCTACGTACCTATCTGTAAGTAGGCTCCATGCTGGCTGTGGAGCCCAACGTGGGGCTTGAACTCACGATCCGAAGGTCATGTAGTCCTGCCTTGACAGTAACTTTGGAGAACATTGGGGTAAAGAAAGAGCTGCTTGGTGCCCAGGAGTGCCACATGGCGGGTGGGGGAGGGGCCGGAGCGAGAGCCACTGGGGACACAGGGGCAGGCAAAACCCAGTTTCACAACCTCTTGTCCCGATGGCCCTGCTTTCAAGCTCCTGTGAGGTCCTTGTTTCTGTGTTTGTTTTAAAGCCTTTAGTGTGGACTTTGGAAGGAAGGAGACCTTTGGGGGGACTTGCAGAAAAGCTGTAAGAACAGGTTCCATGGTCCCCTGTGGGGGCGGCTGCTGCTTGTGTGCCATCCCGAGGCTGTCCCCGTGTCCCCGTCTCTGAGGAGCCGCAGACAGCATGCCGCCTTGACAGCACTCTTCCCTGCTCCTTCCCAAGAGCGAGAACGCCCCCTCTCAAAACCACGGGAAACCCGCAAGGCTGCCAGTCAAGCTCCGATACAGTGCTATGACTCAGTCCATCTAGGCAACATTCACATTGTTTACCTTGTCCCGTAAGACCCTTCGTAGCTGTCCCTCTTCCTTTTGTCCCCCAGCAGGACCCATCCCGGGTACCGAGTGGTGCTGACTCGGGCTGCTCCCAATCCCCCTGAATCTCCTGGGAGCAGGGTCTCAGCCTTTCTGTCTCTGTGCTCGCTTGACCGTCTTTGAGGGACACAGGCCCACAATGTCACAGTTGCCCCCAATGTGGGGTATGTGGGGCACCCCCCATGACTGCGCTCAGATTCTCTGTTCAGGCAGGAGGTGCCGGCTCCTGCGGGGGCCTGGGTGAGTGCTGACACCTGCCACGGGTTTTGGGGGATGAGCACCGGGGTCAGTGGGCTGGGGATCAGTCGCCGAGATCCTTCGATGTGAAGTGACCGTGGTCCTCTCTGTGGTTGGCAGGTAGTTTGTGGGGAGGGACTGTGAGACCAGGTCATGGGAAGTCCCTATTTCTCATCGGACGCCCCACGTTAGCGTCCATGGCCGACTCTTACCCACAATGACACCTGCTTCTTAGGACACTTAAAATGTGGTTTTGTGATTCCTTCGACGGTTATTTGTTGGTTTTCCTCTGTAGGGAAACCTGGGGGACGCCTTGGGACTCCGGTGGCTACATGTCTGCCTTCAGCTCAGGTCGTGATCCCGGGGTCCTGGGATCGAGTCCTGCATTGGGCTCCCTGCTTAGTGGGGAGTCTGCTTCTCCCCCTCGCTCCCCCTGCTTGTGCTCCTTCTCTGTCAAATAAGTAAATAAAATCTTAAATAAACAAAAAAGGAAAAGCTTTCCTCTTTCTCCCCATTTATATATTTTTTATTTATTTATGTTAGTGTGGATTAATGGATCATAGCTTTGTTCCGGGCTTGGACTTATTATCATTATGTCCCTTAATGCACAGAGGAAAGGGCCCAGGGAGTGCCTTCCAGGCCCCTGCGCTCTGTGTGGGCCCCCGCTTCTGACCTCTGGTGTCATACGCTGCTCCCATCCCGTAGCCCACTGGGCATGCTCCCTGCTCCGGTCCCAGAATTAGCCCTTCTTCATCAAGGACAGTGGTTTCTTTTTCTTTTTAGATTTAGTTACTTATTTGACAGAGATCACAAGTAGGCAGAGAGACAGGGGGAGAGAGAGGGGAAAACAGGCTCCCTGCTGAGCGGAGATCGCGATGTGGGGCTTTAACCCAGGATCCTGAGATCATGACCTGAGCCGAAGGCAGAGGCTTAACCCACTGAGCCACCCAAGCGCCCCAGGACCATGGTTTCTTTTGTTGGAGAACGTATTTAGCAACCAAGATCTGGGTGCTGGGTGTGGGCGTGGCCGCTGGGGCGTCCCCGTTTACGGCCACAGCAGACAGAGCTGGGCCGAGAGTGCGTGTCTGGGGCCGCCGTGCTCCCGACTGGTGCTTCCATCTGCCTGCGCATCCCTTCCCTCCTGTCTGAAGCAAGGAGCTCACGGTGCTGCTTCCAAGCCCCGTGGCTGCTGGCCCACAGCTGGATCCGACCGCAGCAGGAATGCGGGCCTGTCCCTGCACTGAGCCTCCCCGGCACGGAACCGGTGGCCTGGCTCCCCTGGGCTCGGGGCGACCGTGAGCTGCGGTCACGGCTCTCACCTATAAATATTTAAGAGGTGGTTCAGGTTTCAGACAAAGCACATCGGTGGTAAAGATCAAGGTTTTTGACCTTTTGTCAATTTACTCAGTGAAATACGATCTTCCTGGTCCATTTTTTCCCCAAATGTCATCGACTCCTTTTTTCCTAGTTGAAGTGGCCACATTTTCTCCAAATGCAGAACAGAGAAGATGCAAGAGTTTGGCACATATGAATGCAAACCAGAAAATTTCCTTTCCTGCCACATTAGCCAGGCGCCGGTAGCGGCTCGGGGACCGTGGCTGTGGCATTTCAGAAGCAGAGGCCTCTGGCTGGCACCTGGGGTGGCCGCGGAAGGTGGTCGTGGGATCTGTGAGGGGCCTGGGGGAGGGGGACCCGAGCCCGTGCTGGGCGGCTCTCCCTGCGCCAGGCTGGCCTCCCCGGGCCGCCGCGGCTCCTGGGGGGCTGGGAGTCCGTGTGGTCTTTCCAAGGGCTCCGGGGGTGGGGCTGTGGGAGGACAGGGAAATAAATCAAGCACCTTGCGTTTCGTTCTCACGTGGCCAAGCTCTCTGCTCCTAACTAGATCCACGCTTGAAATGTGGCCGGGCTCCTGTCCAGCTGTTCTTCCTCTGAGTTTGAATATTCTCAGCACGCGCATATTTAACGGGAGATAAAATATACACCGAAAGGGAAATTTAAAAAAGAAGCACGTTGGTGGCCCCTTCAGAGGAGCGTCAGAGACTGGAAATCGCAGACTTTGTGGAAGACGGTGAGGGAGGCACACAGCAGCTCAGCGAAGCCACACCCTCTGCCGAGGGCCCCTTCTTCTCTGTCCCCTGGGGCAGGTGCAGGTCCTTGTGGAGGATTTTGTTAAGGCCTCAGGCCTGTTTTGGGTGGGGTGCCTGCAGGGCTTGTCACACTCCCTGGCCCCACACGGTTTCTAATAGGGAAAGACTCAGTTGGGGTCCGTTCCCAGGTATTGTTGTGTGGCCCACGTCCCGTGGCCACATCACACCGGTGGCCTGTCCTGCACTTTGCTCGAGCAGTGCCTTCTTTTAATTTTGTCTTTCTGAACTCCCGGGTCTCCTCGGGCAGCTGGCGTGGCACACCCCTTCCCACCCACACCCAGTTGCACGGGGAAAGCACAATGATCCCTTCCAAAACGCAACACTGAGCCCTGGATGGGGGCTCGGGCTAGTCTCCATTCTCAGACCTAGCCCCGCTCCGCCCAAGCCTTCCCAACCCACGCTGAGCACCTTCCTGTGACATTTACAGTGCAGGTGGGTTTTTGTTTTTGTCCTTTTTAAACAAGACTGTATAAATTTTGGTTCAAGAAAACGCTGCTTTCAATCTCTTTGATATTTTCCTGCAAGGTCAGGAAGTTCCCATTTATTCGTGGCATTTTCCTTTCAAGGCATAGGTCTAAATGAGAAATTATAGGGTCGGTTGCTTCTTTGGGAAGGAACTCTCTCTCTCCCCTGCTCCCCTCTGTCCTCTCTGCCCCTTTGCCCCACCCCTCCAGAAATCCATGATGGGTTAGGAAAACCAGTGCTTCCTCAGCCGTAGGCTGGAGAAAAGGGGTCTTCATGCAACGGGGCCAACTCTGGGCTTTTCTGGACAAAGAGTACACCAGCGTTCGTGGAGAGTGAGGCTTCCCTTTGGACTTCACACGCCAAGACTGGTGTGGGGGGGCATGCTAGGGGTGCACGGGCTCATGGGTGCAGGCGGGAGGCCCCCTCCCAGGTGGGTCTGTGTGAGAGGCAAACCCACTAATAAGGGAAGTGAGGCTCTCTGACGCTCACAGTTACCAGAGGGGCTGCGCCCAGGAGGCAAGGCCCTGATGCAGCGTTCAAAGCAGTTCTGGGTGGAGGCCAGACAGGGAACTGGCCGTGACTGCTGCAGGAGGCTCTCGCATGCCCAGGGCTCGGCGGGGGGGTAAGAACGCAATCGCACCTGTTGGGGCAGTGGGCGTGAGATGGCCCACTGAGAGCACAGTGCACCCCAGGCCAGCTTGCCAGGAAATGCCTCTTGCTTTTGGTTCCAAAGGAGCAGACACAGTCTTCAGGGTTTCCGCGAGCTGGAGATCACACCGTCTCGGGTCTGCCCACACGTGCTGGCACATCTTCACGCTTCTTCAGCTCTGGTCCCTCCCTCTGTGCAGCCACCTCTCCCCACAGAGCTCCCGGGTCTCACCTGACTGGGGGTTTTCCTGCGCCCGTGAGCAAAAGCGACACCTACTCCCACGATCCCCTCTCCCTTTTGGAGAGGCGGCTGGGCCTCAGACCCTCCCTGTCGAGGTGGTTGTCTCGGTTGTCCTGAGAAGCCCAGATGTGGGCGGGCTGTGCGGGGAGGGAGGGGATGGGTGTGCTCTGGGGCCCGGGTGATGGGGACACTGAGGCCTGCTGGTTCCTGGGGAATGGGGAGCCACAGACAGCAGGGGCCTGAGCCTCTGGGTTGAGGGGAATCAGCCACCAACTGGGACCACCTGCTCTGATGGGTTGTGTGAGAAATAAACGTACGTTGTGTCAAACCGCACACTCAGTGTCTGACCCGGCCCAGAAGCTGGTGGGTTGTTGACGGACACACGTCACTGGATTCTGTCTTCTGGTACTTCCTTGTCCCTCAGCTCCCACCCCAGCCCCTCCAACTTGATGCCATTGTATGGGCGGGAACCCGGGAGGCCCGTGAATGGGGCTTCCAAGGGCTTGTCCCCCCAGAGCCATGGGGCGCACCTGGCTGGGACAGCAGCACAAAACCTGGTGCATAGGGTCCCCACCGTTCCGCTGTTTTTGCGGCAAAAGTTACCATGCATGTTCTATGTCTTTTCATAATTACGGTAATTTCAGGTTGTTTTTACAGGATTAGTGGGGTAACATATTCATTGTAGAAATTCTTTTCGAAGTGTAGGAAATAATTCAGAAAAAATTTAAGTCACCCGTGGAGACATCCCGCCAAATTCATGGCGGTACACTAGGTGCTTACTGCTTGGCTCTGATTTTGCTGAGGATTTGGGAAATGCCCTCTGAGGGCTGAGTGCGTTCTGAGGGGATACTGGGGAGTGCCTGTTTTCTTGGAAACGACGACTGTGGTATTTTGCCGTGCCGAAAGGTACGCCGATTCCGTTGTAACCCTTCTTTTTTTTTTTTTTTTTTAAAGATTTTATTTATTTATTTGACAGATCACAAGCAGGCAGAGAGGCAGGCAGAGAGGCAGGCAGAGAGAGAGAGGAGGAAGCAGGCTCCCCGCTGAGCAGAGAGCCCGACGCGGGGCTCGATCCCAGGACTCCGAGATCATGACCCGAGCCGAAGGCAGCGGCTCAACCCACTGAGCCACCTAGGCGCCCCCGTTGTAACCCTTCTTGTCCTTCAGGATCAACTTATGGAAGTGGGTTTCTGCGTCGAACACCATTGTTTAGGTGCTGGTGACAAACGGGGCCAGGTGGCCCCACACAGAGCCACACCATTCTCCTGTTGGCAGGGGGCACAGAAGGGGCTTTGCCCCTTCTCTTGAGAGCCTCGGGGACACTTGTTTCACTTCTTATTTATTATAGAAAAGTCAGCAGATGAAGCTGCATCATGATTAAGGAGACACTGACCGTGACACCCCATGCTGGGACGTGGGCACACCCTTCAGTCCGGAGTACAGGGCACAAAGTGTGTCTGCGAGCTTTGACTCGTGCCAGAAAGCCATGGGGACAGAAGGTCATTAAGAGCAGCCCGAGTACAAATCAGTCACTTCTACGGTGTAGACGTGCTTCTGTGTTCACAAGTTCCAGTGCTTGGATGGAGTGTGAAGGTCCTTGACTGGAGGTTCTGGGTTTTGTTCGTTTTTCTTTAAAAGCTTGGGAGCACAAGCAAAGCTATTAAGTGATTGACTCATTAGAGAGGGTTTTAGTGAGTCCATTCAGTGAGGCAAGGGAGGCCCAAAATGTAAAGCCTTGGTTTGGGATTTCTATTGGTTGGGAATCTTTCCTTTAACAGAAAAATGCAAAATGGTTTAAGCATTAAGAGGGAGTGGATGGAGTCAGGTTAACTTGATGGCCCAGATAAAGACAGCATCAGGTGTGGTTTGACCTAGAGACTCCATGTCACGAACCAGGACTTGGTTTCTTTTCAATCTCGTCTGTGCTGCTTTGGAGTTAAAGCTGGCCACCCTTGTAGCACCAAGTGGCTTCTTACTCCCTTAATTCCCGTAGGAAAGACCGTGACTTTCCCCAGTGTGAGAGGCCGCTCTGGACTGGCGTGGGTCTCAGGCTCATCTCGTTGCTTGGGTCTGGGGCATGGAGTGTGTTGACTGGTTTCTAAGCCCACCTGAGCTGCTGTAACGGAATCCCACAGATGGAGACTTACGGGACAGCACACGTTTGTGTGTCATAGTCCGGGGTCTGGAAGCCAAGGTGGGCGTTGGGCTGGGCAGGTTTTGGTGAGACCCTTTCCTGGGTTGCTGCCAGCCAGTCTCCCACTGTGTCTTCATGCTGTGGGAGGACCAGGGAGCTGTCTGGGGCTTCTTTTATAAAAGCACAAATCCCACTCATGAACACCTCACCCTCGTGTCCATCACCTCTCAAAGGTCTTGGCTCCTGAGTCTGCCACGCCGGGGCTTAGGATTTCAACACAGGGATTTTGGAGGGACGTGGAAAACTGGGTCCACAGCGCCGAGCGGTGCTGGAGGGGAGGGAGCAGTGAGCTCGGGGCAGAGCTGGTGACCGTGACCTGCGTGCTGTGGGATGGCTAATTCTTACGTATTTTCTTGTCCGCGAAAGAGAAGTGGGTTTAGGAGGGTGGTGCTTGCTGCTGAGCTAGCTGGCATATAGTCTTTGCCTAATTCCACGGGGTAAATACTCCCGTCAGGGTGGATTTCAGGCCCTCTCAGGTCCAGCGGCGGCTCTTGGCCGTCCCACAGGTTTCATAGCCGAGGAGGGGCAGGCGGGCTGTGTCCCTTCCGTGAGTCCTGGGTGCCACATGCCGTGGCTGGGTGCGGATGCTGGTGTGGCGCCGGGCACGGATTAGTCTGCCCCTGGTGTCCGGGCTCTTGGGAATAACGACTCTTCATCTTCCCACCCGGGTGCTTGGGATTCTTCGTATGGGTTCATCTTCCTGGACCGGATAATGAAAGAGGCCCCTAGTGGCGTCTGGGTCACTCCGCAGCTGTGGGTTAAATGTAGTCTGTGTCTCCGGGCTGGGTCTTACTGCTCTCTTAACCAAGCTTACATGTCTGCCCTGATGGATTAAAGGCTGACAGCTGGGAAAGCTGATTTAGCCCACGGCACTGGAGGGACAGGACACCTTCTTACCACCTTCTTGGGCTCTTCAAAGATTTGCTAGAGCAAGTCAGAGACCTCTCTGCCTCTCCACATCCTTCCCTCTGTCTCAAAGGAGATGACTAGTTTCTCTGGCAGTGAGAGGTGGGCTCTCCAGTGAGACATCCTGCCCCAGGGCCTTTGCATGTCTGTGTCCTCTGCTGAGAACTCTTTCTCTTTCTCGTCCACTCTCTATCTCCCTATCTCGGCATGCCAACTGCTCCTCAAACTCCAGTCTTTCCTCATGGGACACCTCCTTCAAGAGGCCTGCCCTGCCCACTTCACCCCTTCCTTTCACATCTTCTCACTCTACTTCCCTCCCAGCACAGGTGCGAGCTGACATGGTCCTGTTTGTTTGAATATTGTCGTTTCCATCATCCCTGCTGAAGTGTGGGGCAGGGTCCTTGGGGCAGGGCCGTGTCTCTTTGTCTCCTTTGTTCCTGATGTGTGTTCCGTCAGTTTGGGGACTAGTGGACAACGGACATCTGCTTCCAGGATGGGTGACCCGGGCAGTCTCTCCTTCCTTCCACATTGAAGGGATCTGGTTTTCTTGTTTGTGAGAAAATTTTGGTAGAAACCTGCTGCTTTCCTCTCAGTTGATGATTGGCCCATGGGCTTTCTCATTCTGCACTTGGTGCAGATACTGCGACCATTCCCACGGGGCTCCATGTCCAGCCAGCTTCATGGACACGATGGAGGGAGCGCGGTGGCCCGTGTGGCTGCCGCTGGGGTGAGCGTGAGCGCTGGGAAGCCCCCAGCGGGCATGTGTCCTCGTGCTCCGGCGGGCACTTTGCCCTATTCTCCACATGGCAGGTGGCCGTTTCGGGGAGAGCTGCATCTTAGGGACTGCTGGCCAACCTGTGTGTCAGGTCCCCGCGCAGGGCAGCTGTTGGAGGTGGAGAGTCACAGGGGTTTGGAGAATTGGGGATTTCAGGGTCGGTCTAGCCCAAGACTCACACTCAGAAGCAAGAGTCCGGGTGTGGATTTGTGCGATCCAGGGTGGGACGCCGAAGAGGGCTGCTGGCTTTTAGCCAGCCCCTCCCTCCGATGGGAGGCAGTGTGGCTCCCTGGGGAGTCCCAGCACCTGAACTCGGCCCAGGGAGGCCACCGGGCTCAGCTCCCATCCTGCAGCCTGGCCCTGCAGTCTCAGCGAGGAACTCTGTCCTCTAGCCCAAGGCGTGGCTGTGGTGCTAGGCCTTGATTCCTAAGGTTGTCACTGCTGTCGGGATTAACGTGCTAATTCAGGAGAACACGTTGAACAGTGCCTGGCACTGAGAAGAGGTACATCGATGTGTTACTGTTGGTTGTGAAAGAAGTGAATGATTTGTCCCGGGACATCTGACTTCCAGGACAGACTGCAGCGCTCCGGGCAGAGCAGGGGCCTCCCTGAGGTTCGGGGCGGCCTTGGGGCATCCTGGAGAGTACCACCTTCTCTCTTTCAGTTGGTCTTTATTTTTAATTTATCTAAAACATCTGTGTGTGGGGATGGTAAGAACCCGGAGTAGGGAGGGGCGCCTGGACGGCTCATTCCGTTGAGCATCTGCCTTCAGCTTGGATCATGATCTCAGGGACCTGGGATCGAGCCCACATCGGAGCCTGCTTCTCCTCTCCCTCTGCCACTCCCCCTGCCTGTTCTCTTTCTCTCTGTCAAATAAAAACATAAAGTCTTGAAAACAAACAAACCAACAAAAGAACACCGAACTTGGGGTCTACTATCTGAGCAATATTTCAAGTGCAGGATATGGTCCTGGTCACCAGGGCACGGCATTGTGCCACAGAACCCTGAGCTCACTCGTCCTGCACCCCGATGTGGAACAGAGCCCACAAATAAAGCCATGTGCAGGTGGCTAGCTGGTCTTTGACCAGGGGACCAAGGCCACACGGAGGGGGAAGGATGGCCCTGCCACAAATGTGGGGAAAACTGGATCCCATGTTCACAGGAATGCAGCCGGATCCTTAACAGACAGCAGGCACCAGCTCTTTACAGTAAGGCCGGGAGGTGGAGGTGTCCTCAGAGAAGACGGGGACAGTGAATACAGTAGCCTGTATTGCCATGTCTTTGGTGTCCTTGTACCAAAGCCAGGATGGTCCTGGCTGCGAGGCAGGGGTTGTGGAGGGCAGTGAGTAGACACGGCATTGACTTTGGGCTCTACTCTGTTCAAGAGCCTTGTTGTGAGGACAGGAACAGAGAAGCGAGTGGGGCCAGCCAAGGCATGGCCTGATGGGAGCGGACCCCAGTCACTGGCAGCCCCACTGAGCAGCCCCCACCATGTGGACCACGTAGCCATCGCATGAGGGCTTGTCCTCACGTGGCTCATTTCCGGTGCTTCCCCAGCGGGGTCACCCGCTTTGTTCCCCGAGACTCCAGGACCGGCAGAGACCAGTGTGCTTTCCTGCTTTATGCTCTAGTTAATTCCAGGCCCTCGGGAGCACCTCCCAGCCCACGGGGCTGAAGAAGGGAGAGAACGGGGTGTGACAATGATGACGCAGGAGGAAGGAGCGTGGCCGGAGCCGGAGTCCAAACTCGGAGGGGCATGAGGACAGGCTTCACGTCGAGTAAGCCATCCGTCAGGAGGAATCCTTCTCCAGCCCCCGGGAGGCCTGTCCCCGAGGCGCCGGTCTGGTGGCGTGATCTGGACAACTACCTAGCTTTTTGTCTTGGAGCCGGCAAACAACAGAATGCAAATGAGGACCGTCGGATGCTCCTGCCACCTTGTAAGGATGATGTGACTTATGTGGCTCGAAACAGACTGTTAGGGACGTGTGGCCGTCGGAGAAAACAGTGGGTCTTTCCACGATCGCAGAAACGGTCTGAAACCTGGGGAAGACTGGCATGGTGACTTCATTTGGCTTCACCTGGGCAACTCCCGTCTCTGCTTCATGTCACTCCTGGTGGTTGGCTAGTACGGAAGTTTTCAAGGTCATGTTTCCAAAGGCCCATGTTAGGTATTTCTTGCATATCAGAACAGAAATTTTTCCCCCTTTGGGAACACCAGCAGTGGGGAGTAATACCCCTTTTCTCTGTCTCTGCTGACCTATGGCATCTGGGGCTGCTCATGACCGGGCCGTGGGGACACCCAAGTCCGGACTCGTCCACCCTCCGTGTCCTCCCATGTCCCGTGCGCAGGCACCTGCTGCATGAGCTTCTGCGGATTCAAGCAGATGCTCTGTGTAACACGCTGAGAACAGGGCTCAGAACAGAGTGTGTGCTCGATTGAGAGCTGCTGGTTTGAACAGTAATGACAAAGAGTTAGCATTGCAGCAGAAAACCGATTTCCTGAAACCATTTTATTTTAGCAAGTAACACCGTACTTGACCTTCAGTTTGGAAACGAGGACATTAGGCTGAGGGGAGGCTTCACTGTGCTGGAGGCCTCCACGTGTGGTCGTCCAGGGGCCTTTGGCGAGAGCAAAATCAATTTTCATGGGCGATTGTTATGCCGATGGAATTGCTTGCGTGTGGCAAACAGGTTTAATTAAACACAGGGCATCTCCTGGGCCCCGAGCACAGGTTCACGGTGTCCCTGGGGGTGGCCCTGTTCTCATGCTCCTTTTCCTTTGGGTAATGATGAGGTTTTCCCAACAGTGTGTTCCTTCCCCCTTGTCCCCCTCATCCCTCGTGGCTGAGATGGTTGGAATTGGTGAGAAATTGGGAGAATCCCCACCGGAGAGTGGACAGCCCATGGGCCGGCCCCTGGTGCCGTCTAGAGAAATGGCGTGTGGCTCAAGGTGGGGTCCACCATTCGGACCAACAAGGACTGAGGCCACAGCGAGCGGGGCATGTGCACCTGGTGCGGAGATGCTGGGCACCAAGGCCCCCTTGCACATGGCCCATTTATGGACCCATCCAAGTGTGTCTGGCTCTCAAGAATTATTTTATTGACTTGTGTCTCTGGAGGATGTGGCGGCCTGGCTACTTTTCCTGGGGGAGGTTTTTTATCTCAGCTTTCAATTTTCACTTGTTAATGTTCTGTCATTCAGGGCCAAGCGGAAACACAAGGAAATGAAATCTTGTATTGCATCACCAGTTACAAAGGCCTGTCTGAGAGCCAGGCGCCACTCCGAGGGCCATGGGCGTAGCGGTGAGCACAGATGTCCCAGACTCTTGTCCCCAGACAGTGCATGTCCCACCCGGCATGTCTGGCGGACACCCACGGGGTAAAGAGGAGGAAGTCCACGGACCCTGGCGAGTGTAGACATTTGTTGTCTACACAAGAACAGCAGCTGAGGTGGTGGGGTGCTTTTTGGGTCAGTTTTTTAAAAGATTTTTTTTTTAAAATTATTTATTTGACAGAAACAGCGAGAGAGGGAACTCAAGTAAGCAGCGTAGGAGAGGGAGAAGCAGACTTCACGCTGAGCAGGGAGCCTGATGCGGGGCTCGATCCCAGGACCCTGAGATCATGACCTGAGCCAAAGGCAGAGGCTTATTAACCCACTGAACCACCAAGATGCCCCTTTTGGGGTCAGTTTTGAAAAAAAATTAATAAATGTTTTTAAAAAGGTGAGTTTTCATGGGGTGCCTGGGTGGCTCCGTGGGTTAAAGCCTCTGCCTCTCTGCCTACTTGTGATCTCTGTCTGTCAAATAAATAAATCAAATCTTAAAAAAAAAAAAAATGAGTTTAGGGTTAACAGAAAGGTTGATCAGAATGTGAGAACCCTGTGTACCCCCTGTCCCTCCAGCCCAGAATCTCCCACGGCTAGGGTGTGGGGGGTGCATTTGCTACAACGGATGAGCCAATATTGACACATGGCTACTAACTAGAGGCCACGGTTAGGGCCTCTTAGCCCTAGGGCTCATCCTGTATTGTCTGTCCTGTGGTTTCAGCCAAATGTATGATGACACGGGCCCTCCATCACGGGATCAACAACGTAGCATCACTGCCCCCACATCCTCCGTGTTTGTCCCTTGCTCCCTCACTCCCTGGCAGATAATTATCTTTTACTGCTTCCGTAGTTGCGCCTTCTCCAGAACATCCTGGAGTTGGAATCGTACAGCATTCCGTCCCTTCATGTTGGCTTCTTTCACTTAGGGATGTGCATTTAGGGTTTCATGGCTCGATAGCTCCTCGCCCCTTGGTGCCGAGTAACATTCCACTGTCTGTCCCCCTGCTGGAGGACACCTTGCTTGCTTGTGTTGGTTCTTTCCAGCAGATCCCAACCAGTGGGCTGTTGCAAAGTGGGCAGCTTTAATATGTATCTGGAGAGACCCTGGAGAAATCAGGGTGACATTGAGATGTCCGTGCTTTTGGACACGAAGTGAAAGACTCATAAGTTTATCTCCCACTCACACTCTGTGTCCGTGGGGCCCCAGCTGGTGCTCTGCTCACACCATCCTCACTCTGGGGCCCAGGCTGGTGGAGCCAGAAAAAGAAAACAGGACAGCGGTTGTCATGGTAGAAATAAGACGTTTACACTACACGTCCACTGGAGTTCGGCACTGACACATTCTGCAGAACAAATCTTCACGTTTTGCCCACCCCGCTCCCTTCCTGTCATCAGGTCTGGTGTAGACATCACCCCAAGAGAAGGCTGTGCCCAGTAGTCCAGATCAAGCACACGGCGTCCACCCCAAACGCTCCCTGCCTTCCAATGCTTACCGTCAGTGCCCCGTTAGAAAGTGAGTTCTCTGAGAGCCGGGCTCCCATCACCTCGTCTCACGGCCCACTGCACCCCCAGACACAGAGTAAACTGCTCCACCAACTTTTGTTGACTCAAAGGATGAATTCATCAAATAGCAGGTTACATTGGAGAAGCCATACTATTACATACATAATTAATGTAATTAATTGTTATATTAGTGAATTCAAGAAGCCAGCCTGCTAAAGTGAAGGTAGTCTAATATAAGCCCAACTCTGGGATTATGTCATCAGAGTAGATGATAACAGAAGCTTTGGGGGCACATATAAGGAACCCTGAAATTAATGAAGGTGGGGGATTTGTCAAAGTATTCTCAGCAACTGTTTGCTGGGAGAAAATATTTCTAACACTTGAGCAGGCCACGGATGTTGGAGGGCTGTTCATTACCGCAGCGTAGCCTAGTCTATCCCGACTGATGCATATTCCAAGGCCCACTGATGTCGAAGCCTTCATTCATTTGCTATTTCTGCAGATTTCTGAGTAGCTGCTTCGCCTCAACACTGTGCAGGGTGCTTAGAACACAACACAGAATGTAAGAGGCAGGGTCCCCATCCCCTGGGAGCTGGTGGTCTGCTGGGGGGACTGTGGTAAGTTGAGGCACTGGCCTGCCTGATTTGTGGTTCCTTGCTGCTAGTCGAGGTCTCTGGACACCCAGGTGGTTGGGCCCCCTCCCAGCTTGGTTCTTCTTAGCTGTATGCATGGGGCCATTCTTTGATGCTGTGACTTCTTAGTGCCATGGTTTCTGGCTGTTGGAGACCTCACTGTTATTGTGATGCATGTAAAACCCCAAACCACAGGAAACTCTGCGGCCAGCTGGACGCCTTCCTCTGACTTCATCATCCTTTAATTTTCTTACATTTCTACCTTCTGTCTCTCCAAATGGACTTACTTCTGTAAAGGGAGCAGGAAGCTTAATCTGGAATCCCTGCTTTTTCTCCCAGGGTTACAACCCCACAGCTGATTTCCTCTCCGTCATACGTCTCCCAAGGATTCTTTGGTGGGAGAGACTCACACGTGGAGGCAAAGAAGGTTATGTCCTATAACACTACCCATTGTCAAGACACAACTTTTACCAGTGGCTCAGAAAGCCACGTTCTTTCCATCGGCGTGACTCATTATGACAGACATGCCTTGTGCCGAACAGTTCCCCTTTGGAGATTGAATTACCATCCTATTCAGCTGACACAAAGCAGTTCCTGGCCGGCTCGGGCAGCCCATGAATAAGTAAACAGTCTACAAGCTTGATGCTGAGCGCAAGGCTTGGAGACGCAGCGGGACTGGCATACGGGGGGGACAGGAAGCCGTCTAGGTGGCCCTAGCTACTGCGTCCTCCCCGCTAGTGGGTCGACCCCTGGCATCGTGTAAGTACCACCGCGGGGTGTGGGGAAGAGTCTGACAGGTTCACGAGATGGGGCTCAGACACCAAAGCAGAAAGCCAGCCTTCTGGAGGCCCCAGCTGGAGACGGGGTACCCTCATGGATTGAAAGATGGACGGGGTGGGTATTTGGAAACCTCGAAGTTCGTGATAAGCTCTGGTCCTAATGCTGCTGGGTCTTAACTGTAGTTTTGATGACTGTGACGTTTCGTTTGGAACCTGTCCCCAGGCCAGTTTCAGGCTAGGAGGGATCCTCCCCAAGGCTCTGTCCCTGCTCAGCGCGGAAGGCAGAGGAGTCTCACTGGTCGCGAGGCTGGGCGTCCTACCGTGTGTCCTCGAAACCTCACTCCGGAGGGAGATCAGTTCCCCTCAAACCTGGGTCCGTTTCCACTTGGCTAGCCATCCCATAATGGGCATTAAAAGCAGGACATTTTCAAAGTTACATTGTAACTTTGGAAATTTTCACTCCGGCTATTGTAACTTTGGAAATTTTCACTCCGGCTTTGTATTTGAATCTGGGGAAGCGTCTTCCACTTCTCCCAGGCCAGCTAATGAGACAAGGTTTAGCATCGCAAAGCCTTTAGATAATGAATGTAATTAGCTAATGGACATAATTGCGGCATTTTCAGTCTGTAGACATCAGATTTTCATTGAAACGATAAATGTGAAAATGTCAGCAGGCTCACACTGGTCGTAAGGCTGGTGGATTCCTTTTCATCTTTTCTGTGTAGGGAGACCCTTGGAGTAAGTGGTTGAAGTGAACTGAGTTTATTCCCAACGTTAAGCAGTAAGAACTGGGTCTTGCCTCGTGCTGGAAGGATTTCTCCTGGACTCCGTGATGAATGTGTTTGTGGAACAGAGTTTGTGGGCAGAGTTCCGTGTTGCTTGGGATTTGAGGAGTCAGCTGTAAAATGTGCATCCATAAATCACTGCTTTTCTTTCTCTATCTGCCCGAACGGCGCTGTTAATTAAAACTTTATATGAAGTGATAGCCGAGCTCCCCATTCAGTTTCGCTTCAGCATTGTTAGGCTTGGTTATACACTATTCCTCCAAGGCATTATCTGGCTGGACCACGTTTGAATTAATAATAACCATTCTGCACATGTAAGCAGATAGGGCAGTTCTTCATGCTTTAGAATCAGGAACACGTTATCTAGTCAGCTCGCTGAGGTGCAGACACAGTGGAACCGTCTAGTCCCTTTGATGGGGGCAGA
This sequence comes from Lutra lutra, assembly GCF_902655055.1. Classification (NCBI taxonomy): domain Eukaryota; kingdom Metazoa; phylum Chordata; class Mammalia; order Carnivora; family Mustelidae; genus Lutra; species Lutra lutra. The sequence goes on from NC_062289.1 coordinate 79,017,899, forward strand.
AGAAAGGCCAGAGAGCGGGGGGTGCGGGGCAGTTGAAGAAGTGGTGTCCCAGGGCCGGGGAAGACCAACGGAGAAAGAGGTGGTTTTACTTCTTCTGTGCCAAGAGCACCAAAATTTGCTAAATGCACAGAGGCTAGGGATTCTTGTCCTACCTGACAGTTTTTTTCTTTTTTATAGAACTAGGAAACAACCTTGTAACGTGGGAATTATTATGCTTTTCCATATTCTTCTCCTTATGTCATCCATAACTATATCTTTGCGAGAACACAATTCCTTGCAGGGACAAGACGGGTAGATGGGTGGCTGTAAAGCCTCTGGTGATTTGTATCAAAAGGACATAGTTGCTCTGCTGGGTGAGGCTCTCACTGGTGGTCTCTGCTTTGACTCACTTTCCATTTGACCCATTTGATTGTGTGTCAAGACATCCCCGTGCCTCTCACTCCTTGCTGCAGTCATTCCCACAGTGCAGGAGGTGGACCGAAAATGTCGCACCAGATGATTTTAGGGGGCGTATAGACATTTTGTAGAAAGACCTTACTCGATGACTGTTTGTTTCATGTACCTTAGTGAAAAGACACAGCATGTGCAGTGAGTTAATGTAATAGTGTAAGGTTTCCTTTGAAACAGGGTTCATACATGAGGAATTCAGTGAATTCCCAAAGTAGACAGGAGCATGCTTTTTTTTTTTTCCTTAAGCTCCAACTGCGTGTTAAAATTTAAAGTGCATGTGCACAATTTAAAAAGTTAACAATGGGGGCACCTGGGTGGCTCAGTGGGTTGAACCTCTGCCTTCGGCTCAGGTCGTGATCTCAGGGTCCTGGGATTGAGCCCGCATTGGGCTCTCTGCTCAGTGGGGAGCCTGCTTCCCCCTCACTCTCTGCCTGTCTCTGCCTACTTGTGATCTCTCTGTCAAATAAATAAATAAAATCTTAAAAAAAAAAAAAAGTTAACAATGGTTAACAGTATATAACACCAGCCATTTCCTACCTGGTCAACTTTTCACTGCCCAGTTTCTTCACTCTACTTTTACTACGTCTATTAATTTCTTCTTTAAATTGCCTCAGCAATCCTAAATAACATGCCTGTGCTGCTGTTCTGGACTGGTCCATTTTTGTAGGTCAGAAATACCACTTTCTGTTATGGTGGGTAAGTGGGTCTTGAGTGGGGCGATTTTGTCCCCAGGGGTCATGTCTGAGATATTTTTATTTGTCGCAGCTTGGGGTGGGCGTTATGCTCCTGGCTTTTGGTTGCTACTAGCAGGGATGCTGCTACATGCCGTACAGTGTGCAGGACAGCTCCCACACCAAAAAACTATCTTGCCCAAATATCTGTAGTGTGGAGACTCAGAAGTCTTGTGGTAGATGAAGATTTAGTTCTTTTAGGCCCCACCCCCAACCTACACACGCAGTTAAATTGCTACTTTCATTAAAACGATAATGAGAGTTTACCTTGTTCTTATGTACATATTGTTAACTAGAACCAGTTAGTGACTGATTGCATTTCTTTCCTTGCATGGCTTTTACTTTTCCTGGAGTTATCAATTGCCTCATTTTTAATTGTGCCATTTGCAATCCACATACTGAAAATTCTTTCCCAATTCTTGGACATAGCAAGGACTTTCCTGGAGTCTCCTTTTCACATGATACTTCACCTGTAAAACTTCTTTCTTCTTGCTCCAAATCGATTACTCGAGATCTGAGGCTCAACTGTCACCCTGGAGTTTCTCTTTGTCACTGTGTAGTAGGATCTACTGTTCCTTAGATGCCGTGGCTTTTCTTTTCAGTTTTACTGCAGCATATCCTCCAGTAATTCCCCAAGAAAGAATACACTGGAAGCAGATTTTATGATCCTTCACATGTATGGCAGTATCTCTCCTTTGTCCTCCCACTTGATCAACTGCTTTTGGGGTATGGAATCTTAAATTGGAAATAATGTTCAATCGGATTTTTAAAAGGCATTCTGCTGGCTTCCAAGATTGCTGCTGAGAAGTTTGATGCCCTAACGTACTTTTGTTCCTTTTAAAAATTCCGACTTTTTTTTTTTTAACTAGAAGTGTTTAAGATCTTTTCTTTATCATTTATCTTCTCAAATCTCATGATGCTCTTTGGTATGGTTTCTTTTCATCCATTTCATAGTCCCCTCATGAAATCCTTGAATATATAAATTTTTCTTATATATTTCCTACAACTTTTGTACATTTTCTCTTTTGGGAAATCTTAGTAAAATTGGACCTCCTGGATTAATCTTTAAAATCTTTATTTTGTTTTATATTTTCTATCACATTAGGAGATTTCCTTAACCTTATCTTCCACATCTGCCATTTAAATCAAATTCCATTTTGCGACCTTCTTTCTCATCTACAAGAATCCTTTTTGTCTTTCATTGTTCCCTTCGTAGCATCTTGTTCTCTTTCTGTTTGTAAAGTTTTGTTAGGTTGGCTGCACTATCTCCTTTATTTTTAAGTACATAGATTATAATCTTCCATGGTGGAAGTTTTTTTTTAATGTGGTAAGTCATCTTTGGTTGGTATTTGGTTTTGGAGGAAGGTCTAGATGGCTTGGTGGCTGCCAAGGGAGCTTCTTCATGGTGGGCTCACTCCAGGGTAATTGCAGGGAACTGAACATTTTGGGGCGGAGGTTCCTAATGTCATTATATGAAGGCCTTTGCTTGTGATTATTATTTTCTACCAAAAAGAAATTTCCAGGCTCCTGCCTAGTTTGAAGGTCACGGGGAGAAGTGCTCACCTCCCTACATTATGCATGTGGTCTGGGGAAGGGTCTACACAGGCAGATGCTCATTATGGTGCCCCACTGCTCTGAGCTCCACCTGCTGCCCTGTGTCCCGACTCTCTCATTCACTGCCTCAGGAAATAAGACTCCAATGTCCTGTCTAGACATCTTCCCTCCATATCTCGTCTGCACATCATTCTAAATCTTATTAAGTCTAGCTTGAATAAAGTTATACTTGCATGGTTTGGCCTCCCCCGTCAGACTGTGGGTCCTGGAAAGGCTCACTCTTATTTTTGTTTGAGTCTAACAATTGCCAGGAACTTGGTAGGTACTCAGAAAATGGTTGCCGTATTGAAATAAATTGAATTTTGCTCATACAGACTGTTTTCCAGTTCCAAATTCCCAGTTGAAGCCCAGATTGCTTCCAAGTGTTCTTCCCCCACTCATGTAGTTACTCTGGACACTGGACACTTACAAAGTAATGGATGAAACCTAAGATAATGCAGCTTATTTTATCCTGTGATTCTCCAAAGTTTAAAAACATCTGGGCAACAAAACAAGAGAGAAGTAAAAGAACTTCTGGTATTTTGATTTCCTATGTCAATTGAAGGTCTCCCGAAATATAGAAATTTCTAATTTTTGAATATTTGGTGGCGAGATGGGAATTTCTTGAGAGTTTGCTATAAGCAAACTCATTGCTATAAGTTCATTGGTTTTTACCTTGATGTTTATTCATTAGTTTGCCTTATGGTAACACTTGTAATCCACGGGCATCTGTCATATTTATCTAATTAAGGATATATTTAGAGCAAGCCTGGACGATTCGTGGTCTCCATTGTGTCCCTTGTTGCCACCAGCAATGACATGTCACTTACACAAGGAGGGATAATTAGTCTTCCCACAATTTTCCTTGGCACATTCGGGAGCTTGGAATTTTACTCAAAGCATCACAAAAGCTTTGTGTCAGGGTGTGTATGTATTTTTGCTTTGCTCTACAGCAGGAAATTTGGTTGAAGGCAAAGAAAAGTGTCAGGCTGGGAAGGCTCTGTGTTAAGTCTCAGCTCTGTCACTTATTAGCCCTCTCAGTGTTATGAACTGGCAGGTGGTAGCCTGTTGCCTGACCTGCCCTGTGTCTGAGGCATAGAGGAAGCCGAAGGAGGCAGAAGAGCCAACTAACAAGCCATTCTTTTGTGATAGAGGACCATATGCCTTTTTTTTTTCTTTTTACAGTTTAGAAATGACTCATCATACCTGAAACCTTGGGGTCCAGAAGACGCACTTGATCAGACCCAACCTTTGGAAGACCCACTCGGCCATTTTCCACTTGGTGTCCCGAGACTAGGAACCCAGCGGTAGAACTCTGGGGTGAGTTGTCCTTTCTTTCTTCTGAGGTTCTACCCCCTGTGCCGCCAGGGGCTGTATCCATATCTTCCTTGTGTAATCATTCCTTCAAGATGTTTATCAACGCCAGCTCTGCCTCGGTTGGCTGGGGAGGGCTGAATGGTGAATGAAACAACCGTGTGCACTCTGTGGAGATACCAGCGTCCCAAGGGAATGCCAGTGCAAAGGTCCAGGGGCGAGAAAGAGCTGAATGCATGGGAAGTTGTTGTCCGGATACAGACCGGGGAGAGGAGGTCATTCATGTCCTTACAGGCTGTGGATAAGGATTTTAGGTCTTAAGTCCGGGCAGTGGACGGATAGCAGTGCAGATTTTAGATAAAGGAGTGACAGGATCAAATTTGCCTTCTACAATAATTACACCTTGTAGCCTGGATGAGCAGCTGTAGTGCCTTGGACCAGTGTTTGTGGTGGAGATGAAGGACATTGGAAAACTTCTAGATGCATTGGGGCAGTAGGCTTTGCCAGTTGTGATGGGTTGGACAGGAAGAAGTGTGAGAAGGGGTGACAAGCTGGCTTTCGGTCGCGGGCAGAGACAACATGGTGGAGGGGGAGGCACCGTTTCCTCAGATGAGAAAGACTGAAAAAGAATCAGGTTTATGGGTAAGATTTGGACTCAGTTTTGCCCTGATGCTCAGTTTTCAGTTTGAGTCACATCTAAACACGGGAAGATTAGCAGATGGCCAAGGCCGGGGTTCAGGAGAGAAATCTGGGCTGGCTAGCTCATTCCTTTATTCTCCGGTGTGAGGGTTCTCATGTGGAGGCATGGTCTAAACACAGGGCAGGGAAGCACATCGTGTGATCATGAGATGACTTTGGGGGTGAGATTAATAGCTGCTGCTTTCTGCAAAAGGCTTTCATGTGCTAAGTGGCTGCCCAGGCAGTCGTTGCCATGGTTGTTAGTCAAGCATTTTGAGCATGAAGCAGAAGGTAACCAGCTGAACCTTTTTAGTGCCACTGTCTAAGCTTGGTTTTGGGGTTGGTCCTGATAAAATAATGGGTCTAAGTCTCACATTCCAGTAAACAGGGTGGTAAGGATGGCGGTGATGATGGACATGGTTATATGGGGGGTGATGGTGGCGGTAATGGTGTTGATGCTGGTGGTGGTAATCATGATGCTGGTGATGCTGGTGGTGATGGTGGTGGCAGTGATGGTGATGATGGTGGTGGTGATGGTGGTGATGCTGGTGATGGTGATCATGATGGTGGTGATGGTCATGGTGATCATGATGCTGGTGATGCTGGTGGTGATGGTGATGGTGGTGGCGGTGATGGTGGTGGCAGTGATGGTGATGATGATGGTGGTGATGGTGGTGGTGATGGTGGTGATGATGATGGTGGTGATACTGGTGATGGCGGTGATGGTGGTGATGGTGGTGGAAATCAGAGTGATCATGGTTGGGTGGTGATGATGGTGGCAGGAATGGACTCAGCTGGTATGTATTCATTAGACTTGAGTTCACACCCAGTCCCCTGATTTCTATTTTATGTGTTCATTTTCCTGGCAGGAGGCAGAAAGAGTCTGTGTGTGAAACTCAGCTGTTTCAGATTTAGGATATGTACTTGGTAACCATTTGTTCTCATTACTACAGAGCCAAAAACATTTCGTCATTCAGTTAGTAAATGCAGGGCCCTGGGAGATGGGAATACGCCTAGAAAACACTCCCAAACCTTCTCTCTTTCATTATTATGGGTATAACCGTGTCTGTTTTTACAGTGGATGTCATTTATAACGAGAGATGTTTATCTGCGTGCCCTCGACAGACAAATTGTGTCATTAGGAACACTTTCTCTTTTCTCTCGTGTCTGAACTGAGTGACGCGCATCATTACTGGTGCGTAATTCTTTCAAGTTCATTTATTCTGGGTGCCCTCCGGTGCCCAGATGTTACTCGGCTCTCTTAGGGGTAATAGGCAGGTTATTTTAAGAGCTTAATACTTTCTTGGATGTTTTTTTTTTTTGGTCGTCCTGGGGTTGAAAGCTCCAGAAAGGAGTGATACACGTGTGTGTGGATCTTTCCTGTATTCAGAATGGGCTGATCTTTTCTATTTTTTCTGACGGATTGTTGGCTGCTCGGGATTGCGGATGCACCGTTAAGTTATTGCGTTTAAATTTAGCTCTTGTTCTCACTTTGGAAGGGAATGGAATGTTTGAATTATTTCACTGTGAAGGGAGAGCAATTAGAAAATAGGTCCTCATGGCTTTTCGAAACAGGAGGTCTAGCCAGTGAGTCTCAGCGGGGGCTGTGTATTTGACTCAGGGGATGAGGCTCACTGAGAGGTCCCTCGGCCTGAAGGAAGTGAAAAGGACCTTAAATACGCCTTAAAGACCGCAGGGTTTAGGCTCTCCGAGGGCAGCATTTTGCCTATAAATCTGCAGTGATCTTTATTCTCAACACCACTACATCCTTCCCTCCAGATGGGGTTGGGTCCCCTCTTTGTAAATAAATCATTAAAATAAACACGGAGTCACGTGTCACAGAGGTGTGTCAAGGCAAGAAGCTCAAACCCATATAGATCTGTGGGCAATCACTGTGCACGACTGTATGTTCTCTCCCGAATTTGCAGATTCCCCCCTCCCCCAGATGTACACACGTGCACACACAGACACACTGTCTTGGTATGTGGATGTGTCTGCACACACAGCGTGGGGTCTGTGTGGTGTGTGTCTAAGCACGTGCAGACTCTGCCTGAGACTCTTACAATGAGTGTGTCACTGCTCAAGCAGTAAATGAATACATTCGATTTGTAAAAACCCGAGTGTCTTTACTCTCTCCCTTTCACTGAGCTAGCCACTGACAACAGTTAGGTCCTTCTGGATCCCGTTCTACATATTAATATGTGTGTGTGTGTGTGTGTGTGTGTGTGTGTGTGTGTGCAGCTGCGGAAATTCGATCATAATATATGTGCTTCAAAGAAAACCATATGGATTTTTCTGCAGATTAGTATTTTTCTGGGTTTGGACTATTTTTCCGAGATCTTTCCATGTTAGCGTATTAGTAGACTACCTCATGCTGTAGAGAGTTTTGCATGTTATCCAGTGGTAACTCTAGAACACAGTGTCTTGGCTTGGTCCTTCCAGAACAAACCCAACCTAGGGATTCAGGTCAGACTGGCTTATCTGCTCGGGGATGCCGGGAAACTTGGGAGCACGGTGGGGAAGCCGGGCAGTGAAGGGAGGAAGTCAGGGCAGGCCAGGCCATCCAGCTGTGTCCACTGCGGGCCGTGGGGCTCCTCCGTCCTGTGGGGACACTCCTGGAGACAGCAGGACACATCATGGACTCACCCTACCCGAGGGAGGGGGTCTGGGGTGTTTAGGCACCGCCGACACCCTGCTGCTCTGGGCTGGGCCGTCTTCCAGGTGCGTACCCGCTCTCAGGTCTTGCTCGCCCACAGGCATCGGCGGTGAACAGTTTTTCCGTGTGTGCGGATGCACCGGAAGGGGCTCTGGGTGGTCGGCCTGGCTGCTGAGCGTCCAACAGCGCTCACTGTTAACACGCACCTATTTATCGAACTATTGATGGCCCGTTAACCAGCCGTGAGGCTAACTACGTTTAAGGACGACCCACAGTGGGCGCCTGGGTGGCTCAGTGGGTTAAGCATCTGCCTTCGGCTCAGGTCATGATCTCAGGATCCTGGGATCGAGCCCCGCATCAGGCTCTCTGCTCAGCAGGGAGCCTGCTTCCTCCTCTCTCTGCCTGCCTCTCTGCCTGCTTGTGATCTCTCTCTGTCAGATAAATAAATAAAGTCTTAAAAAAAAAAAAAAGGACGACCCACAGTGCCACAGTGACATCTTCATCCATCCTTACCCGCATGCACGTTATTCCAGAACATCTGCAAGTGTGCGTATATTTGTACGGGCACAGAAATGGATAGAAAAGTTAAAATTTAAAAAAGCCAACTCTGTGTTTGATTTCGTTATAACCCGCTTTTTATTTTTTATTTTATTTCATTTTTAATTTTTATTTATTTATATATTTTTAAAAGATTTTTCTTTATTTTTTCGATAGACAGAGATCACAAGTAGGCAGAGAGGCAGGCAGAGAGAGAGAGGAGGAAGCAGGCTCCCCGCTGAGCAGAGAGCCCGAGGCGGGGCTCGATCCCGGGACCCTGAGATCATGACCTGAGCCGAAGGCAGAGGCTTAACCCACTGAGCCACCCAGGTGCCCCTATTTTTTAATTTTTTCAAGGTAAGAGTTGATAGTATTTAAAAAATTAACATATAATGTATTATGTGCCCCAGGCGTACAGGTCTGTGAATCATCAGGCTTACACAATTGCACAGCACTCACCATAGCACATACCCTCCCCGCTGTCCATCACCCAGACAGCCCATCCCTCTCCTGCTTCCTCCCATCTAGCAACCCTCAGTTTGTTTCCTGAGATTAAGAGTCTCTTGTGGTTTGTCTTTCTCCCTGGTCCCATCTTGTTTCATTTTTCCTTCCCTTCCCCGCCACGACTCCCCACCCTGCCTCTCAGATTCCTCACATCGGGGAGATCATATGATAATTGTCTTTCTGTCATTGACTTATTTCGCTCAGCATAATACCCTCTAGTTCCATCCATATTGTTGCAAATGGCAAGATTTCATTTTTTGATGGCTGCATAGGATTCTATGTATATATACCACATCTTCTTTATCCATTAATCTGTTGGTGGACGTCTGAGCTCTTTCCATAGTTTGGCTCTCATGGACATTGCTGCTATGAACGTTGGGGTGCACGTGCCCCTTTGGATCACTACATTTGTATCTTTGGTGTAAATACCCAGTAGTGCAATTGCCGGGTCGTGAGGTAACTCTATTGTCAAAGTTTTTCCTTATTTATTTGAGAGAATGAGAGGGCCAGCAGGTGGAGGGGCAGAGGGAGAGAGAGACTCTCCGGCAGGTCCCCTGATACAGGCAGAGCCTCACACGGGGCTTGATCTCATGACCCCGAAGTCACGAGCTGAACTAAGATCGTGAGTTGGTCACTTTACTGATAGTGCCAGCCCAGGGCCCCATAATCTGCTTTTTAAAGTCAGCCATGCATCATGAGTCCGCCTGGTTGCAGGGACCGCTCCTTATTCGTGTTTGGGCCAGTGGTCTAATCTCCTGACTTTGCACATCGTAGGCGTTCAGTCAATATTTGTTGAGGCCAGGAGTCACTGACGCAGGGAGGAAATGACAGCCTTATCTTGGAAGTTTGGCCCAAACCATCTGCTCTTGAGCTACATCTCAGATAAGTTATATCGCTCCTTCCTCCCGGGGTTGGCAGGTGAGAACTGTTAATCCCAGCCGGGAGCTCTTGGAACAGCCTGTGGGGTCGGAGAGGGAGCGAATCCCTCTTCTCTGCTTCTGTGGAGAATTTCGTCCAGATGGGCCTGGGATGGACTGCTGAACTGTGACTGTTGGGCTGGTGATGGCAATACGGAAATCCAGCAGCATTTCTGGAATCTTCTACAGGTTACAGAATAGACAAAAACAGCCAACGAGACCCAGATACAGTCATATATTTACTTGGGGGAAAAAAGGAATTACGTATTAGAAAAAATTTAACTATCACTTAACCAGTGATTTCATGGTGGCAATATAAAGCTTCCTTTTTCAGTGTCTTTTTTTTTTTTTAGATTTTATTTATTTATTTGACAGAGAGAGCACAAGTAAGCAGAGTGGCAGGCAGAGGGAGAGAGAGAGAGAGAAGCAGGCTCCCTGATGAGCAGAGAGCCTGACATGGGACTCAATCCCTGGACCTTGAGATCATGACCTGAGCCGAAGGCAGATGCTTAACCCACTGAGCCACTCAGGCGCCACTTGCAGTGTCTTTCTATCCGTAAAACACTCCTGCTTGTTTACGGAAGAAGAGTAAGTTAATAGTTGGCACACAGAGGTGGTAAAACTCGTGAGGTTTGGGGAAACCAAGGCAGCCACAGCCTTGTGAGCTGCAAGCAACCCCCATGCCTAGGACCGTGGCTGAGACAACCCCCAGATATCGCTGGCCCTCAGGTTCCGGGGCCTCGCTTACAGGACAGACTGTCTCGGCATAATGTCGTTTGTGTGGAAACGTCTCGTTACAATGGCTCTTAATGTCATTACCCTTCATGACTAACACAGTTATGTATTTTAAATTCCATTTTCTTTCGTTCTTTCTTTCTTTTTTTTTAAATAGACAACACAAAATGGAACGGGCTCTGTTGATATCTAAATCTTGGTGCCCCTCTCAGGGCACGCAGGTGGTGCCGGTGGGCCATTCACACACACAGCCCATGCAGTAACGGTCCTTGGCTGGCCCACCAGGGCAAGGGAGAGCAAAAGGGAGTGCAAATGTGATTGGCAGGGGCTTCAGGAACTGCTGTGAAGCTTGCACTTTCAGATCTGGCATATGGGTCTTGACAGCGTCTGTTTCACTCTGGTCTCTTGGCAAACCCAGACCCTGCAATGAAGTTTACTTGGCTCCTTTTTTTTTTTTCCCCTATAGAGAAAGGAGGCTGCTGGGTAGCTAAGAAAGGTCTTTGGGGACTATGCTCTATGCTATTGTGTTTGTCAGGGAAAGTTAATGGACCGGTACAATTGAAGAGAGAGTAGTGTTAACTTCAGGAATGGCTTGATCCAGGAGCTCAAACAGTGTTTTGGGAATTTCAGTTTCCTCTGTGTTGGTTTCAGTTTTAGTCAGAGCCCCTCAATCATGGATTTAGCATTCAAAGGCCTGGTGCTCTTTCCTCACCATCTTGACACATCTACAGTTAGGCTCAGAGAGGGGGCAGAACTCATACTGTCACAGCTTGGGCTCCCTGCTTTGCGGTAATGGAAGTCTATCACCTTAACACTCATCTTTCAGAAGACCCATTTCTTGAAGCCCTGTGATGAAGCTCAAGACTTTGCAAGTTCCCCCAGGGTAATCACCCCCTCTAGAAGAATGACCACGCTCCCTCTTTACCGCCAGGCCACCGCTTCCTCCTGTGGAGGGGTCTGTGCCTTTGCACGCCTCTTCAGCCAGTCAGCCAGTGCCTGTAGGTTCCCATGCGTTCAGTGGGCTATGTGGGTAGCCACTCTGGACCACATGGAGGTCTGCGGTGAGTTGAACTGTATTTTCACGAAGATGTTGGAGTCCAAAAGCCCAAGACTTCCGATCTTCTCAAAGTTAATTAAGTTAAAAGGAGGTCATTTGTGGGGAACCTGATCCAATGGGATTGGTATCCTCATAAAAGAGGAAATTTGGCCATATAGACAGATGCGTGCAAGGAGATTGCCATGGGAACGGGAAGGCAGAAACCATGGGAATGCTTCCACAAGCCAAGGAATGGCCACGGACCACTGGTCAACACTAGAGGCTGGGAGAAATGCCTGGACCGGATCCCAGACTTCGGGTGTCCAGAGCTGGGATCCAGTAGATTTCTGTTTGGAGAGCTCTGTCACAGCAGCCCTTGCACACCCACTCAGGGTCACTGGGCACCAGCAGTATAACTAAATTCTGTCTCGAGAAGCGGACATTTCTAGAAGAAACAACAGGAAGGAGAGGTTCTAGGATTCTCTGCAGGGGCAGGTATAAAGGGATCGTCTCTCTGCGAGATCCTGCCAGGGGACATCTGCTCCGATCGCTGGTGTTGGTCTTTGGGTCTCCGCTCAAGACCTAAGTTTAAGGGGCTGATGTTCAGTCACCCGGGCTGGGCTCAAGAAACAAGTGCGCGACCCCCGGCTGCCTTTCTCAGCGGATCCTTCAAACACAGCTGTGGTGCATGGCCGGAAGGAAAGTGAGTGGAGCCCTACGGTCCTCCACGCCTGTCGTCCTAGGGACCCGAGAGCCTCCTGCTCTGCATTGAATTGCTGTGGTGGGGGACAGACTCTGGGGAGATGCTGCCGGTCCGTGATGCCTCCAAGAGCATGGCGGCCAGGAGAGTTCTGTCCCACATGGCTGTTTGTTTGCTCCTGGAAACAAAGGGCCAAGGACAGTGTGCCACCCGCTGGGTGACCAGTGACCATGTCCAGTCGCCATGTCTAGACTTCAGGCGTTTTGGATCTGCTACCTAACCCGGACTTGTCCCTGTCACCAATTAGTCACCAGGCAACAGTGTGTCTGCCCCGCGGAAGCTCTCAGCAGGGCCCAGCCAGTGGCCTGGGACAACAGAGAGCCTTCGGGTTCCAAGAGGAGACCACCGAAGGAACGTGACGGCGGGTGCAGCTGCATGTTTAATCCGTGGCCGCAGACTCTGTCTGCTTCCTGTGACGACAGGCCTTTGTTAGAGGAAGGACCCTTCCTCATTAGTCTCTCCAGAGAGAAGTGCCTGTGCCTTTCCTGCTTTCCGTGAAAGCATCCCAGGCCTCTTAATCCAGAACTATGGCTTTCTAAACTCTCTCTTGATTTCATTCCCCACTGGGTTGGTGCGGGTGAACTCTGGCAGAAGCTCCCAACTCTGCAAACCCGGGAGGTGTAGGTTTCTCAGGGCATGGGGGTGTGCTTCTCAGGGAACCAAGAATCCAGGGGGACACAGCGGGGGTGTAGTTGGTGAAGGGCATCAGTATTTCCAGCAACTGGAATGTTTTTCTGACACATTGTGAGCTCAGAAGCTTCCAGAGTACTTGGGTCATTGATTGGAGGAATACTAGCCCAGAGGAGGACATACTTCTTTTCCCAGGTAGCTTCCTAAAAGGTAGTTTTGTTTTTTTTTTTTTTTAAACAACTGTTTTTTTTTAAAACAACTTAGAACATCAGCTCTAAGCCCGTGAACTTGTGGCTTTTAGACAGACTCCTCTCTGATGAAAGTCAGTGGTGAGTTCCAGACTCCCTGCCTCCCTGCTCTCCAGATGGCCTGTGTCACCCTGACGGTGGGTGGGAGTGAAGGCTGTCTTCTGCCCCCTTCCTGCACAGCCTTCCACATGCCTAGGGTGGCTGGGAGTCTCACGTCAAGGTTATTTACATCATGAAGCTATAAAAAAATATTTCTATCTCTACACTTTAGAAGAAGGCTTTTTACCTGTGATCCCTGGTGAAAACCCATCCCCTTCAGGATGTTTGTTCAAACTTGGCTGAGAAGTGTGAGAAGCCACGAAGCCCCCTGGGGGAGGGCAGGGATCTGGGGGCAGACAGGAGTCGGCTCACATCCCCTGGGATGAGGAACAGGAGCCCTGAGCAGACCGTGTACATCTAGGATGTACATCTAGGATGTACACCTAGGGACATCTAGGATGGAAAAGCTAAGCTTGGAGAGGAGCCTGTCTGTGTGTCTTCACTGAGAGGAGAGGGCAGGTGGACCTGAGTCCCTGGTCACCCATCCTGGTCACTGTCCCAGAACCCATCCTTCTTTGGGGGGACCATTCTACCTTCTTGAGATCCGTCGCTTGGGAAACTCTGTGCCCATTTAATTTGAGTGTTTCTTGCTGAAAATAATAGAAAACCCATTCCAGTTGGTTTAAACAAGACATAATACTCTGGCAGGTGGGTGAAAAGGGAAGTCCAGGTGTGTGTGGGCCTCAAGTGAGGCCCATTACATCACGGACCGGTACAGCTGCTTTGTCTCTCTCCTTCTGCTTTTGGAGCTGCTGCTTCTGCCCTGACATCTCTGTTCCCAGGAACTGCAAGGTGGTGGCTGTCATGCATGGCCTTCTGTACATCCTGCCCCCAAATAAAGATATGTTCAAATCCCAACCCTTGGTCCCCGTGAATGTAACCTCACTGAGAAATAGAGTCCATACAGACATCATGAAGATGTGAGTTAAGATAAGTGTGGGTCCCAAATCCTATGACTGGGATCCTCATAAGAAGTTCATGTGAAGTCACAGAAATACAGTGTATTTCTCTGTTCAAATGGGTAAGTACAGATAAGATGGGATATTGGGGTTCAAAGGATGGTTAGCCACAACGGTATTGGTTTCCAGGGAAGGAACAGTCAACTCAATCTGGTTTAAGAAAAATAGGGTATTTATTGAAAGAAGGATTTCAGGCATTCTTGGATCCAGAGGCTGAAGTGACGTCACCAGGGTTTATTCTTTTTCCTTTTCCTGCCCCCCTCCTTTTTTCTGAAGCGGCTTCCTTTCAGCAGGTTCCTTCCCCCGTGGTGGCCACCAGCAGCCCTAGGCTGAGCTCTTCTAGCAAACTTAAATGGGAAGAAGAAAATAAGTCTCTTCTTACCAATGGTTCAACAGAAGTCCCAGGATCATCTCTGAAGGGACAAGCTGGGCAATCAACCCAAGACCTAGTCTCTTCCTTGAGCAATGATTTGGGTGAGGATAGTTGGCACCTTGGCCAGGCTGGGGTCATGTGCCCGCTGAGCAGCAATTTCCCAGAGGGAAATTGGGATATTAGAACCCGAAGCATGGGGAATGCATGAGAGCAAACCAAGACAGATTCTTCATAGAGATAAAGACACTGTGGGTCAGGGTGACCAAGGAGGGCTTCCTGGAGGAGGAGGACCAGAGGCCCTAGAGAAGAGGTTGAATAAAGGCATAAAGGCGAAGGGGACAAATCAATTATCAGACTTTATCCAGCGCTTCTGCTCTGTGTACTGTGGAAGATTGAGGAAGGACTAAGGCATGACTAGCTGCTGAATGAATCTGATATTGTAAGACAGCCACATGGGTTCAGAAAAGTGATCACTAGCCATCCCGCCGGCACAGGAAGAAGGTGAGAAGCCAGCATGATCGTTATGGACTTTCAGAGCAGGTGGCTGGAAACCTATGCGTTTGGAAGATACATAATGAGCTCATTTGTTTCACAAATATTTTTTTATGACGATCACTACTTCCCTGACCTTTGCCCTATGGGCAGCTTTACTACCACTTCCCATATTATTCTGTGTTCTTTACTGTTAATGTACTGTTTGAATCTATTTGAAAAAGAAATGGTGTATCACCAGAGTAAGTGGGACATCCTGCTGGAAATACAAGGTAACAAAACAGTAGTTAAAGTCAACACAGGGAAAGCCACACTGTTACTCAGATCGAGCTGGATTCTGGGGACCAGCCAGGTTTCCACCGAAATGTTTCAGAGTCAAATACGTTTTGGCACTAACAGAGTCCTCTTCATTGAAAAAAATAAATAGGAGAGAGAATATTGAGTTGATGATGATCATATCTGTAAATCAATGATTAATGAAGTGTCTGCCGGGTGTGTCCTTGAAAATACCATGGGTGCCACGAAGGTCCCATCTCATGTTCACCATATGCCTTTCCTTCGGTGAAGGTGGGATGGCTCTCGTCTCAGCTGGAGGTTCGGTAAAGTAGCAGAGGGCTCTTGGCCATACCAAGCAAGGTGCCTTGCGTCCTCACGGGTCTACAGATAGACCCAAGTCCTGAATTAATAAGAAGTACACAAATTCAGTTATGTTGGCGGAGTGGGCACAGCTCAGTTGTCCGGGCAGCTTGGAGATGTCCTGTGGTTAGAAAAATGTGGACTCATCAACTGACTTGCAGATCTCTGGGCCATTTTAGAACTCTGAAAAGCTCACTGATCCCTAAAGCAATTTTGCAAATGAAGAATTACTGATGTTCTCGGGGCCCTGAGTTAGCAGTTTGTTTGCCTACCACTGTATCGGTGATGGGGCTTAATCTGTTGTCCACATAATCATTCACGCCCCTTTTGTAATCAGCACCCCATCCTTCCCCTTAATTACATCCCCTCCTTCTTTAATCAGGTCAGCACAAAAAGTCCTTCTCAGAGAAAATCGGGTTAAATGTTAGCTTGTTAATTACCCCTTAAAAAAGAATGGGCACATCATCGGGGGTTTCATCTCCTGCTGCAGGCTGGGCCCTATGCCAGTGAGTATGCCAGTGAGTAACGTGGAGGCCAACTATTGTAGGGACATCAGGAGGTCCTTCCTGGCATTGGCCCCCTCTGTCTGCAGGGGGTGGAGCAGGGGAGTAAGAGAGCATGGGACCAGAGAGGGAGGGCCTCCTCCATTCTGCCTCCACCACAGCATCTGGAGCAGAGGGGGAGAGCTGCATGGTGGCTCACGCCCATGTTCTTCTGGGATGGAGGAATGAGCCTCCAGGGGCCTGGTGTCTTAGGTGGAGGGTGCCGGAGGTTTGCCAGGGCCGGTCCTAGACTCCCTGTAACTTCTCGATTCATGAGGCTTCCATGAAGCAGACGCTTGCCCGACTCTAGGGATCGAATATGTGACCTGGGCCGGCTATCAGGGGCCTTCTGGGTCTCTAGACACTGTCAGAGCCATCCATGTGGCCTGAGTCAGTCCAATCAGAGTGGCTTTTGGGATTGTTGCCATGCTGCCATAGAGGTATTCTCTGTCTCCTACTGGGTGTGCATAAGAAAGCCGAAAATGCCTGGGTCGATCAGCAGCTAGCCTGGAATCATGTGGGGAGTCAGATGTTGAAACCAGCTCTGATGAAGGCAGCCCAGACCCATGGGAAGAAATAGCATTGTTATCTGAGCCTCTTGATCTAGCCCTACCTGAAGCCCTTTTCATTGCTCTTAGCAACCTCTAAAATGTGCTAACCAGCACACATGACACTACCAAACCTCTTGCCCATCACAGATTCTCCAGGTGCTCCTTCTTGCCCAACCCGGTCTCTGCCTCTGGGTCCTCAAGGCTGTGCTCTAGGCAGTCTCTAGCATTAAGGAAAGCTGATGCAGGACGAATCCCATCACTTCTGCCCACAGATGGAACTCGTGTGTCGTTAGACCAGACCTCTTATTGAGTGCCCCGCTCACACCCTAGGGCAGTGTTTGCTAGGAAAACACAGTATAGTTTCTGCTGAAGGGAAACACACCGTTTGGACGTGGGCAGACCTGGGTTCAAATCCTGGTTGCATCCCTTACCAGCTATGGGATGTGGGCTTGTGCCTCAGTGTCCCCAAACCTCACGTTGCTGCCCGTTTAAGGACAGTTTCACGCTTCTCTTGGAGGAGCTAATGCAGCAGAGCCCAGAAAGTGGACACTAGACATCCTCTGCTCCTGGACCGAGAGTCCAGACTGTCGACCCCTTAAAAAATTCAACATATTTGTGCGAGTGTGTGCGTGGGAGTGCTTCCCTCTCAGGCCAGGCAGAGAGACTCACGTCTGTTGAAGGGGAGCAAGCTGATACCTTTGTCCAGAGCAGAGGGTTGGGAGGCAGTTACGGGGGACTGGGATGTTCCCCCGTGGGGCTTCCCCACCTCGCTGGTCTGGATGGAGCACCGGGGTCTTACAGGCAGGTGGGCAGAGAGTAGAAACCTTTGTCCCTCTCCGTGGGGAGAGGCCTGTTGCTGTCCACGAAAACTGTGCTCCTTGTATCTGTTGGGCATGTTTGCTCAGTTCCACACTTACGTCGCACTCCACACGCTCCGGCAACACACGTGTCCCCTTCCCCACCTTTTTCCCTGTCGCGTGATCACATACAAACTCCCAGCTCACCATCAGGCCCTTCTGGGGCCTGTCGCCTTGTGTATTACACGCTGGAGCTTGCCGTGTTCCCCACACGGAATAGGAAACCTGCAGTGGGAGATGCTGGCTATTTACGGCTGCCCCACTGGCCCTCAAGCCCGCTGTCTCCTGTCCTGGGGGCTGCATCCCTCCTTGTTGGTCCCCGAGCCCCCACCCCACGCTGCTGGGACTCCCCCTAAATGTTCTTTTCAGTCACCCCTGAGGTGCAGCCTGTTAGCCCCTGGTGCTGACAGAGCCATCGGAAGGACTTCACCTGCTCCTGTCGGTCAGGAGCTGGGGCCCCTGCTTGCTGGGAGGGGCACCTGGTGAGTTCAGACCAGAGGCAGGCAGGGCACCCCCTGTGAGCCCCCCTGGGGTCTGCCAAGGCAGGACGAGAATGGGAGGCTCTTGTGATCCTTGGGGCGGGGCGGGGGGCGGGGGTAGCACTGAGTTCTGGACTGGGGGTCAGGGAGAAGGGGGGCCATCCCACATTAACCCTGCGTCCACTCGGATGGCCCTCCCACCCTCTCCTGGTGTCTCCCACACATCGCTTCCTTCATCTTTCCCTTGCTGTCTGAACTGTCCTGTCAACTCGGGGACATTAAAACTATGTTCCAAACACGGATTTTTTTCATGTAGCCGGGTGGCCAGTGCTGCTCCTGCTGCTCGCCCACTGAGGTTATGTTCGGGGGAGGAATGGACGAGTCTTGGTGGGCAGGGGGAAGGGAACACCTGTGCGTGCCCGTCACCTGCACCGTGGAGGTGGGGGCCGCGGGTCAGAGGGGTAAGGAGGCTTGGGGACCGAACCGGGAGAGGTGGGGTCTGAAGCCAACTGCTGGGCTCACAGGCTCCCTGGAGGCATTTGCTGCCTCATGGTGTAGGAAACAAGGTGACAATCAGAGTCTAAAATAATCATGTGAAATCATATGAAAAACTGCAAAGAAGAGACACAGGAAGTGTCCCCGTGCGGCCAGAGCCATTGTCAAGGTGGCCGAGCCCACGATGCTCCCAGGCAGCAGGACAGAAGCTCTGAGCCTTCCTCTCCGGCTCAGGGGCGGGCTCAGCGGCCAGGGAAGTATGCGTCTCCCCTCTGGGGGCCCTGGCTGTGCAGGGAGGAGGCTCTCTCTTCCAGGCCCCAGGCTGCCATTACTGCAGGCAGGTCCCCACCCTTCCCTAGGAGAGAAGAGGGGCTCAGGCTGATCACGGGGTTCACCTGACCACCGGCTCTCCTTCGGGCGGTCTGGACATTGGCACGTGCTGGGCGGAGGGTGTCTTGGGGAGTGCCCTGGGGCTGAGTCTCTGATGGGGCTCCCGGGAGAGCACCTCCTGCGTGTTGTCACAGTTTAACATGACTCCGTCTGGAGGAGACTCTGGAACTTGCTCTGGTTTCCATTGGGCTTGGCCCCATGCACCTTTGTCCTTTGCTGAGTTTGCTCTGTGTCCCTTTGCTGTGCTAAGTCACTGCCAGGAGCCCTGCCGGGGTCTCTTGTACCCTGGGGCGGTCTCAGGGACCCTGACACACGGTCGGGGACTTGTTTGCCAACACCAAGCAGATAAAGGAATGGGAGAAAAGCTGCCACCGTATTAAAAATCTGAAATAATTTTTTAAAGTTATTTAAATGCAGATGAAAAACAAAGAAGCCTCCCCTGAGCCCACCAAGATATTCGTGTCCTCTATCCAGTACGGAGCCTCCAGTGATCGCAGGCAGGTGCCCTCCTGCCTCTCTCCCCTGGGGCAGAGGCGCAAGTGCGTGGTGACCCGGCCCAGCCCCTGCCCTGCCCAGCTGTCTCTGCAAGACCGCCTTGTCACCTGGATTGCTGCGAGTCCCACGGGACCTCCTTGAACTCTCCAGGAGGGGGCTTCTCGGAGGACACGTGGACCTGTCATGGGTATGAGACGGTAGCCAATCAGTCTCCCTGACTCCCTCCTCTGTCTGGTCTGGAGTCACCCCTCGGAGCGGGCAGGATGGAGAACTTTCCAAGCAGAGTGTGTAGGGAGCTTGTGGGTAGGCAGTGGGCGGACACGCACCCCGGGTCCTGTTTGCCAGACGTGAGCTTATGTGCCATTCGGGGCATTTTGAGCAGGAATCCAAGCCTGTGTGTGGCAGGTCTGGAATGGAGTTGCTGGATGAGAAGGGGTCAGAGGCAGTCCCTGACCGAGGCCGTCTACATCAGGACAGCATCCTCCCCCACCCCAGCAGTCTGTCCTGCCTGTTCAGGGCGGCTCTGCTGCCCGCACGGTGAGTTTCTGCAATTCATAACTGCAGTGAGGGCCCAGCTGGCAGCCGCCCTCGGTAGCCAAGGGTCGGAAGGCAGCGCTCAGGATAGATAAAGCAGAGATGCTCAGGCTCCTGGTGGACTGAGGGATGCAGGGACGCAGGGACCAGCCCGGGGAGCATGCCTGTGACGGGTGCAGCCAGAGAGACTGCAGGAGAGGGTGGGGCAGGGGAGGGGAGCGAGTTCTAGGAAGCCTGGGGCCCATCACCCCTGCTGGCCCCGAGTGCCCTGAGTTCAGGGATTAGATGACCCCACCTCTGCTTGCATCGTCTGGAGCTGGGCCTGCCAGAGCCTGTAGAAGTGAGTGAGCGTCCGACCACTCACGGGCCAGCTGAGATGGATACCCAGGGCCCGTTCCTGCAGCGAAGCGGGCTTTCTGCTGGGGGTGCGCGGGCGACGCAATTTAGAGGGGGAGCGATTTGCTTTATTTCTTATAAAACTAAGAAAAAAAATTAATTTTCTGTTGAGGTATAATTGACATATAACATTATGTCAGTGTCAGGAGTGCGACATCATGACTGGATGTTTGTATATGTTGTGAAACGCCCCCCCAACCCCCCTGCAGTCATCCTGGCCGATACCTGTCACACGCTTACACAATTCAGACCTAGTCTCTCGGGGACTTGTGAACACCCAGCACAATGTCACGAACTACAGTGAGTTGCTGTAATGTTACCGTTCACGCTCCCAGTGTCCCTCCTCAATCTCTTGTGGGTTGTTAGGAGACAGGACTTTGTTTTCACACTTTCGTCTTTGCTTATCAAAGAGGCAGACCTTCACTGATTTAAAAAATTGGTTAAGTATCAGCACACATGGTGGGGTTTTCTTAGAAATTATCCAACTTGGGGTTCACACAAGATGGCGTAGACCCTCCCAGCTTTGTACAGCTATGGACCCCGGAGATGACACCAGAGGTGAGCAGAGCGGATCCTGAGAGGTGGAGAAGGAAGAGGGGCTGGCTAGGGTGCAGGACCTGGGGACAAAGTAACAGCAGGGCTCTCATGTCCCCCCCACCCAACGGAAGAAGGGGACCCAGATCTGGTATTTCTTGAACCCTCATATAGCAACAGAAGGCCAATAGGGCAGGCCCATTCTCCATCTGGATGGCATGGGGGTGCCTCCCATGGTATCAGCCGAGCCCCACACCTCAAGCCAGGGGCCTGACTCCCTTCCCTGCCCTTCCCCTTGCAGGAGTCCCCACCCAGCCTAGGCTCAGAGGGACCTCTTTATCCCTGTAGATCTGGGACTGCCCTCGCCCACCCCAGAGGGACCCGGCCTCACCAAGGGGCCTGGCCTCGATAGTCTCTCTGGGCCCTGCAGGCTTCTTGAAACTTCCCTGAGGCGCCCAGACATGCTGGTGTAGTTGACCGCCTGGGTCCAGATGGAGCCGGCTGATGGGGGATTCTGGGAAAGGTGTCCCCAGCAGGCGGCCCTCCCGCCTCCCGGCCTCTCCTCCCATGTGTGCCTCAGTTCCCGCTGTCGCTTCCCCTCTGTCCCTGTGGTACGCAGTTTTATTTGCTTATGGGTCCAGGCACCTTGTCCCCTCACTGGTGAGGCCAAGGAGTTTCTGCAGGCTCTTTCTGCCGCGTCTTGCCCCTTCCTGCCCTTAGGTGAGGGGAGGTTGAGCCCGGACGCTAGAGCAGGGCGCGCTCTAGAATTCTGTAACTTCTTGGAGTGAAGGAGGGAGAGAGTCAAGAATTGGAGTGTGCATTTCCAACAGCAAGTCCCTGAGCTGGGGGACAGGCGCTTCCTAGCCGCTTCGCCCCTCCCCTTCCTGAGCCGCCTTCTCTGCACGGCCCCTAACCTGCTCCTGTGGTGGTGGGGTCAGCCACGGTACCCCATGCCGCTCACTCCCAGCACAGTCGTGAAGCGTGACCCTCTCCAACCCCCTCCCTTGTGACCTGTGCTCCAGCGGTCATCAGGGCTCCCTCCCACCAGACGGGCCACCTCACACACTCCATCCGAGTTTTTTGGATGCTCAGGTTCATGGCTGAAGGGTGTGCCTGTGTTAACCACAGGATTTGCCCCGCATCTACACAAATTAAACTTCCACTGTCTCAGGCTCCTGGGTCAGGAAAAGCTATGTTTCTGTTCAGGAACCTCTGTTCTTCATCCTGGTTTGTTGGACTACTGCTGTGGTCTCTCAGCACTTCACTTGGTGTGTGACCTCATTTGAATAAAAGCTGTCGCTGGCAGTAGGACCAAGATCTGCACGGGTTGTAGTTTGAAAATGAGAAGAAAGTTCTAGAATATCCTAAGTTCGCCATCTACAATGTGCCCTGGAAATGGGCTTTTCGCCACGTGCAGACTTCCGGATGGGGTTTGGATGGGAGCCAAGACCTTTTTTGCCTGAGAGGTCAAGAGAGCTCAATGAGAGCTGAGGGCTGCCTGTCTGTCCATGTCATCCAGCTTCCACTTGTCTGTCCGTGCGGCCCTAGTGCTGGGGCCACTGTAGCCATTCCTCCACGTGGTAGGGAAGCAAAGCAGGCAAATGAATTCCTTCCCACGCGCCGTGCTTCTCCATCTCTGGGGACCCAGGGCTTCTCTTCTGTAAACTATTCTGAGTGGTGGTCATCCCAGGAGTGGGGTGTTCTCAGTGCTAATTTTAATTTGGGAGATTTTTTTTTTTAAAGAAAAGTACAAGGAAGAAAATAACACACGTGTCTTCCCCACCATGTGGAATTATGAGGCCAATATTTTACTGCATTTGCTTCTGGGAATTTTGATTGTTTATATTTGCAAAGTTACATGCTGCCCTTTACCTTTGAACTTTTTCTTACGAAAAATGCCAAACACATGGAGGAATTGAAACAACGGTATGCCAAGCCTTCACATGCACACCTCTCAGACTCATTTAAAAATCTGTCCTACTTCCTAGTTTATCTATCGATCTATCACCTATTTATTTTTCCTTCGGGATGATGTCACAGATCCAGAATTGAGCTACCTGGTGGCTTCATCATGCGTCATTTGAAAACAAGGTTATTTCCTGGGGCTCCTGGTGCTCAGCTGGTTAAGCGTCGGCCTTCGGCTCAGGTCATGATCCCAAGACCTGGAATGGAGTCCTGCATTGGGTTCCCACCTCGTGGGGAGTCTGCTGCTCCCCCTGCTTGTGCTCTCTCTCTCTTTCTGATTAAAAATAAATAAAAACAAATTTTTCTCCTACAGAAACCACAGTGTCATTATCATTCCGAAGAATCTTCATTAATCCCCGGTATCCTCTACTATCTTGCCCCTAGTCAGCGTTTCCCAGTTGGCCCAGGACATCTTGCGGCCTTTGTTTCTACTGGATCAGGGTCCAGTCAAGCTTTGTGTGTTATGCTGGCTGCTATGTTTTTTGTTTTTTGTTTTTGTCTTTTACTTGAAAACATTTTTTTTCTCCACTCATTGATTTATTGGCGACCAGATCAATGGCACATGTCGCTCTTTAAAAATAATCAATCAGTTCCTCCTTAGTTTATAGAATCTACCTCAGTACCCACGTCACACCCCAGAAACACACATTGTATGACTAGGGGATTGCGCCTCTCCAGGTTCTTAAATACGCGTTCACATCCATCCATAAACCTAGAAACCTGTGTCTGTCTCCGTAGGAGATGCATGGTATTTTTATGGAGATTTTTCGGCGACTCTAACATTCCGGCCCTGGAGTCCGCAGCTTGGTGTTCACGCTTACTAGGTCTTTGACATGGGCTGATGATTTGGCTGACGAGCTGTCCTTAACCCACTGCCGTCCTGGGGTTTTTCCATTTCCCTGTGACGGACGTGCTTACATCCCCCTCCCCAAGCACACGTGTGCGTGAGTTCAGCTGAAGCTGCTGGGGATAGTCGTAAGGCCAGCACACGTGGACCCGTCTATACTCCCGTAGCACCGTGTGAGCGGACCAGCTCCCCACCTTCTCAGGACTCCAAGGAGTCGGACTGGTGTGTTTTTGCACATTTGCATGGAAACCGAATTTGCCTATCCTTGATTACGAACGAGGTTGAACGTTCTCATGCATTTATTAGCAATTTGAATTTGACTTGTGCCTATTTATTTCCTTTTCTATATGTAAGATTTTTTAACATATTCTGAATATGAATCAGGGTGTCAATTTTGACTTTAAAATAGTGGCAAGATGGGGGCGCCTGGCCGGCTCAGTTGGAAGAGTATGTGACTCTTGATCTTGGGGTTGTGAGTTTGAGCCCCACGTTGGGTGTAAAGATTACTTAAAAAAAAAAAAAGAAGTATGGGGGCACCTGAGGGGCTCAGTCATTAAGCATCTGCCTTCAGCTCAGGTCATGATCTCAGGGTCCTGGGATCGAGCCCCTGGCAGGCTCCCTACTTGGTGGGAAGCCTGTTTCTCCCTCTCCCACTCCCCCTGCTTGTGTTCTCTCTCTTGCTATGTCTTTCTCTGTCAAATAAATACATAAAATCTTAAAAAAAAAGGGTAGTCTCTAAAAATAAATAAAACAATGACAAGGTAGATGATTGGATATTGTATCCTTTTGCTGAATAATGCCACAGTTGAAAGCTGTAGTGGTGTAAATGAGAAGAACTATGTCCTCCTCCTTTTTAGGGAGGTAAGTTGCCCCTGACAAACCGCTTTTAGGATGGATTCTTATATTCTCATAGATAAAAATATATATAATTACAATAATTCCTTTTTTGAGGTGCCAAAAATACTTCCCCAATTGTGCCAAAAGAATACCAGATTCCCCGCAAAAGAGAAAGGGAAGTCAGGGACTGTCCTGCCAGTGCTCCATGGGACAGGGTCACAGCTCTCCTGGAGGGGCCCCTGAGGAAGTACGGGGCAACCGGGCCTCCAGACGCACACACACCATCTACACCAGCCCTAGGAGGTGTGAGGAGACTCCTAAGGATGGAAGGAGGGCATTAAGGGACACTCCCCACGACTCCAGGGTTGTGTCCAAGGCAGGACTGGTGCAACTGACGATGCAGAATGCACCTTTGCATTATCAGGGCTCACATGATTAAGGTAGTTTAAGCTGTGGAGAGACATGGAGGTCCCCATTTCATCATGTACAAAATGGGAGCGATGGGACAGCCGTTTTAGGATTGCTGTGATGCTAATAGGGGTCACTATTTGCGACGTGGCTGTTAGCAGTATACAAAACGTGCCATAAAGAAAGAAAGAAATCTCTGGAGACCTTTCTTGGCCAGAGGCTACTGGGGCTTCATAATGTGCCTCTCACACCTGCCTCGCTGACGTGCCGCTTAGCTGGAAAGATCGTGGCTAGCTCATTTGCACCATGCAGTAGCTGCTCAGTTAAATGTTTCACACAATTACAGTGTTTCTCCAAAGACCAGGTTTCCCACTAGGACCGAGTTCTCTTTCTCTCCCTTTGGAGGCTCGCGTCCATTGAGCATGTCTTTGAAGAAGTAGATCGTAACTGTGTTCTAGTTACATATGCACAAGGGCTCAGGGTGACTGCAGAGTGACTATGGAGATAAGCATTCTGTGCGTGCTGCAGGGTAATTGCATTATGGAGCTCATCAACCTCTCCCCCAGTGCTGGGGCCTTGAGGCTGGACCAGAGCTGTGCCTTGGAGCTCAGTTCCGCTGTTATAATGAAATTCAATTAAGGCCATCAAGCTGGAAGCCAGGGTGGACAGTAAATTAATTTTTAACCCATGGCTGTAGCTTGCTTTTCAGCCTGATGGACATGGCATAACGCAGTGGCTGCCAGTCCAGTGAGAAATGAAAGAATCACATGTGCTGGTGAGTTTGCTTCCTTCCCCTCGGCCGCCCCTCCCCACACCCAGCAGGTGTTGGGGTTTGTCTGGTGTCACCGCAGATCAGGAATCCTGGTGACCTGGCATAACTCTGTTTAGCTAGTGAGTGACCGTGATGTTGCTGGTGGCTCTTCCTCTAGTTGGTTAAATCTGTAGGGAATTAGCCTCGACAAGAAGGACTGACCAAACCGAACTCCCAGGCTTGCCTGCACAGTCACCCCGCGCATCGAGCTCCTCCCATGAGTCGAGTTTGGCAATGTCAGTGGGTGCGTGGGTCAGGGTCCCGGCAGAGACAGTGGGCACTCTCAGCTGGGATGTCCAGAAGGACAAAGGGACTGTTGACAGATGTGTGGGCTTGGTTAGGAGAATTGGGGGGGGGGTGCCACCAGGGTGGGGAGCAGGGCGGATGTGGAGGCTTGGTTGACCCTGGCGCCGAGGGGAGGGCAGTGATCCCACAGAGCTGTGGCCGCAGAAGCGAGAAGCCATCGTCAGGAATGTGCCAAAGCCAAGCGGGCTCAGGAATGTGCGCTGGGGCCTGTCTCCGTCCACCCTCTGATCCGCTGGAGCTGGCGAGGCTGGACCCAGTCGGATGTGTGCAGGGTGGGGGAGCAAGCTCATGTCTCTGTGGGTCCCCTCTGGTGGCTTCCTGCCTGCCTGCCTTCCTTCCTTCCTGGCTGCCACGGAACTGTGCTTGTTGTGAACATGGGTCGTGGCCCCTGAGGCCTGGGTTTGCCTCCCAGGCCTGCAGTGTGGGGCGTTGGGCAAGGTTCCCTGAGCCTGGTTCCCTCACCTATGAAATGGGGGCCGAATAGGGCCCCTCCTGGGTTTGGTGAGTGCTAGTCGAGGCAATGCACGTGGTAGCCGAGGCATGACAACCGGCATACTGTAAGTGCTCAATAAATGTGCTTGTTGGCATTGGCGTCCCTGGCTTCTTCATGAACAGAGTTCTCTGTGTCTGTTTACTGCCGCCTCCTGCCTGCCCACCTGCAGTCAGCTATGGACTGGAGACTAAATCATCAGGCTGGTTAGAACCGTGTGTACGTTAGGAGGGGGTGGTGGGTCCTGAGCGAGGGTCTGGAACTGTCTTCCGGAGCACCAGGCGCATGATGTCGGATAGTTTTACAACACCTGCTCTGGTGACTCTGAGGTCTTCCCAGCCTTCTTCTCGGCCGCAGTGCTGTGTTCAGCGTGGGTGAGGAAGCTCTGGGCCAGGTTTGCAGAAAGAGGAGGGGTCATGGTATGAGCCTCAGGTTTCCATCTGGGTTGGCAAATGCCACCAACGTCCATGTTTGCGTGTCAGTCCTTCTGTTCCAGAGCCTCTCATGCACCTTATTTCCAGAACTCGAGCCTCTCGGTGCCTCAGCTGGCAGCAGGGGTGTCTGCCCTCCTTGGTACCAGGGAGTGTTGTGTTGGAGTCAAAATCTCGAAGGTGGCATTTTCATTTCCCTCACTTGGTGTGTGGACATGTGCACCTGTCTCTAACACAAGGCTCTTTGCCAATTCTGGAGTTAGCGCAGCCATGAACCATTCAAGGCAATTGGAAAAGTTTGTTAAAAAGTGTCGTTTGAATAGGCTCAGTTGAGCTGAAGGGTGTGGACTGGACGTAGCTCTGGGCAGGCTGTGTGTGGTGGTTGTGGGATCGGGCTCTGCAGCTGGGCTTCCTGGGGTCGAATCCAGGCCCTGACGGCAGCTGGCCGCAAGGCTCTGGGCGCATTATTGACCTAGGCTGTGTTCGCAGGGGCCCACAGGTGATACCTGCTAGCGCCAACCGTATGCGCTAGTTACAGGTGTGAAGGCCCTAGTGACATAGGAGGCAGCGTGTGGATGGATGTGACCCGCAACAGCTGCCATTGCTCCTGGGGTCACTGCTGCTATGTAACAGAGTCGCGTTCCTCCCAGGGATGAGTAACTTTCTTGCGACATTCTATTCCCACACAGATGAGAGGGAAGACGCTTTCTAGTTAAAGGTGAATCCAAAGTACCTCTGGGAACTTGTCCTGTTAGAACAGTGATTTTTCAGACCTTTTGGACCCTGAACCGTGGAGGATACGGTATTCATGGGGACCTGTACTCACCTTGGAAGACAGTTTCTGTATCTCCTTTTCTCAGCGCGATCCGGTCTGGGCCCTGCTGTCCCATTCTGCTCTGTGCTTGTAGTCTTCTCATTGGTTTGCCAAATATGGGTCACGACCCCCTCCACTGACATAGCGCCCGAGGAGCTGTGAGACACATTCTGCAGGACCCTTCTGGCAGAGGAGCCCACCAGTGATACAGGTCAGGTGGCGAGAAAGTAGGATGGAGGGTCAGGCCCTTTAGCCGCAGCCGGAGGGCTGCAGAGCCCCTCCCTGGACTGGCGCCCGGTCCACTGAGGTGAGGCAAGGATGGAGACACAGACCACACGTGGCTGACGGTCTGCATGGACGCCCCACCCTTTCTCTGTGGGCCCGCCTCAATGTAACAGGGGTAAACGGGAGTTGTGGGTTGAGGGGTTTCATGGATTTCAGGCATGGACCTTGGGGGTTCCAGATCATCACAACTCCAGGGCTGTGGGCACAGCGTGTGGACCTGGGGACGTCCACGCCAACCATGTCAGGACAACCCCCACCACATCCTCAACCATATGGTGGTTGTGGGAGCTCTGATGTTCTCTTTGCTCTGCTTTGCAACACTGCAGAAGAGTGGACAAACCACCAGCCGGATCCAGCCCACCACCTGGGCGAATGAAGTTTTATTGAAGCACAGCAACGTCCCTTTGCTTTTGTGTCACCCGCAGGGGCATTTGCTCAGCGGTGGCCATGTGGAGAGGTGGCAGAGACAGTCTAGCTCCCAAGATCTGAAGACAGGATTATCATCTGACCCTTGACAGGGACAGTGGCTGACCCCGACTGCATGGGGAGCACGCCGTCTCTGGTTCTAGCTAGCGCAGGCTCTGTCCCTGTGCGAGCCGCCAAGCGTCCGTCAGAGGAGCACAGTGTTCTCGCTGTTACCTTCCTAGTTTTTAAAGCGGGCGTCCGGTTCTGTACTCAGGACCATGGAGAATTGGGCTTCAGCCATCTCTGTAGCAGCAGGTGTAAGCTGGCTGGGTGAACGGGGCCAGAGGGTATGTACCCCGAGGAGAGATGGACCCTTCCCTTGCTGAGACGGAGACGTGATACTGTGGCTGTTCATGCCCAGTGCCAGGGTCGGCATCCCGCCGGCTCCCATCGCTCTAGGTGAGGATCTGCTCCCTGCGTGGGGGGTATCACGCACCTCGCACCCAGCGCTACCCCTCAGCGGGGTGGGGACTGTGTCGCTCGTAAGATGGAAGGTGGAGCTTTTGCACCTGCAGCCTTTTCTGAATGATGTTTGTTTGTTTTTTAAGATCTTATTCATTTATTTGTCTATTTATTTGAGAAGCAGGCTCCCCGCTGAGCAGGGAACCCCATGTGGGACTTGATCCCAGAACCCTGAGGTCATGACCTGAGCTAAAGGCAGACACTTACCTGAGCCCCCCAGGGCCCTGGCTGTTGTTTGAAAACGGCGTTGCTTTCAAAGTATCAGACAACCTGGAAGGTGATATTGGGCGGCTTTCCCAGAGAGAGGCGGTCTCCACCAGGATCACAGACAGGTTTTTTGTTCGGGAGAAACATGAGCACCTTTGTGTGTGAACTTTGTGCAGATGCGAACCTTTTGTTTTTGACTTTCCCGATGTCACCTGTCATCCTGTGGCTGCGAGATGTTCAGCTTCGTCTCTGCCCAAAGCCGTGTGCCTTCCCTTGATGATCACAGGCCGCAGGAATCCCTGAAGCAGACTGGATGTCTGGATGGTGCTTCGTGGGGCCGATTGCTCCGCCGGGGTTCCTGACGGGGAAGCAGAGGGAACGCGGCCCGGGTGTGCACTTGTTGCCCAGGGGCCGTCTGGCTTCCCTGCTGCTTGCTGCCCGGGTAGTCTAGCATCCTGTCCCCGGGGAGGATGGCGGCTGCTAATTAGGGGCAATTACGTGGGTTGTTGGTCCGCGGTGGACTGGGCTTCCGCCGAGGTCGTCTGCACGGGGTTTCGGTCTCCTGGGTCATGCTGAGAAGGCTCGTCACGGAGACAGGTTTCCACGGGCTCCTTGATGATGAACGCCCTTTGTTTTTGGGTGTGTGGCCAGCCCTCCTGGCACAGACGCTTCTACCTGGAAGACCTTTCCATGAGTTTCCTAGGAGACAGGAGGAACACTCAGTGCATCCAGGTGTCAGAGCCCCAATCCTTCCCAGAAGCTGATTGGGGAACAGTGTTCCTGAGTGTGTCTGCCCTTCCCCGGAAGCCCCGCTGAGCTGGTCTGGGGTATGGCCCTCATCCCCCGTGATTCCAGTGTGCAGAGAAGTCTGGGATTTTCACAGGGACAAGGGAGCCTCGTGGGGCTCAGACCGGACCTACCCTCCCTTTGGAGCACCAATCTCCCCCTGTCCTAGCGTCCTCTCCGGAGAACTTTCCCTCCCCCCCCCCACCCTGGAAAGTCGGGTACCGGGGGAGCACAGGCCTCATGGGCTGCTCATGTGAACACCCCATATTCATTTTCTCCTCTGAAAAGAGGAGCGAGGACTGGACCCGCTTGGGAGGGCTTAGCACACGTGGTGGGCTCTCAGCCAGCTGTAGCTGTTTTTATTGCTATTCTTTTATAATGACTAGCTCTTATTATCACTATTATCAGCCTGTCAGCTTTGCTTGTCCTTAGGTGTAGGACATAATGGCATCTGGAAGTCTTTGTCATGAGGTAGAGGGCTGGGCTACCAGCTTTTGCTTTTCGCAGATTTTATAACAGTGGTGAACAAAAAGTTTCTCCCATTAGAGAAAATGCAGCCCTTGGGCGCTCTGCTCAGAACGTCAGGAGACGAGCATGCCTTTCTGAGGCCTGATGCTCGTGGCACTTACCCACGTGGATCCTGGAATAAGACTGGTTGGGTCAGGGTCCCCTCCTTTACCTACCGGCTCTGTGGCACCCAGCAAATCCCTACCCGAGTGGCTCTCAGGCTGGGGTAGGGGGGTAGGTTTTAGGATCACACGGAGGCTGGGTCCACCGCAGACAGCTGCCCCCACCCCCAGCTCTGTCTCTGCAGGTCTGGGGTGGGGCAGGTAGAGAATTGGCATTTCTGACAAGTTCAAGGTGAAGCTGAGGTCCTAGTCTGGGACCCCAGTTTGAGAACTGCTGCTTTACACGGTCTACACTTCAGTGTCCTGCCGATGAGACAGGGGAACGATACTATTGACCTTGTCCAAAGTGCCCACCCCGGTGCCTGGGATACTGTACGTGTTCAGTACAGGTTTGTCATCATTACTGTTACTGCAGAGAAGAACTTGGTATCTGACGCTGCTTTCAGTTCAAACTGGTGGGAAGGCAGAACCATTCCCCACCCGGAGCTGGGCTTAAGCACCTGTCTCGCTGATCTGAATAACACATGCTGTCGCATTCCTTCTCCAGACCTCACACCAGCACAAGCTCCAGACGGACTAAAGGTCTGATGGTACAAAATCAACCCCTAAACCGTTAAAAATGCTGGAGAATGTGCAGGGACTTTTTTCGGAGAGGAGAGTGGGTGCTGCTGGCATGTTCTGTAACAGGAGGAAAGATGCCGGGGGGTGGGGGGCTCCGCGCCATTCAGGGAGCCTCTGCCACGTGCTGGCAGAACTGGGGAACCACAGGTCTGACTTTGCGAAGGCCCCAGGAGGTGGGTTGTAGAGCCATCAAAGAATGGGCTACAGGCCAGGGCAGAGCAGGGGTGCCCCCTGAGGAGTATGTAGGAGGGCCAGTTCGTGGCCTGGGGGGTCTCAAGGGGGGTTGGTGACGTTCCCGTAAATGCAGAGGAGCATGGCGGGTATTTTGGTAGGAAACAGCTCTCGTGGAGGCAGAAGCTCCGGGGGTGTTCCTGTGGGTGCCAGACTCAACCCCAGTTTGCCCGGGGCTCTGCTCATTTTATTTATTTATTTATTTATTTATTTAAAAAAATATTTTATTTATTTGACAGAGATCACAAGTAGGCAGAGAGGCAGGCAGAGAGAGAGGAGGAAGTAGGCTCTCCGCAGAACAGAGAGCCCAGTGTGGGGCTCGATCCCAGGACCCCAAGATCATGACCTGAGCCGAAGGCAGAGGCCTAACCCACTGAGCCACCCAGGCGCCCCAGGACTTTGCTCATTTTAGCACTGAAAGTTTCCCATCGGGGAACACCAGGCAAACCAGGACAGGTGGTCATCCTAGTTCCTGGGCAGGAGCGGCTGGAGTGCATGGTGGTCATGGGGGCGCTGGCGGGGGATGCACGCTCACACGGGTCCTGGGCCATCGGGAATTGCTGGCCTGTGTTCAAGGAACAGAAAGGCACAGGCTCCCCCTGCTCTTGGGGCCGACTCTTTCCGCCAGCTAAGATTTCCGAGGACCTGGTTGGGGGAGTGAGGAGCTTTGTTTGCAGAAAGAGAACTGCTTTCTTGGGTGCCTGATGAGTGCTTCTCACGGAGAGCTTTTTAAACAATGAGTCTGTTTCTACTCATTTCGAGAAAAAGCAACACAGAACATAACAGAACAGAGAGGTGTACGGTTGCTTGTGGACGTGCGTGTGAGTCCCTCTGTTCAGGAGGACGTGGGACGGTGCCAGTCCTAATGGGGTTGGCAGCCCCTGCCCAGGTCTTCCTGAGAAAGACCGTGTGTTTCACGGCTTCTGTCACTGACCGCAGCTGCACGTGAAGGTACAGGCACTGCAGGGGGAGCAGGGCCTGTTCTGTCACCAGTTAGCAAGTCTGAGCTATGCTCTGTGGCGACGTTCTCAGGGAGGGCTCAGGATTCAAGACCAGTCTCCAAAGTGTCTGACGCAGGACAGGCTGCACAGGCGTCGGATGAGATTCATTTCAGAAGGAATCTCTGATTCTATCGTTGCCAGTCCCCCTCCCCCCGGGGCCTTGCAGGTACCGTAAAGAACTGTAACCCTGTTTGGGACACCAGTGTCACGAAAGCGTGTGCTGTAGTGAGAGCGTGTGAGTGTGCATCTGGCAGCGGCCTTGGCCGACCCCGCGGGGAGGCCGATCTTCCCGCCGCTTACCGTGCCATTCGGGAGCGAAGCAAGAGATTCGTGCGTTAAGCTGATGATGGAACGAAACAGTGCGTTATCAGATGAGGAAGTGAACTACAGGGAGATGTGTCCCCAGGTGATCACCCAGAGTTTGGACGGTTGTCCCTCTCATGTCCCGCAAGCTTTCTGATTATGGAAATGAGAGCATCTTAGGTGCGGGCTGCCTCTCTGGGCCTGCCGGACACCAGGGTCCCTCTTCCCTCCCTTCCCCTCTTGCGAGAAGGGCAGGTCTTGGGCTCGGTGACTGGGGACAGGGTGGGTTTAGCTAAGCTTTATCGGTGGTGGGTTTTTCTTGTGTTTATTCTTACGGTTACGGTTTCAAGTAAATGATGCTGGTTGTCTACTTCAGTGTAGTGAAAGCAAGTCTTCTTGAAGGTGGGTTTCTTTGTCAGAGCATTAAAAGAAGGTGAACTGATTTGCATAAGAATCATTTTAAAGTGCCC